>NC_044302.2:11367060-11667060 GCF_004027225.2 Strigops habroptila
ATCTGCCATGGACTGATCCAGACTGCACTGGAACAGGGGCAAGCTTCAGAACACCTGCAATACATCGATGACATTATTGTGTGGGGCAATACAGCAGAAGAAGTTTTTGAGAAAGGGAGGAAGATAATCCAAATCCTCCTGAAAGCCGGTTTTGCCATAAAACGGAGTAAGGTCAAAGGACCTGCACAGAAGATTCAATTTTTGGGAATAAAATGGCAAGATGGACGCCGCCAGATCCCCACAGACATGACCAACAAGATAACAGCAATGCCTCCACCAACTAACAAGAAAGAAACACAAGCTTTCTGAGGTGTTGTGGGGTTCTGGAGAATGCACATCCCAAATTACAGTCTGATTGTAAGCCCCCTCTACCACTTGACCCGGAAGAAGAATGATTTCAAATGGGGCCCTGAGCAACAACAAGCCTTTGAACAAATTAAACGAGAAATAGTTCATGCAGTAGCCCTTGGATCAGTTCGGGCCGGGCCAGATGTGAAAAATGTGCTCTATACCGCAGCTGGGGAGAATGGTCCTACCTGGAGCCTCTGGCAGAAAGCTCCAGGGGAGACTCGAGGTCGACCCCTTGGCTTTTGGAGTCGGGGATATAAAGGATCCGAGGCCAGCTACACTCCCACTGAAAAAGAGATCCTGGCAGCCTATGAAGGGGTTCGAGCTGCCTCAGAAGTGATCGGAACTGAAGCGCAGCTCCTCCTGGCACCTCGGTTGCCTGTGCTGGGCTGGATGTTCAAAGGCAGGGTCTCCTCTACACATCATGCAACCGATGCTACATGGACTAAGTGGGCTGCATAATTACACAACAAGCTCGAATAAGAAATCCCAGTTGTCCAGGAATTCTAGAAGTCATCATGGACTGGCCAGAGGGCAAAGATTTTGGGATGTCACCAGAAGAGGAGGTGACGCGTGCTGAAGAGGCCCCACCATATAATGAACTGCCAGAGAGTGAAAAGCAATATGCCTTGTTTACTGATGGGTCCTGCTGTATTGTGGGAAAGCATCGGAGATGGAAGGCAGCTGTGTGGAGTCCCCTGCAACAAGTTGCAGAAACTGCTGAAAGAGAGGGTGAATCGAGTCAGTTTGCATAGGTGAAAGCCATCCAGCTGGCCTTGGACATTGCTGAATGAGAAAAATGGCCAGTACTTTATCTCTATACTGACTCATGGATGGTGGCAAATGCCCTGTGGGGGTGGTTGCAGCAATGGAAGCAGAGCAACTGGCAATGCAGAAGTAAACCCATCCGGGCTGCTGCATTGTGGCAAGATATCCCTGCCCGGGTGCAGAACCTGGTGGTGAAGGTACGCCACGTAGATGCTCATGTACCCAAGAGTTGGGCCACTGAGGAGCACCAGAATAACCAGCAAGTGGATGAAGCTGCTAAGATTGAAGTGGCTCAGATGGACTTGGATTGGCAACATAAGTGTGAATTATTTTTAGCCCGGTGGGCCCATGACACCTCAGGCCATCAAGGCAGAGATGCAACATATAGATGGGCTCGTGATCGAGGGGTGGACTTAACAGCGGACACTATTGCCCAGGTTATTCACGAATGTGAAACATGTGCTGCAATTAAGCAAGCCAAGTGGTTAAAGCCTCTCTGGTATGGAGGACGATGGCTGAAGTACAAGTATGGGGAGGTCTGGCAGATTGACTATATCACACTCCCACCGACCCGCCAAGGCAAGCGCTATGTGCTTACCATGGTGGAAGCAACCACCGGCTGGCTGGAAACATACGCTGTGTCCCACGCCACTGCCCGGAACACTATCCTGGGCCTTGAGAAACAAGTCTTGTGGCGACGCGGCACCCCCAAGAGAATTGAGTCAGACAATGGGACTCATTTCCGGAACAACCTCATAGACACTTGGGCCAAAGAGCATGGCATTGAGTGGGTATAGCACATCCTCTACCATGCACCAGCCTCTGGGAAAATCGAACGGCACAATGGGCTGTTAAAAACTACACTGAGAGCAATGGGTGGTGGGACTTCCAAACACTGGGATACACATTTACCAAAAGCCACCTGGTTGGTCAACACTAGGGGATCTGCCAACAGGGCTGGCCCAGCCCAATCAGAACTTTTACGTACTGTAGAGGGGGATAAAGTTCCTGGGGTGCACATAAAGAATTTGTTGGGGAAGACAGTCTGGGTTATTCCTGCTTCAGGTAAAGGCAAACCCACTCGTGGGGCTGCTTTTGCTCAGGGACCTGGATACACTGGGTGGGTAATGCAGGAAGATGGGGAAGTCCGATGTGTACCTCAAGGGGATTTAATTTTGGGGGAAAACAGCCAATGAACTCAATTGTACACTGTTGCCTGCTCTATAACACTTTTATAGCCCACCAGCTAGATATCTTCAGGTTGCCAGCAATTGACCTTGACTTCCCTCCAATCATCACCTCAACAAAGAATGAATTTTGAGGAAACCAGATGAGCTCAGCAGTGACCAGACGAGTTTGGCGGTATCATCAGCAGGCAACAACCCAACACTACATAGCATCCCTCCTGCCCTGAAAGACTATTACAAGAGATGGAGCCTGACATCATGGACTGGATGAGTTCAGCAATTTTACAGGGATTGGTCCATGGACTAGGGAATGATATCTTTCTCTGTGTGTGGGTGTGGGTGTATATATATGTGTATATATGGGACAGGGGTGATGGTGTGTTGAGAGATGTGGGATCTGAGCATGACGTGAATGGTATGGAATAAGGGGTGGATACTGTCCTAGGTTCAGCTCTAGCAGTCATTTTTCTCCTTCTTAGTAGCTGGTGCAGTGCTGTGGTTTTTAACTTTCAGCCTGGGAACAACGCTGATAACACTGATGTTTTCAGTTGTTGCTAAGTAATGTTTATTCCAACCAAGGACTTTCTCAGTCTCATGCTTTGCCAGGGAGGAGGGGAAGCCGGGAGGAAGCAGAGACAGGACACCTGACCCAAACTGGCCAAAGGGGTATTCCATACCACAGCACGTCATGCCCAGTATATAAACCGGGAGGAGTTACCCGGAAGGCCCAGATCACTGCTCGGGTCGGGCTGGGTATCGGTCGGCGGGTGGTGAGCAACTGTATCCTCTCCACTTGTTATTTCACTAATCATTATTATCATTGGTGGTAGCAGTAGTGGTTTTGTATTATACCTTAGTTGCGGGACTGCTCTTATCTCAACCCGTGGGAGTTACATTCTTCCGATTCTCCTCCCCACCCCTCCGGGAGCAGGGGGAGGAAGGCGGGGAGTGAGCGAGCGGCTGTGTGGTTCTGAGTTACCGGCTGGGCTCAAACCACAACAAACAGTTAACTAGAGAGTCATTAAGCTGCTCTGGCTTATGGTGAAAAAATTTGTAATGATTTCCCCACAATCTTATTGCAAAAAAAGAAAATAAATTTTATAACAGCAGAAGTAAAACCTATCTGGTTCTCAAAGCATCTAGAGAATCACCCTTAAGGGGCAATTGATAACAGCCCACTTCTAAAGAGCAACTTTAACCTGTAGGTAACTATTTAATGTTTGTAGTACAAACTTCGTGACATTTTAATTTTACTTTATGAAACCATTTCACTGTTGAATCATATGGACAGATGCATGCTTTCCTTACCTGCTGACTTTGACAGCTGGGAAACAGATTGATGTGCCATTTCACGTTCTGACCTTTACATCAAAGACATCTTGCTAACCATTTATTAGATCCCAGAAGATAGGCTTGTGTTCAGTTAGTATACACCATTGATACCTGCTTCAAGCCGTATCTCTACTGACCCAAAATTTTAAATTTGGATTAGAAATCTGAATAAACACTGAATTAAGGAAAATAGATTTGGTTTTCCCTGTGTTCTGTTTCCGTGTCTATAGGTAGAGATATTTCCTTTCTTCTCTTTGCAGCTATAAGGACAAGAAGCCCTCAGTTTTGTGCATCTAAAATACTGAACATGGAAGAAAGCAGAAACCAGGATCAAATTAACACAACAAATCTTACACAAGTCAGTCATCTGTGTTTTGCTTACCTGAGGTTATTTCTGGGCTGGTGTCTAAGCAGAGTCACTACAGCTGACACAGACCTGCAGAAAATGGAAGAGGAGGGGGAGGCAATTTAGTGCTTTGTTTTGGATGCCTTGATTCTTCTTTAAGGAAGGAATGGGATGAAGTAAATAAAGGTACACCTAGATACAGCTTGATATCTGTTTCTATTAAGAGAGGAAAATTGCTGTTTAGGTGCATGTCATTATTTTTGTCTTTCTCATCCGCATCCTTCTTCACTCACATGAGAAATTTTCAGCGAGATTTCCTAAAGAAAAGGTAGGGAATTGCTCTGCCAGTCCTCTCCAGCATTGAAGCTACTTGCAAACATTAAGCAATCACATCAGTGATCTCAAATCTACTGCAATTCCACAAGTAAGTGACTGTAGGTAAGGAGAGGCAGATGCATGGAAGTGTTTATACAATAGCACTTAGCCTTCTGAGTTGTGGTATCGTGCCAGGTCTTCATGCAAGTCCATGTGGGAGTTTGCATCTAACTAGTGATAGCTGGAGGTAGCAGGAGAGTGTTGAGAAGAAAGGATGGATAAGAGGCCAAACTAGGAGCTTAGGAAGCTGTTAGGAGCTGTGGATATAAAGGGGGCAGAGAGAAGGTGGTGTGTAGGTGGGCCTGGGAGAGAAATAAAAATGTTATAGAGGAGTGCCAAAGACAAAAGAACACTGACAAGGCTAGAGACATAGGTGAGCATGGTGGGAGGAACCTGGAGGTACTGCTTATAGTGGCTGAAGGCTAGGGTAAGCCTTGCAGCAGTGAGACAAAGGGTGTGACAGGACTGCAGCATTACTGGGGATTTGGAGAGGAGGTTAGAAGCTGGAGAATGCAAAGGATGTAGAACACAGACCTGTAGGAGACCAACCTTTATTAGTTCCATTGTTTATAGAACAGTTCTAAACTTCTTGCAAATGTGTTCATTGTTTTCAGCTAGCAAGTGTTACCTCTGTAATACCATTTAAATGGAAAATACCATGAAATGTACATGCAACTGGTGTTGTCCATAGACCAATGTCCTCTTTCTTCTGAAATGATCCTTGTCATCATAGCTGAAGTGCATTGTATTGCCAGGTCAGGAGGCCAGTGCTCATAGGCTGCCTCATTTCATGAAGAGATGCATACAATTAGTCTGATGCTTTTCACCAGCAGAGAATAGGGAGACATGTGTATAGCAGTTTGACCCTCACACAGTGTTTCTGGTTTTTATTAAATGCACTAACGCTATCTCCTTTCTTAGCCAGATGATGGTTTGCAGTATCATAATCAGGGCTTTCTTCTTAACGTGTCAAGATAAATTTTAGCTCTGTAGAGTCCTAAATCCCTGAATTAAGGAACTGTGTTAACCTAAGACCTCCTTAAAAAGTACTAAGTAGGTGCACTGCTAATTGAGCTGACTTATGTATTTATGCAAACGTAATGGCTGCTACTAAGCTAACTTTGTGTTTGAATATACAGGGATTATGTCCTACGACTGCAAGGAAGTATGACTAAGGCCACACGCAGTCTCCAAAGTATAAGCCAATAAAGTGCTTTGGCTAGAAGTGTTATTATCTGAAATATGCAAGAGAAGTGGAAGACGAAACTAGAAAAGAAACAAGATACATAAATGGTGTATTAATTGTGTTTGGACATATGTTGTCTGTCTAACCTAGCACGTCCACAAGGTGCCTGGTGTGACTGGAATTTCACAGGGGCCTGTCCCAAGTTAAATTTGTGCAGCACAGTGAATAGCTGCATTTGCAATGAATAAAAAGAATGTAAAAAATGTTACATAGTGTTTTATTGCAGATTTAGAATGAGAAATGACCTGTACGCCTGGAGAGTGGTGCTAGTCAAAAATACTTTAAATAGTTGTGCCTCGCAAAGGCAGCCATTTAAATACAATGTGTTCTCTCTACCAGAAGATGGTGCCCTAAAACACAGTCAAAAATTTCAGCTTTTAAAAGCTGTGATCGACTGCAAATGAATATATTTAAAAATACGTCAGAACAAGGCGATTTACAAACAAATCACGTAAGTCCAAATACATATTAATATCCAAACTCTATATTGCAAAAAGCTTGCTTAAAGTTATCACAACAGAAATTGGCAGGACCCAAACAAGCAAAACAAAGCAATATAAAAGGCAAGACAGCTATTACTTCCAAGAGAATAAAAACTTCAGTCCCCCATCCAAAATAAAAACATTCCTCAGCATAATTTTTGTATGAATTTCACAAGGTTTTTGGTGTTTTGCTTTGTTGAGTTTTTTTTTTTTTTAATTAGACTTAAAACAGACCAGAGAAAAAGAATACTCATTACATTCCTCACCAAGAAACCAATCAATTTTAAAACTGGAAATCAGAACAGTAAATCCCCAAGTAATAAGAAGCCTTATTTACCTCCTGGCTTTCAAGGTATAATTTCACTGATTTCTTTAATGTCGCAGACAAGGAGGGAAATTGCAAAAAATAAGGTAGCATCCAGTTCAGTAAGCAAATCTGTAGAGCAGCTTCAAATCATTAAATTGATGAAAACAGACAAAGCACTCCACTCCTGCATTGTGTCAGTAGAACCACGTCTGGTATAACATACACCGCAGCACAAGCCAGTGGGATTTTTGCCATTGTCTTCAATAGGGCTAGAGTTTCACTGGTGATTCTTACATGAACATAATTCTCTGCTTTGTTGGCAATAAACTGTTTACAACTCAAGGAGACAAAATCCTCATCAAGTCTCCCTGCCTGCTGGCTTGGGCAGCATTTCCTTAAAGGCATTGGCAATTAGGAGAAACAGAAGTGTGCTGCCTGCGAGGCCCAGCGGGCTGGTGTGCACAGATCAATAACTCCACCTGGCTTTTTTGCTCCCTTTAAGTCTCAGACAAAGGAGTTTAACAGAAGCAGCTGGCTTTCCTTAATATCTGATTTACTGATATAACTTAAAATCAGGTGTAAGGATTACCACCCCAAATTAAGTTCAGCTTTTATAATGCTCTATGACAGTTCTTGTGCTCTTGGTTGCGAAAGTGAGCCTTTTTGCAATATACACATTTTACTGCTGGTTGTTAAAATTCAGCAAATGTATTTAAAATAAAGTGAGGAGAAAACCACATCAGGATTGTTGAGCTGTAACTTTGAGTTTTCTAGTACATAAGAGTTAGGAGAATGATGGGGATATTTATTACAGCAACAGCAGCTTCAACTCCACACTTTTTGTTTGCACAGCCCAGCACATATGGCCCTCTATGAGAAATGCAGCACTGCTTGAGCGTGCTACGTACCACTGCAAGCGTATTTATTTCACCCATGTGGGCTACATCTGTAGCTATAGTGTGGATAAATGTTATGTTCATTATGTGTATGACAGAAGTACAATTTACTGAGGAAGAGGGGGTCTGTAGTATTGCCCCTGGAGCAGAGCTGAGATGGGAACACAGGGATAGTTCAGCCCAGGGCTGCAGCAGGCTCATGTGAGCCTGCCTTTGAGGATTTACTTATTGAGCATAAGCTCGCAACAGTAAGTGATTTTTATCATTTGACCCACATTGCTTACTAATAAAGGTGTTTGCTTAGATTCCCCAGATTCTCTTGGTCTCCTGCATGTTTTCTCAGGAGTTGATCCTCAACATGCTTTAATGACTTATGTAGCAAGAGGCTTACCATACAAACTTGCTACCTGCTTGCAGAGGAAGCAGGATAGAACTGTGCTGCCTCAAGAGGTGGAAAAAGGGCCAGATTTCTGAACAATCACAGCAGGACAATCAGCTCCTGCTGTAGCTTACACTTTTGACTTCATACAGCATCAGCTCTGCAGTTCTTACTATAAAGACAGCCATTCAAAATGCATCAATGCATGAGCACACCAGAGGGGCCTCCCAATAAGTCCTACCCACTGCTAGATTAATAGTAAAGTTATCTAATGTTGTAAAGATTTTTAAAACAAAACCAAAACTTAGATTATTTTTTCCTTACATGTGCTCTGATGCACCAAGTTCCCAGGTTGTCCATGACCCTCTCCTAGTATCTCAGGAAGACAACCTTACAAAAATCACAGTAGGTAGTTCAAAGTCTGTAATAGGATAGAACATCCTAGTGCAGGTCCCAGGAAGGACTGAAGAAGCAGCTATGAAGCTCCTGCACCTGAAAGCAGCAGCCTGTGAGACACTCACTGCCCCAAACAAACGCTATGAGGAGTCCCAGGTGGGGCAGACGGAGGGCTCAAGTTAATGGCGATTTCCACGTGCTCTGTGGAAGGAATCTCTGTTCTTGGTGGGTGCATGTCCATGCCATGTGGCTAACAGCACAGTTTGTCTCTTTGCTGACAGCTTTACCAGAAAGCCCAAGGCTTGGATGGGACTTGAACTGCTGCTTTGATCCCACTCTGTGCCATGGCACATTTGCTGGGAAGCTTTTGCTGCTGATCCATGGGCCTGCACTGCGTTAGCTGCAGCAGGGATGGCATGCACCAGGACAAAAAGCTGCAAGAGGTGCTTCCAGCCATCGCACACCTGCAGACTGCAGGTGAAATGTAACTTGTCCCACAAGTAACCTCTTGTTTAGGATATTGGCAAAAAGCGTAATGAAAGATGGGAACATATATTAGAAAAGAGCGCTTGGATCCCAAGATTGGTTGTATTGGCACATGGGCATTCACATTCATTGTGACTACCTCTCCTATGTCTAACAGATTTGCTTTTCAGGTCTTGCTCTACGTATTTACATGATTTGTTGGATTTCCCCCCACCACCCCCCTCCACACACAAACAGATTGCCAGTCAATTGCCCTCCACACCTGGGGACATTTTTGAGTACACAATTGCTTTTAATGTTTAATTAGGTATGGTAACAGGATAAAATGTTCTTGGCGTGGCACAATGGCTATAGCTCAATCTTGCAACGTATTTCTCTCCTCACAGGGCGCCCAGCACCTGGCAGTGTGAGAACATTGTTCAGGTACCCATTGTTAGGGCTTTGTCAGCATTTCTGCCATTAACAGAATGATCGTCAGGGATTTCAGCTTAGTTGCAAAAAAATTAACTGTAAGGTGTTGGTTTAGTACGGGAGGTCTCAGTTCAACAGCCGTTTTGGGGGGTTGTTATTTTCTGGTAGCCTTTTTTGTGCATGCACAGATGTAAACGGCAAGCAGTGCTGGGTCTTGTTACCGGATCAGCAGATGAAGCTCTTGCAAAATTACACAGTAGCTTGCTTTCTTAAACTTGTGTCAGTTCATAGATTGCTTTAGGCCACAGTATGTTTATCTGTGTCTCAGCACTGCCTATGAAAAAAACCCAAAGAGGCTACCTAACTGCTAATGGCGATCAGCTGCGGTGCGGACCGCGGGTGCTGAGCGGGTCACCGTCCCGGCCTCCCAGTTACACACACGTGTAAGTCATGGGCAGCAGTGCACTGACCGCAGCCCCCGGCCCCGCAGGCACCAACCCGATGTTGGGGGATCGGTGGAGGGCACCCTCTTTCCGAGGGTCCCGCCTGAAACCTGCAGTCAGGGCGAGGGCGGCGGAGCCCCCCAGGAAAGCGGGACCCCAGCGGCTGCCTGCCCGACAGACCCGTCCGTGCGCGACCGCCCTCGGGGCGCTCCGCCGAGCCCCCGGTGACAGCCCCGCCGGCCCGCGGCGGCACCGCCTGACAGCCAGCGCCGGGCACGGGCTCTCCGTGAGTGCCGGCTAAAGAGGAGAGCGGGCGGCGCGGAAGGGAAGCCACCGAGCAGCGCCACGGCCGCTCTCTCCCTGACTGACTCGGTGAAAATCATTGTTTGGCTCCAGCATTAACTACATTCCAGCGGGACGCAGCGCCCAGTCTCCTTCCTCGCATTCCTGCCCCACACAAAGGAGTCCCTGCCTCGCCGCGCCCCGCGCTCCGTTCGCCGGGCCGCAAAGCCCCTCCGGGCCGGCCGCCGCATACCGTCCCCAGCCCCGGGGGTGCGGGCCGAGCCGCGGCCCCTCCGCGGGGCGGCCGGCCGGGGGCGGCGGGGGCAGGGAGCCGCCGAGCGCAAATTCCTCCGCGCAGCGCGCCATTGACTGGACCGAGCAACTTATTTAAGGCTGGAAAGTGACACAGGGGCTCCTCATCTCTGCTCGCCGCTCTCCGCTGGGCAGCCTGGCTGTACCGAGCCGGGGATGCCGCCGAGGTGACTGCCGCCTCGCTTGGCTGCCGCCTCGCAGTCCTCCGGCCAGGGAGCCGCGTTCCGGCGCTGCCCCGCCAGGACCGCGGGAAGGGGCTTGCTTTGGGGGTGTTTTTTCCTTCGGTTTTGTGGTGCTTTTTGGCGTGGGTTTTTTTTTTTTTTTCTTCTTTCTCTGCTCCGGGCTGTGCTTTCGCAGAGTTCGCTGTGCGTTCGCCGCCGGGCACCGGCCGAGCATGGAGAAGTACGTGGACGACATGGCACTGAAGGCTACCAAGTTCATGGAGAATCTGTCCCTCTACGAACCCTTTCCGGAGGGTCCGTATGACCGGGGCGGCCGCCGGGACATGGTGCTGCACTCCGACCTGGAGGAGACCAAACGGGTCATTGCCACCCACATGACGGCGGAGCAGCGGGGCCGGAAGATGAACGGCACCGCCGCGCCGCCGCCCTCCGAAGCCTTCCCCGCCGCCGCCCCCTGTGGCAAAGTCTACTCGCCCGCGGCGCCGGGCGCCCCGCTCCGCGCCGCCAACGGCCGCGCAGCCGAACCACCGCCGGGCGCGGGGCCGCTGTGCTGCGAGGAAGGGCTGTGCACCCGCTCCGAGGTGGCGCTGCCCTGCTACAGCGGCTTCGCCGACAAGGGCAAGCGCTACTCGGCCGAGGGCTATCGCTACGCTGCGGGTAGCGCCTATGAGGGCGGCTACGTGGCCAAGGGCGGCGGGCGGGTGCCCGGCGCCGGCCCGGACGGCAGGTACGGTGCGGCCAGCCCGCGGGCCAGCGTGGCCGCTTCCTCGCCGGGCGCCGTCGCCGAGCACGGCAAGTTCTCCAGCCCGCGCTCCAGCCTGGGCGGCGCGGCCGCGCTACCCTACGAGAAGTTCTCCAGCCCGCGCTCCAGCCTGGTGGTGCCCGGCCAAGAGAAGTACGGCAGCCCCCACGCTAGCCTGGTGCAGTACGACGGGGCCGCTCTCAGTCCCCGCTCCAGCTACGCCAGCACGGCCAGTGACACCAGCAAGCACTCCAGCCCCCGCGCCAGTCTCACCAGTTACGACGGCGGCGGCAGCAGCAAGCCCAGCAGCAACCGCACCAGTGGCATCAGTATGGGCTACGACCAGCGCCACGCCAGTCCCCGTTCTAGCACCGCCAGCCAGTACTCCTGCACCACCAGCCCTCGCTCCAGCTACTCGGACTCCAGGTACGGCACTCCGGGCAGCAGCGCCGAGCAGGAGGCTGCGGGCGGCGCCGGCTTCGTCTTGGCCAGTCCCCGCTCCAGCCTCTGCGGCCCCGAGGGCCGCGTCGCGGCGGGCGCCGCCGTGGTGAGCCCCCGCTCCAGCATCTCCAGCCAGAGCTCGCGGAGCTCCCGCGGCTCCATGAGCGCCTACCCTGAGCTGCAGCTGCCCTCGCCCCGCTCCTCTCTGCTGGGAGCCGGCCTGCAGGAGGACGGCACCGCGCCGGAGCTGGGGGACGTCTACCACAAGATCCATGCCCAGTCCCCACCGCGGCTCGACCAGCACCACCCGGCCGCTGTCCCCGAGGCCGTGTCCCCCTACGCCTACAGCCCGACCAAAGGCTCTGCTTCGGCACCCAAATTCAAGCTCCCCTACCAGGTGACGCCGTGCCGGGACAGCGGCCCCAGCCAGGCGGAGAGGCGGCTGGAGGCGCTGACGCTGGAGCTGGAGAAGGAGCTAGAGATGCACATGAAGAAGGAGTACTTCGGTGAGTGAGGGAAGGGGGTAAGCGGCTGGGGGGCGGCGGGGTGCGGAGTCGCGTGTGGTGCGCGGGCTTGCTCCGGGCTAGGCACCTGCTGGAGCCCTGTATCGCCACAATTCTGTCCAGCTGATGTTGGAAGGGCTTGTACCATAGCTCGTTCCTGGTGTGTGATCTGTTCTCTCTCTAGTCCTCACAGGCTAGACAAAAAATGCCAAGACATATGGTGCTTTCCCTTCCACGTGCAGATGGGCGGCTTGTCTGAGGTGTTACAGAAGCTGTTTGTGCTTGCAGTGACTTTCGTGTGCCTCCCTTCCTCTTGAACCACTGAAGCTTCACTGATAACCTCCAGCACCCCTGAGACTGTGGCATTTGCCATTGTCATCTCAGCCATTGTGTGATAACTCTTACAGATGTGAGTGTGACTGGTGAAGTAACTTTTAGTGCCTCATTCAGTAAAATCCGTGTGCTAGTTTGGAGTAACAGTGGAAATCTGGCTTTGTTTCTGCCTGTGAGAGCTTGCAAGGTTGTCATGGGTCGGTGTCCTCCCTGGGATGGGAATTTGGGGGAAGGAGAGCCCTCTGTCCCTGCTGAGGGTAACCCAGCCCATCGGTTATCTCCTGAACTGTTGTTGCTTCTTTATAGAACAACAGTAACTTCTTGAAATAAGTGAACACATTTTGTAGTCACGCTGGTTAGGATTAAGTTCCCTTGTCTTTCTTGTTCTGTACTGGGTGGAAAAGGCCAAAATGCCTTTGAAAGATGATCCTGGAGCATGCAAATGCTACGCTGTGGACTGCAGATGAGCTGGGTGACTGCGGGACATGGGCAACCCTTGGGAGCAGGTTGTCCCCCCTTGAACATGGGGTGAGGGCTGTTATGTAGGGGTGCAGGAGCTGCCGGTGGAGGAGGGAGAAAGAAGCCACTGAAGAAGAGGGGTGAGCCAGCCCTCATCTGTGGCCTTTGAGGGGACATTTATCTCTGTGCCTTGGTGCGCTGCCTGCGCATGGGGGAGCTGCTCCTTAGTGCGATATCTTACCGACATGAGCCTTGGTGAGGATGGAGACATGTGTTGCCTTAGTTGCCGATTTAAACACAGGGCTTCAGACTGCTTTTGGCATGGCATTAGTGCACTCTGCATGGAAGGGAGGAGTTGCAGGGCTCCTTGCAAGCATCTGCGAGAG
Organism: Strigops habroptila; assembly: GCF_004027225.2. Taxonomy (NCBI): domain Eukaryota; kingdom Metazoa; phylum Chordata; class Aves; order Psittaciformes; family Psittacidae; genus Strigops; species Strigops habroptila. Next base: position 11,380,103 of record NC_044302.2, read on the forward strand.
GCTTGTAGTGAGACAAACTGGGGCTGATAGCTGGAGGTAGCTAACAGAGCAGTACCCTCTCCTACTAGAGAAAACCTTTCTGTGAACTGCAGTGGCATCATTTCTACAAGCTAGTGTGCCCAAAGGAAGCTGAGCACTTTCTGCAGCTGAACTGCTTTCTGCTTCCCTCCATCCTGTGTGGGGCTGGTAAGAAAGCTGATGGTCATCCACTGCATCTTTTGCAGGGTCTGGAACCTGGCATGGTGTTCCTCAGCAGCTGAGGACAGTAGCAGTTCGCTTCTGTCTGTGCAGAAGCTGAATGGGAGGGCTCAGTTAACATGCTCACTGAGTGCGGGAAACGCTACCTTCAGAATTTCTATGGTACACAGTGGGAGATTGAGAAATAAGATGTATTCAGAGTAAGAAACAAGCTTGTCCTGAGGCTCTGAGCGGGGTTTCCAGTGGTCGGGGAGCTGCGTGTGTGATCAGGTACTCCAGGAGCAGCCCTGGGGAATCTGTTGTGGGTGGGTTTTTTCTAATTTATAAGAATTTGCCTGTTTCAAGTGTCACTACTTGCAGGTATATTCTGTAGTAGCATGTTGCAGCAGGCCCTGAACGTCGGCAGATGTGTCCTGTGTAGGATCAGCAGTAAGCCTGTGCCTTTATGCCTAGAGCGTATGTACCAGCTGCTCTGTGAGTATTTGTTGTAGTAGCACAAAGAAGTGCTGCTGTGACTTGTACCCTGGAAGCATCTGAAATCCAGAAAACTGGGGTGCTTTAAAAGAGAAAAGAGTGTGAGTTGTTGACATTTCGATAAACCCTGGTGGACTTGATCCTGCATTTTTACTTCAGATCTCACATGCAGGTGAATGCTGAGCTTCAGCTGAGCAAGCACATGAGAGTTGGCAGGAATGACTGCAGGCTGATGGGTCAGAGATAAGTAAAGTGGTAACAGAGAGAAATCTGCTATTTAGTTTGACTTACCTGAGAGGGTCTTACACAATGTTAATAAAAGGAAGGAAGGAGAAATGCATTGATTGGTGTAGCAACTCACAGATACTGCAGCTGAAGTCCTTGCTTATGTGTTCACTCCCTTGGTGCCGGTGTCTGGCATGCTCGGAAGGCAGTTGTGGAGTGTTCTGTGATGCTTGTGGAGAACAGAAGCGTTGAGCCTGGAGTCTAACAAGATAGAGGGAACGGAGGAGATGGTTTAATACGCCTTAATTAGATGAACTCAATTGTCTGGTGAGTAGATGCTTATATGAGGACACTGGTAATTTTAGTGTGTTTTGTTTCCCCTGTTCCCCCTCCTGCCTACCCCCAGCCCCCCAAAAAATGAAGGGTGGGAATTGAAAATCAATTGAAAATTTGAGCAGTGTGTTTGAAACTGAGGTCAAGTGACTAACCAGTCCTGTTTGGAGGAAGAACAACTCTACCGTGTCTTCATTCTGTTTGTGGCATAGTTTGAGTATTCCCTAACCATGCTCACGCTGGCAGTCCCTGGCTCTCCCACACCTCACTGCTCTGCTTCAGGAAGAATCTGCAGTCTAGAGCAAATAAATAGTTGGTGGAGGGCATGTACAGGGTCTGAGCGTGGAAGAGGCTCTGGGGGAGCCAAGTAGTGTGCAAGCCAGCAGGTCTAAGGGACTGACAGCTGTGTCTGCCCATGCTGGTATGAATGACTCGGAGCAGTGCAGTGCTCGGTGCTCTACTTCACTGTCTCACCTTCTCCATCCTCCCCTCTCTTCCGGCAGGCTTCAGTGCATCTGTAACGAGGAGGAAAACGCCCTTCTGCAGTTGGTTTAGTCTGAGCGCTCTGCATCTGCCCTAACCCCAGTTGCACAGCTGCAGGGTAGGGCCCTGCCACTTCCAATTGCTCTCGCCAGCATGTTGCAGCCACGTGGGTGCACTGATCTTACAGAACATGGAGCATGCAGAAGAAGAAGGGGAGAAGGAGGGTTGTCCCAGGCTGGGTTGGTGAGCTGCTCCAGTTCATCCCTGTCAGTGAAGTGGCTGGAGCTGACCTGAGAGAGAGGGCACAAAGGGCTCCAGGAGGCTGAAACTATTCCTTTGGCAGCAGCCTGCAGCTGCATTGGATAAAGCTGTTAGGTGCTTCCTATACAGTCCCAGCCCAAACTGCTTCATCCTCCACCCTCTCAGACCTCCTGCCTCTTCCCTGTCTAGGTACTGACAGCTTAGTAATGCGCTTGGTGTAGTGGCAGATGCTGAGAAGAGAGGTAATAAAAGAGTATTTTCACTTGCTTTCATAACTTCTCAGCTGAGTGTTTTATGTGATGAGGTGAATTGCCAAAGTTGTTTCAGGGATGCTTTAAATTCAATGTGCATCCTGAGGTGTCAACAGGACATTTGTGGGTGTTGGAAAGTCATCAGCTCAGGCACTGTCTTAAATCCTGTTTTCTCTGCAGAATTCTTCAGTTTGTCTACATGTTGAAAAAGGCAGTTTAAGGCAAAAAACTGGCTTTTGGCATGGTTATCCACATCAAGCAGACCTTGTGGGACTGACTGTGAACCTACAGCTTGTCATCTGCTGGGCAGGGAAACGTCATTGTGTTGAACAGTCAGGCTGATTTGGCTGTTGCTTTTGAACAAGATCTCTCTATGTCCTGCGGCTGTGCTGGCCTGTTGTCAGGAATGGGAGGAGAGCCGATGGAGGGGTGCAGGCAGCAGTAGCATGCTCCCAGCAACTCCTCCTATGCTGCAGCCATCTTCCAACAAGGGCTGTCTGCTCGTCATGGTCAGGGTGGGGGATCCAGTGCAAGAAGTTACTGGATTGTCTCACTGTCTGGAAATAAAGAGGAGATGGAAAAGGCACCGTGAGAATAGGGGGGCAGGGGAAGTGTGACTTGTTTCCTGCCTGTGCAAAGCCTAGAGAGACAAGCAAGTTTGCAGTCTTGCTGGCATCCTTCGGCATCCCTGTGCAGTGCCCTTTGTGAAGGTGCTTTTCTCCACCTCTGCACATCAAGTGTCTTCCCTCCCATCTTGTGGTCACCTCACCCCTTATCTCTCACATCAGATATGCAGGATACAGCAAGTTCATACCACATGTGGCACTCAGTGAGAAACAAGCAGTTCCGTTGCAGAGAGCTCTTACCTTTTTTACCTTCTGCCTTTGTCTGACCCTTCTCCATCCTGAGGGAAACAGCACCTTTCTCAGTACCATCCAGGAGGTTTACCAAGCAAATCAGGGGTCAGTTATGTCTTGCAACGAGATGCAAAGTCTGGATTCTGTTAATAACTGTAGTTACCTGCCTGGCAAAAGTCCTCTGTTATCCTAGCAACTAGGCTTGCCTTTTGAGAGGTCCTGGATCTTTCCAGAAAGCCACCCAGTAGTACCAGCACAGGGTTTTTTGGAGCACCACCAGGAAATGATGCTCATAACATCCTGATGAAAAGCCTCTGGTGTGGTAAGCAGGTGAAGAAATAGATCCCTAGACCCATCCAGGCCTTTTCTACCCTTTATGTACGTAGTCATCCATGCAAATCCGGGTTGGATTTTGGGCCCTACACTGTGCTTGTGAGTTCAGAGTTGTGTGTTCATGTTTCTTTTGCCCGTACAGGTTGGTGGGATGGGAGGATGTATATGCAAGTGAGATCAAAATTAAAGCAGATTAACAGTGGTAAGTCCCTAGGAGCTGCATTGCTTAAAGATGAAATTTGAAAATCTGAATGACATTTGGGTGAGCTTGCAGTTGGTGACCAGAACACTTGATGTATTTGCTAAAGTGTTTTAAGCTTTCTGTGTGAAATATTAGGTATTTTCTATTTCCATGAAAATAGAGGTAACGGTTGATAAATCATACTGTGTGTACTCCTGTGAATGTCGTACCTGGTGGCTTTTGAGCACAGGGATGCAGAGGGATGAGGTGTCCAGCTCTACAGATCTGAGGTAAAGGGGATTGTTTATATGCAGACTGCGTGTGGAGAAGGAAGTTTCTTTTTGCCTCTTTCAGAGAGTCCATATCTTGTGGAAAGGATACTACTGGTTTGCAAGGGCTGAGTGGAGCCTGTGTTGCAGTTTGGTTTGGATCATGCTGTGCCCCTGCTGGTAGCAGACCCAAGGGACTGCTGCATGAAACACTGAATGATTTATTAGATCTGCTTGGGGTTTCTTAGGGTCCTGTCACAAGCTCCAAGCCAGGTCTATAATTGCATTCCCCAAGTAAAAGATCTCAAATTCCCAGAAGTGGCATCAGGCTTTTAAACACACCCTTCCCTGTGCCCAAAAAACCCAAACAGGTATGCGGCCTTAGGGTGGTCAGGGAGACATCCTAAGCAAGATTAAAAGCACAAAAATAATTCTCCAGTGGTTCAACTTGTATTGTCAGCTGTTCACCTGCCCTCTGTGCCTCATCTTCCACAGATTTATGGGTACAAATGTCCCAGTTTGATGTTAAATCACACACTGGAAGTTCATACACGGTGGAGTGTGAATTGGGAATAAATAGTTTAATGGGTTCCGTGGCTCCTATAGGTTGTGGTGTAGAAATGCGATGCTGTTGTGAAGGAACAGGTAACTGTCAAAGTAGCTGTAGTTACAATGTGATTGAAGTTGATGTTTCTTAGTTGAAAATTTCCTCTGAAGCTCTATCAGTTTTGTATCACTTGCACATGCTAAATGTAACTTCATGTGCTCCTGCTGATGGCTTGATGGCAGCAGCAAAGATACTGGTCTAGACTGAAATCCTTAATATCCACGGTTAATAAATTAGGATGTGGATGTCTCTGTTACAGCCACGTGGATACTGGGTGCTTAGAAAGCCTTCTCAAAGCAAGAGAATTTGCCAAATACTTGCCAAATACTAAAATGATTATTAAAAAATGGGGAAAAAATCTGGCACAGTAATTTCTAGATGTTTCAAAGGGTTGTTCAGCAATGGAAAGTAAAAAAAAAAAACAACCCAGTAGCGGTAAGTCAAACAGTTCTACTAAAACCAAAACAATTGCAGAAAGATGGTGTATCTAGGTTAGATAAAGGAAGTTCTTACACTGTGTTCCAGTGGTGGGGCACTGGAACTCACAGCGAATGCCACTGGAACAGCTTGTCCAGATAAGCTGTAGCTGCCCCATCTATGGCAGTGTTCAAGGCCAGGCTGGATGGGGCTGAGGTCAACCTGATCTAGTGGAAGGTTACTCTGCTCGCAGCAGGGGTTTGGAACTGGATGAGCTTTAAGGTCCCTTCCAACCCAAACCAGTCTGTGATTCTATGAAATCACTGTCATTGGGGTGAAGGTGTTGGGATCCTGTGGGACCCTGCTGCCTAGGTCCCCTGCCTCTAGTGGAAGAGGAGGTGCAGCTGCTCCTGTGTTCTCTTACAGTCTGTGCTTTGGCTTGCAACCTGCCCGAGTGGAGTGGTTCTGCAGTCAGAATTAGTTGTAGGCTGGAGAAACTAGGTGTCTCTTAGAGTATAATGTGGTATTTGATTTTTATGTCCATCCTGGACAAAGTGCCTCCTCTCTGACAGAGCTGGGAGTGTATGATAGAAAGCAAAACTGAAGCAGCAAAAAGGAAGAAATGCAGGACTGTGCGTGGTCTCTGTAAACTTTATTATGAACTTAAAAAGGCTTGTTTTGGAGGGCTACATTCAACTGCGTGCAAGGATCAAGTCCTGACAGGACGGAAGTGCACAGGGCTCTGATGTGGCATTGCTTGGAGATGCTCCAGGTGCGTGACAGCTCCCGAGGCTGGCAGCAGGATTCCTGTTGGCTTATTTGGGAGCAGGAAGGACCAGCCTTCAGATCTTCACAAAATTAGCAGATGTGCTAACAATTGACCAATAAATGCCAGTATTTGGCTGGACGTTTACATGATTTTTCACTGTGCCTTTGTGGATGCTGTCTCTGGAAGTGGATTTTGTCCCTTTTGTCTGTACTGGAGCAGATGTTTCTGTTGTATGGTATGTGTTATCTGTTTCTGTTAACCTTACTGTGTTGTTCTAGTTCCGTATCAGCATAGCCTTGTTTGTTACTGTGCTGTGAGACAGAGGAGCACAAGAAAATGGCCAAGCAAGTCATGTATCTCTTCCAGCTGGAATATTTCACATCATCTGAAATTTCATTCTTTGTTTTTTTGGAGCAGTTTTACTAAACCTCTAATGTCACATTTATGTGTTCCAGCAAACTTTTAAGAAAGGCCTATGACTCATTAAGGAAAAAACCCAGCACCCCAGAGCACAAACACTCATTTAATGCTCAGCTGAGAACTACTGCAAGTATAAAACATGTAAGGGCTTACACAGGGGGACTCAGCTGGAGGTCAGGATTTACTGCTAGTGACATCTATTTCCAAATTTGAGATGCTGGAAAAGCTCCTCTTGGCAGGTTTGCATGAAAACCTGTAGGCAGTTGGGTTCAAATCTCTGTCCCTGTGTTGCTGGGGCAGTGGTGGTACATGTGTGCTGACAAGAGCAGCTCAGCTGTTGTCTTGCCTAACCTAGATGCAAGCCCCAACACTCCCTGCATCTGAGATTAGAGGGCAACAGTGGCATCTACTGCGTGGTTGGAGGTGTATTGGGCTGGTTTGGTAGGTGCTACCCACTGAGGTTGGGCTGGCATGGGGGCTGCTGATGGGTGCTGCACACTGCCTGCATGCTGCAGGCATGCTTGAGAGTTTCTCAGTGATGAGTTTTTGGCAGCTGAAGTACCTAACAGAATTGAATTCTTTCAAGTGCCAGGAATGAGAAGTCAAATGACTTTGAAGAGGGACTTGAGTGGGTTGGAATAACACCACCAATACTGAATGCTAGATCTGGGGGAGATGGTTAATTCTGAACTCTCTAATTGCAGGCAGCAGCACTGAAATGCATCAAGCTTGCTGTGATGGTTAATGTGTGTATTTGTGAGTGTCAGCAGAAGTGCAGGGAAGGCAGCATGTAAACATAAAGAATATTAATACCACATATTGGCATGAAATAGGGAGTGGATCAAATGGACCACGAGGAGGCATTTTATAGGTTATAAAAGGTCACGTCTGGCTGAATAAGGCATGTTTCTGTTCAGAACATGTTTTTAGCTTTTGTGAAGAGTAGATGGCTACTGTAGAAGAACTGCTGGGGACTCTTGGATGCTTTCCTGGCCATCCAGACATTTATTTAATTGGTGAACTCTTTCACTCGTGACACCACAGGACTTCTGGAAAATGAAAACAAGATGTTTTCTCCTTTTTAATGTGGCCACTTGAAAAAAATTGGAAAATTTCAAAGTTAAAATAAAGAGAAAAGCAATTCCTAAATGCAGTTTGACACTTGTGCATATTTAGATGCTGCAGCTCACTTGGATCATGTTTCCTATGGTCTGTGGAGACCCTGTGGCCTCTCCCAGGCATGGGAAGTACCCTTTTGTTCTGGCGGTCATTGGATAAACCTTTCTTCTGTGCTGCAGGCTTGTCCCCAAGTGTATGCAGTACAGAGAGCTGAGCTCCCATGAGTAAAGCTCCCGGGCTGGAAGTTGAGGGTTCTGCTGTGCTTTCTCAGTCTCCTTCAGTGTTCCCTGTGTGCTTGCAGTACCAGCCTGCGGGGTTTTGGTGAGCAGTATGTAGCTGACTGGAAACCTTTGTTAGGAGGGGTTATCTAACATGGCGGGGAGAGAAGTATGGTTGGTTGTTACTGTAATACATCAAGTGCTGATCTGACTGAATTGAGATGGCTGAAGTCTCTGCTGCTGTGGCTTGATTCAGTTTCCTGGCCTTGTGGATGTGACATTGCCTTCGGTAATGTTAGAGCAGTTTTTGTGTCTTTGTTCCTGGTGTGAAATTCCTGCTAAATCCATTTGTTTGGGCCAGGTGTTTAATGACTGGGAAGTAATCACTAGGGGAATAGTTCTGAGCAAGGGGATAGTGAATAGACTTTGCTGCTATCCGTGGTTTCCTCTGCTCAAAAAAGCATGCTGAACAGGCCGTGTGCTGCTGTCTGCTGCCCTGCCTGTTCTTGTCATCGACATGAAACAGGGCGGGATCAGACCCAGGGTCTCAGTGGATTGTCTCACCTGGCACTCTTCTTTCCACTTCCCCATAACTAAGCTCATTCAAAGAGAATGTTGATTTTTTTTTTTTGTTGTTGTTGTTTCTGGGTTTTGTTTTGGGTTTGTTTTTTTTTTTAATAATAACAGAAAAGGTAGAAGAAGTGAAAGATTTTGGAGTCTGGCATCAGTTGAGACAAAACAGCTGTTTATACCAGACAGTAAAAAGAGCCGTAATTGGTAAAACATTGGCACTCTCAATGTTTCCCTTTGTGTTGTGGCAGTCGCCATGCTGTTAACCTTGAGCATCTCAATTCTCAGGTGTAGATGGGGGAAACAGGTAATTCCTCAAGGGACAAGGCACAAGTTTTGATGAATGACTAATAACTGTTGCAGCTCGCTCTCTGCCAAGCAGTTATGTGAAAATTCTCTGCAATTGGTGGGTTGCCCACTTCTAATCAAAGCCATTTTTCCCAGATCTAAATACTCAATAGAAAACAGACCTCCACAACAACGTGTTAGAGTCCAGATTTTGAGCTGGTTTGAGAAATAAGCATGTAATTTTCTGAAGTGTAAGTCTTCTAAGAAAAGCGTGTTGGCTTGTTGTACCTGTTCCTGGCTAGAGCAGGGCTGAGCCTCTGCGGTAGAGCCCTGGAAAGCAGCAGTGGTTCACAGCAGGCGATGCACTTGCTCTGGTGGAAAACCCCTGCAACACAGGCACAGACCTTAATGACTTAACCCAGGAAAAAAACCCCCTCAAGACATCTTACAATGAAATCCATGTGGGGTATTAACTAATTACATTTTTATTTAGAAAATGGAACACTTATCTGATAAATCCAGACGCCTCTCATTCATGACAGTCCTGGTTAGGTCACAGGGGCATGTTGGACTTGGTTTTGACAGCTTGTAGTCATCTCTAGTTGTTTTTATTACACCATAGAGACCAGGGAAATAAGTAAATTCATGTCTTTGTTTTACCCTTGCCATGTTTCTCTGCCTGGCCAGCCAAGCTGCCTCTGCAGCTCCCAGGGTACATCCACTGGAGAGCTGTGAGTATATAGCTGCTTTGAGCTGTGGCTACAAGAGTGACCCTGGGAGCTTAGTACCTTGACAGATAGACACCAGATTCCAGCCAATTATGATGTAAGTAACAAAGAGCAGGTGGAGTTAATGGTGTGGAAGAGGATTATAATGCTCTGTTAAGTCCTGCTGACCTCTTTCAGCTTGTACAAAGCCAGCTATCGCCACTGTGTTCCCAAGTTACTCCGCTTGCTTGTAGGAGATGGGTTTATGGGAGATGCATATGAACCCTAGGAAAGCAGAAGCTGGGATCCCACCATCTTGGGCTATTGAAATGTCAGTGAGAAGAGACTAGATCCAGAAACTGGACCCGACTTCTCCGTGTGTGTGATTTTGGTAGGGCGTGGTACACGTAGTGTCCAGAACTGGAGTTCTGCATCCTCTGCTTTTCCTCTCCTTGTTGTCTTCTCTTCAGAAGTCATTTAAAAATATCATGACCTAAACCTGGAGAGGATGTACAGAGCAAAGGAGCTGGTACCAACATGGGTGATTCATGTGACATCCATTGCCTGTCATTTGCAGGTGGTTATAGAGAGCACCCTGATGCTGTGTGTGCTGTGAATGAAGTGCTGGAGGCTCCAGGTACTGTTGCCCCTTTCTTCTTTTTGGTGCCTTTCTTTTTTTTTTTTTTTTTCCCCAGCAAAATAATAGGTCCTGCTTATTGGGTTTTCCTAAAATGTTAGTGTCCATCAGGTGGTATCCCAGATGCTGTGTTACAGATAATTAGAAGAAAGCTTTCTGTTTTGCTTGGCCTGGAAGGAGAACCTCCCAGTCTTATTTCTGTATGTTAGCTTTGAGGGAGACATTCTGGTGTGAGGTTGGTGAGAGTGGCTGTGCTGGGACGTGTTGCCAGGTCTTGGGGAGTGGTTCAGGGCTTCCTGACAGCAACACACACAGCACTTGCAGAGCAGGTCACTGCCCAATTCAGAGAGAGCAGAAAAACCAAATCCACTGCAGGTTTGGGCTTGGAGCTTTGAATGCAGCATAGGGCAGGCACAAGGCAAGGTTTGCTTCTTGCTGTAGTTTCTGGCAGTGGAGGTGTGGCAATTCACTCACCAAATCCCACATTGCCCTAGAGCTTCAGAGAGCCCTTGTGTGGGGCGGAATGACTTGAGAGTGCCAGACCATGCTCTTTAAAAAAACAAGATCAAGAAACCTCCCTGACCTACTAAGAAAAGGGAAAAGAGAAGGGGCAGTTTGGGTTAGGCTGAAACAGCCTTGAATGCTGTGTAAGAGCAAACTGCTGTTACTTTTTTGGGAAGAGGCTTTCTCAGCTTCTGCTCCACACCTGGGAGGAATTTAGGCTGGTGAAGAACCAGCCTAGAAAGATGTGATCCCTGGAGGCTGATTTGCATTTATGCACAAAGAAGATACTTTGAAGATGCTCCAATTGCAGACTTGCAAATCAGCTTCCTGGTGTGCCAAGTGTGTGAAGCTCTGCCTTTCGCTGCTGCTGCCTCTGCTCCCCACCTTGCAGGGCTTTGCCTGGCTTCCCCATGGGGTGGTGGGAAGGGAGCAGGGGGGCAGCTCAGACCCATTTGGCTGCAGCAGTGGTCTGGTTCTGGTTGGGTCACTTGTATCCATCAAATTTATTTCTAAGGCTCATGAAAGAGAAAAATGCCACAAAACACCCTAGCTCCTGATCTTAAGGCTGAATCTTGAACTCCTTTATGGGCAGAACTGCCTTTCAAATTACTGGGTGTTTTGCTTGGTTAAAGACTGGCAGAATTGGGAAACATGGTCTTAGATTATTGCAAGATCAGAGAAAGGGTGCATTGCAAGGTCTGGGGGAAGTCCTTTTCTTTCTGACAAAGTACCCCGTGAATAATGAGTATTGGCTTGGAGCTTTTTCATTCCCAAATAGGTTGGTCAGCACAGTGTGCCTGCATGGGGAATTTCTAACCCTGCTCTGCAGGTGGGATGATAAACTGAGGGGCTGCTGAAGGCCACTGTGCCTGGGTTGCAGCAGAGCTGGGGACTGATGGACTTGGCTGCCCTGTTCCCCAGCAGTGCTGTATGTTGTGCCTGGGGACTTTCAACATCAAGCTTAATCCCACCCATAGGAACTGGAGGTCAGCAGCAGCACCGGTGGGGGGAGGGTAGGTTCTGGGGTGCTGCTGAGAGCACACAACCCTGCACAAACATTAGCTGGACCCGAAGCCACAGAGATCAGGGTAACAAGTGATAAAAGAGTTTTTCCCTTCTACATCCAAGTGTCTCTTCCTCCCACTCTCCAAGCCTGTGTGGTTGGGTGAGGATGATGTGCCCACTCACCAGCATGTGCATTTGGGGAGCTTTTAAATTCATGTTCCTAACCAGTGTGTAAAACACAAGAGACAACTTTGATTCAAAACAGGAGAGGGGGCTGCTGCAGAGAGTTTTAGCAAATATGTAGCAATATTTGCTTAAATTTTTGAGAAATGTTATTTCACCTTTAGTATGAAACTTATGCCTGTGAGTTTATACACACACACATTTTCTAAGTTTTTGCCATTTCAAGGCATTGTTTCCAGAACTGCTAGCATCAGGGCTGAGCTGAAAGTGGCTATAAAACCACTTTGTTTTTAATTTGAGCTGTTTTCATTTTGAGCACAGAAACAAACTACAGGGGCATTTAGGGGGAATGTTAGGTTGTAAGCTTTATTTTGCTTATATATGCTTTAAATTGGATTTGGACTGCAACCAAACTGCAGTGAGATGGATGGGAGTCTTCCCTTTTCAAAGGACAAGAACTACACACCCATGTGGCGATCATTTGTAAAAACGTCTCCCTAAACAGTAGACATTCCTGTTTTGAAGAAAGATCAGCAGCTGGGGCCTGGGTACACTGCTGGTGCAGGCTTAGTTCTGCACACATCATTTCCTCCTGTAACACTGCTATTCTGACTGGTAACTAGATTGGTGTAGTTTTGGTGGTTTTTTAGTTGGTTTTTTGTGGGGGCCCCCCCTTTTTTTTTTTGTAGTTCAGGAAAAAAGTGTTCATAAGCCTGTGAACAAATTGTAATTTGATTTTTTTTGGACTACAGTTTGCAGTTTCTCACCAAGCAATTGACTTAAGAGAGCAAGCATTGTCTAGGGGTCTAAATCAGGGTAAGACTGACTCGAAGGTCAAGTGTGACGATTTAATAATAAATAGTTGTATGTTTTTATCCTGTGGGTCAGGGCACTAACTTTAAGCCTGCGATTGGGTGGCGGGTAGGTGAGATGGAGTTGTTCTGTGCAGGCTGGAGACTGGAGAACAGTGATCCTAAATAGGAACACAATATTTAGAGTTTTCTTTTCTCAAAGAGCTCCAGGATCAGGTCATAAAGAAACAGTACCAAGTAGTGCACTGGGCAGTATTGTACAGGGGAAGAAGAGGCTGGAGGCTGGGGGACACCCAGTATTTCAGGTCTGAGTTGAAGGTCCTTCTGCTGTCAACAGATGCTTAGGTAAAGGAGTGAGATACTTGTCAGGATGTAAACCTTAAACGCAGCACTGTAGAGGAACAGGGCCTTTTTTTTTTTTTTTTTTTTTTTTTTTTTTTTCCCCCTTTTCTTGTAAGATACAATTTTCTTAGCTAACTCCTGAGTGATATCACACATCTTTACAGCAAGTCTTTTGGTTCAAGGGAAGATCCTGTGCTTTCTCTGACAGAAACTTGCATGAGCCATTCCTGTCAGCCTGAGTCATTGATACCACTGCAAGATAAAAAGCTATGGCTCCCATTAGATGAAGAACAACGGGGAGCAAACATCTGTAGTGGTTACTTAGTTTTACTTGCTTTGTTTGAAGAGACATCTCTCTTTTTGGCTACGATGGAAGACAACTGGAGAAAACATTTTGTGACTGATACTAGATTGAAACAGAATGTTTTAAGTGAGAATAAACAATGATTCCGTCTCTAAAATGAACAAATAACTCCTCTCCAGAAATGATAAAATCCTTCATCTTTCAAAGATACCAGTGAGAGAAGCAAGGGATGTGTAGGCACCAGCTCAGTACCAACTCTCTACTTCACTCTTAACCTTACAGAGACAGCATAGTAGAGAGATTCTTCATTAATTTAATAAAAGCTACCCTTATTTCCATGAATATCATTACTGAAGAGGCTACATTCATCTGGAAACAAAGGCTCTAGTAATTAAAAAGGGGGGGGGGGGGGCAAAAATAAATACAACACACACACCCCAAAACAAATACACCAATTCTTTTAGCTAGTTTTCAAGAGAAGTATTGTGGGTCGTGGGTCTTTTTTAGGGAATATTTACAAACTTTTTTATTAGTGGATACAGTTAAAAGAGAAGTTCCAGAAGGACTTCGCTGCAGTTGTGGGAATGGTTGCATTAGGTTATGCTGCCATTGATTTAGTGCGAGAAGGAAAATCCCGACTGAGTGATTTACTCACTGATCCTGAATGTTTTGATTAAAGGTCACTCAGAAATGCACTTACTCTAATTTGGAAGTCTGAAGAGAATCCACTGGGGAGTTAAATCTCTAAATAGGAGTTGAAGGTATAAATATTCACAGGTAGCTCTTTACTTACCCATGTCATTTTGTTGTGAATTTAGTTAGGGAAAGCTTTACTTGAAAACTGAAGTCCAGTCTCTACTAGTAGCTACAACAGGGGAAAGCATTCCTGTAGACTGTCCTGACATTGGGTATTGCATATAAAAATTTTGTACCTTACTAACTGAAAGGAGTTAGAAAGTAGCTATGCTTTATACAGGAAGAAGAGAAAGGGATCCAGGAAAGGTAGTTGATGTTTTTCAAGGATTGCTGTCTCCAAGCTCAAGAATGGTCCATCCTGATGTGCAGGAAGTCAAGCAAGAGTGGCAGGAGGCCTGCGTGGGTGAGCAAACAGCTCCAAAGAAAGAAATGAAAAGGAAATGTTAATGTGTAAGAGGTGGAAGCAGGGACAGGTGACCTGGCAGGAATATGAATATCTGAGCATGCACAGATGGGGTCAGGAGAGCCACGGCTAGCCTGAAGCTGAATCTGGTGAAAGATGTGAAGGGTGGGATGTGTTTCTGCACGTGTATGAGCAAGAGTGAAAATGTGAAAGTTGGAGCAGGGTACTGTGGTGTTCTTCTCTGATAAGAAGCTTGGTGAATAAGGGGAGAGCAGTGGGTGTTGATGGCTTTAACAAAACTTTTGATACTGTTGCCTGTAACATGCTTCTAGACAAACTGATCAAGTGCAGGCTGGATAAGTGGGCTATGAGATGGACTGAAAACTGATTGAGCTGCTGGACTCACGGCTGTGATCAGCAGGATGAGGTTAAGCTGGAGGCCAGTCACTAGTGGTGCACCTCAGGAGTCAATACTGGGGTCAGTACTGTTTAACTTGCTCAGCAATGACCTGGATGACGGGACAGTATACATCTAGGAAGTTTGCAGGTTGTACTGTGCAGGGAGGATTAGGTGGATGTGTTGTCATTCAGCAGGACCTGGAGAAACAGGCTGACAGGAACCTCATGAAGTTGAACAAAGGGAAACACAAAGTCCTGCACCTGGGGAGCAACAACCTCATAAAATGTTCTGAGCTGGGGGCCCACTGGCTGGAAAGCAGCATTGCAGAAACACCCTCTGGGGTCCTACTAGACCTGAGCCAGCAGTGTGCCCTTGTGATAATGAAAGTCAACATCATCTTGAGGTGGTGTTCACACCCACCTGTCTTGGATCATAGGAATATCGAAGCGGAATGTATGCCCTGGATGTCTGCCTGGAAACTGGGTGCCCACGTGCTCTGTCCATGCACTGCAGGTCATAGAATGGTTCCCCAATGTCTGGGCAGCTTGCCCACAAGAGCTGTGCATAAACAGGGGACTGCAGGGCCTGGAGGGTTGGGAGTGGGATGTGTCTGCTTCTGTCAGGTAGGTCTTGGGTGGGAGAGGTGCCAGCTCTCACCCAGTGCCCAGATGGAAGGTCCCACTGCTGTGATGTGAGCCTGTAGGGCAGCTCAGGTCTTAGCCGGTCTTCTCAATATTCAATAGTAGCTGTCTGGTGCCCACTTCTCAAGTAGACCCTTTCAAACTTAAAAGACCATGAAACATGTACCACGTAGATCACAATCAGATGTGAATTATCTTTTATTGCTTTTGTCAAGATCCTAATCTGAACCACTGCTTTAGTAGTAGAGAAGGTATTTACCACTGACATTGCACATGGGGTTTCCACCAGGCTCTATAGTGGTGAATGAACAGTGAGGTTGAGGTGGAAAGGGTTACCGCTCTTTATCGCTCCTCTGTGTTTTGCTGAGTATTTTAATTAAAACCAGATAGAGGAACATTTTTCACACAGTTTCCATTTTTTAGTGATTTCACCTGCTGCTGAAAATTGCATGAAGACATAACACTAAAGGGATGATGTCAAGAGGAATGAATGCTCCTTTTAGCTGCTATGAATAGAGGCTTCTCGTATCAGTTAAGCGTTGACTTTATAATTAAGAGATTACACGTTTCTGTTATTTTTTAGCCAGTCTCCTAAGACATAAATTAACTAACATTTCACCACTTTGTGTAACCTTTCAAAATGGAGAAGAGAGGTTTGGCTGATAAATTGCATAAGATCGCATCTATTTGGAGATATTTACTGTAACTAACAAAGTGGAAAATCACCTTCCTAACCCTGTGGCCTTTTCTATCTGCTCACTCTTTCCCTGGTTTTGCAGTTCTTGATTTTAGTTTTTGCTCCCTCTAGAAAGATTTTTAATGAATTGTCCTGGAGGGGTTTGATCCACAGCTGTGCTTTAGCTGTTTTTTTGTAAATGTTGCAAAAAATTTACCCACAACTCCTTTGCTGCCTGATGCCTGGGGGCGCTGGAGCTGATGAGTTAGTAAATGAGTGATGTCTGAGTGGTGGGATGCTTGAGGGGATGGTGGCGTGTTGGGAGGGGAGAGAAGAGCATCTCGCCTCTGGTTCATCACTTTGACTTGAGTCTGGCATCCAGTTCCAGAAGAAATGGAGTCCATCTTGCAAAATTCAGCTTAAAATGAGGGTGCCTTGCCATCTTGGCATGGAGACAGTGAGCAAGGTGGGTTGGAGAAGGCACCTAGTGCTGGTTTTTGGGAACAGGCCTCCTGTGATGTGTGGTTGGGTCCTGCAGTGCTGAGGGCTGATTGGCAGCTGCCAGCATCTGTTTTGCGAAGACGAGACTCATTAGGCACCAGGGCACTAATGCTACACAACTGATCGTTTTGAAAGATAAATCCTTTATCCCCTCAAGCAAATAGCCTCTGACATTAGCCATTGAGGCCAAAGCATATTTCACTGTTTGCATCTCAGTGCCAAGTGCTGTAGCAGGACATGTGTTCTTTAACAGGAGCAGCTTAGCACTTCAGCTAAGCGGTTGCAGGTTTCTCTCTAGAGGTTTTGGGCCAAGGGTTTGGCTGCAGGTGCAGTGGGCAGGTTGCAAAAGAGCAGATGATGCCAAAACGCCATTATAGTTGGGGTTTGCCTTTTTTGCCATGTCCTTCCTGAGGTAATCCACTCATCAGTGTCTTGCACTTCTTTTTTTTTTAGCTTTGTGCTCAGCTTTTGCAGAGCAGCCAGGCACTTCTACCATTGGTCTGTCCTTGAGAATATAAAAGGTGTGTGGCAAAACCCCAGGTAGGCATGCGGTCTCTTAACTCTGGAGGATGGTTTATCACTAGCTGGGAAACAGTCTGTAATTGAGTGCGTAAGCAGAGTCAACACATACTACCTACTGAGTGCTATGAGCATACCTGTTTCCCACTGGCTTCATTTGAGAAAATTAGCTCTGCTCTTTTTTTCTAATTTTCTGGCCTTTTATACCCACTTTGTGTCAAAATGAGTGAGACAGGGACGAAGCAGGGGAGAGGGATGGTCCTGCATTTCTGGATCATTCCTCAATGCTAGTTGGACAAGGATCAAGCGTGTGTTCACAGTTGTCAGGTTAGCCAGATAGACCATGTACCCTGGAGTTCACACCAGCTGCTGGGAGCAGACTGTTACCTAATCCAGCAAAAAGTCAAATCATTCCAGATAGATGATACCTGACCTCGCAGAAATCCTGCTAATATGAAGTTAACGATCAGTACTTTACACTGGCATCTTCTGTATGGTACCAAGAGTTGTAAAGCTGGGTTTATTCAGTCACTGGAGCACATTTACTGCAGTGCTACTGCCCTTCTCATTGGAAGGGTTGCTTTGCTATTGAGAAAAGTGAGATCTGTCTGCTCCTACGGGTCTGAGCGGTACTGGCTGGCCACAGCTGCCCTGAAGAGCAAGTCACTGAAGGTGAAAATGGAGCTCAAGACCTTTCATGGTCTTTTTGTCCTGTAAAGAATCATTGCAGGAAGGAATCTGACTAAAAGCTGGAACAACCACTACTTGCCTGTCTTAGGTCTGTGGCAGAGAGCTGCCAAACACATGGAACGGCCCAGGTCTGAGAAGCCTCATTTTGCTGTGGAAGTCGGCAGCGTGTTGATTTTCTAATTCTTACCTTCCCCTCCAGTTGGATCTATAGGAAGGACATGAGCCTATATATGTATATATAGCATTTAATGTTACTGTTTCCTGGTAGTGGAGGAGGCAAAATTAGAATATCTTGTTTACATGCTGTTAGTGCTGTATTTGACCAGCTGTCCTAAGGGTTTTCAACTTGCTAGATCAAGACAAGTTTTTCTTATGGTCTGAGAGTCTTCCTGTGTTACTGGATAGAGCAGTGTGGCTGTTTGCACGAGCACTGAGCACCTCTCTGGACTGAGCCTTGCAGCTGCAGAGACAGGGCTTTTCACTGCAGCTGAGGCAGGGAAAGTGAGACTTGCTAGGTTAGTTACATCAGAACTAAAATCTTTCATGAGCTGAAAGTGGGAGAAACCCCTGGCAGTGTTCATGGCCAGGTTGGACAGGGCTTTGAGCAACCTGCTCTAGTGGAAGGTGTCCCTGCCCATGGCAGGGGGTTGGAACTGGATGAGCTTTAAGGTCCCTTGCAACCCAAACCAGTCTATGATTGCTGTGGAATGTCCTTACAGGAAGGCATATCCGTCCTCCCCATGTTCTCAAAGCATCCTTGAGTCACTTGATTTCAGTGACTGAAACCCCTCCCCCTCATTCAGAGGGTTAAGATGACAGGGTTTTAAGTAATCTCTAGCTTTCTTTAAGTAATTCAGTCTTTCTAAATATCTTGGCATATTACCTACCTATATGCATGCTTTTGTTCAAGCAAACCTATTTATACTTCTGGAAATGATAACCTCCATGAGGCAGGTGAGAACTAGTGAGCCAGGGCTGATAGCACCTTTGCAGGATGGGTAGTGGAAATGTGGGGCTGCTGTGGACATGTAGCTCTTGGGTACTGCTTGTGGCACGAGCTGCTGAATTTATAACCAAACATGGTTACCTAATTCTGTGCCTTTTCCAGACTGTCATGCATGTTCTGGAAATGAACCGTTATCTGAGAAAATGGAGAAGTGCACCTGGAAACTTTTAGAGTAGTCTCCTTGTTTAATCATGAACCCATTTTAAGTATGTCAAGGAGGGCAGCTGTAATATATGACCTTTTCCTGCCATATATTAGAGTGATGACTCATGTGCAGTGTCAGGAGAATGTAATGAAAAGTCTCTCCAACTTGACGTCTGTGCAGCTGAAAGTTTTCGGGTCTGACATGCTGTGGAGTACAGGCTGTTTGGGCTGCATTGTTGGTGCTTTCAGTATCGTTGTTGTTACCTGGTTGCACAGATTTTTTTTCTAAGCCAAAGCATTTACATTGATTCTGTCTTTTCCATGTCATCTAGAAGGCTTTTTGTCTGAAGACCACACAGGTGTCAGAGGCTTCCATAGAAGACATAAAAGAGCCAAGACACAGAGAAGCTAAATGGTTTGCTAAAGACAGCTAAGAAAGTCAAAGCTGGAAAAGAGGGCTGGTACAGTAGAGTTGCTGGCTGATTTTGTACTGTTGTGTATATAGGAAAATCTGCTACGTCTAGATAGATAGACTGTTACTAATGTGTGGTATCAGCCTGCACAAAGGGAAGGTGAAGAAAATACAAGCTTTAAATACTTTGTTTATTGTTTACTTGCTGTAATAAAACTGTCTGTAAACCTGCCACTGGAAACAGCTTAAATAAAACTTAGCATGTCCACGTTTCAACCTTCATTACGCCAGAATAAGTCTAAAACAATTCCATGTGCAAGCATCTCATGCCAGAGCTCAGGTAATCTCCAGTTGGTGCAACCAGCTAAGTGAACTTGCAGAAATAAAACACTGGTAGAAATTGCAGTATCTGTGTTAATTAAAACCCAAATGTTTATGTGTGAGCGCATTTGCAACCTGATTTTTAATTTTTTCCCCCCCAAGAAATCTTCTCTATCACTGTCTGGGAACTGCCACTTCTTCTGTTGCCCATTCAGTGTGAAGGTCTGACCTCTTCCTCAATCAGTGTGCATGTACAGCTGGGCTGACTGCCCCTGGTGCTCTGCACCAGCCTCACAACAAGAAATTTGCCCAAGAGCACTGGGGAGGCTTGGATGTTGGTATTAGATCTTTCTCGATTGAAACTGGGACCTGCAGGAGCATTGGTCATGTTTGCTGTCTGCGTGACCTGTGTGCGTGTGTCTGTTGGGCTTGCCTGGTGGCTCTGGATGGGGTGGTGTGTCCTCTGCTGCCAGAAGTTGTACGAGCTCACATTTTTGCTGGCCTTAGCCTGTCTTCACCTGATTGCTACTACCACTCTGGTAGAAATTCCACATTCCTAAAATAGGCTGAATTGTGTGTGCTATCACATATAATTCCAGGCAAAATAAGCATGGTTTGAGCTGAAAGGTTGGATTGACCTGATCCCTTTGGGCTGTGTGAGGATGCATGTCCACAGTGAGGCATTCAGATGTTCAGCAGTGGAGGGGCAATAGGACACAGAAAGGCCTTTATAGACACTCTCTTCCCTCCAAGTCATTCATTCCCAGTGATGCTCTGCTTTACCCCTGCAGCTGATTACCAGTCCCAGTAATCACAAGGTTCTTCCAGGAGCAGGATTTTCTTGTGTGTCTTTTTGTGTCTTCCCCCCCTCCCCCCCCTTTTTTTTTCTTTTTGTCAGTAATTCAGTTGCTAATGTTACTTGCAAGTCCCCTTGTGCTGTGGCTCTCAACTTGAGCATGAACCTTGAGCAGTCAGCTGAGCTCTGAATTGTGAACAAAGCACCTCAAAGTGGCACAGACGATAGAGCAGCCACAAGAACAACTTGGTCTTCCAGTTCATCGCCTCAGTAGCAAAAGATCTTTCTATAAATGCCATGCGAGATGTATAAATCATCCTGGAACTGCCATGCACTAAATCAAGAAGCAGAGAAATGAATGAATATTTGTAAACCAAGTGTCAGTGTAACTAAAACACGGTGCAGAACAATAGGCCTGTGATATGCCTTGTGGCGTTGGGAGCCTCCACAGCGGAGTCGGAGATCCACACAAAGGGAAGTTATGCAGAGGCATGCCGGCTGCGGCTGAGGCAGGATGAAATCTGTGCAGATAGCGTCAGAAATTTCATGGTTCAGAGCAGTAATTTCACATGCTGTATGAGGCAATAAGCGTTTGCTGTGCTAGCTTCAAGCTTTCACTGGATGACCGGGTGGATCTACTTGAACAGTAACAAAAGCATTCCAGTTTCCAGCAGCTGCTAATCAGAGCTGATACCAGCTCCCATGACATCTCCTGCTCTGCAGTGTCGACCTGGAGCTGCCATGGTTTAATTCACCAGCACAGACATGCCCTGGGGTCATAGCTGTGAAAATACAGAGTCAGGGAGGGTGGTGTTTTAGAGTTGTTTCTGCAGCCTTCTATGTGCCAAACTCTTGCCCATCACCTCACCCTGCAAAAAAGTTTTCTGACAAAACAGAGCAGCCCATGTATTTACCAAAGCAAGTGGGGATAAGTTGAGAGTGAGCCTCTGCTGGCAGCACTAAGCCCTTAGGCAGGTAGAGCTCAACTCCTGTGTCCTGAATCAGCATTGTCGCTCCTGGAACTGGTCCCAGCACCTCCCTTGGTGGCCATGACCTTTCGCAGCAGCTTTGTCCTATACAAGCCATAGCCTTGTTAAGCAATAGGCAGAGTGGACATAACTAAAGTTATTCCGGGAGCTGGAGTTAGAACCTAGAACTTGCTTCTGCAAAACTTGCAGTGAGTGTGAACTTCATTGTGTTTGTAACCAAACACAAATTAATCTCAAATTTTGATTGTTTTGAGTAAGTTCAACACATGCATCCCTCCTGCTCCAAGCCTGTACATGGAATAAAGTCTCTTGTAGGAGGCAGGTGCTAAAGTGATGGGCATCTTTTTAAGTCAGCAGATAGATACCTCAAGGTCCTATAAGTGGTTTATTTGTGTGGTTTTCACCACCTTTTCTTGAGGAAAAAAGCAAGGAATAAAGTTTAACAATGACAGCAAAAAGTCTCCTGGCGCACAGCCTGCTTCTTGTCTTGCTTTGCTAAAGCTGTGGTTTGGGTTAGGTGTTGTGGCCCATCTTCCTCCAGTTTAGCCTGCTCCAACCTCCAGCACGGTTGCTGCGGGGAGCATGTGGGTACTTGAAAGCCAGAGCTGTATTATTGAATGGGGTGAGGTCTGTCCTGGCTGTGGGGTGTTGCGGTGCCAGGTGTGAATGGGAAACGGAATGTAAAATGTTTACCTGAGCATTTCCCACTTTTCTTATTTTGTCATTTTCAACCTTAATTCAAGCTGTGGTGACTTCTGATCTTCCCCTGCTGCAGAAGGCAGGGCGGGTAGCTTAGCCAGACAAGTCCCTCCATCATTCCTATCACAAAATGTTGATGCTGAGCGTGTCTGGGATATATTTATCTATTTATTTATTTATTTATAACTTATACATACCATTTAGTTTTATTCAAGCCTTCGTACATTTGCTAGATGTTTGCCAGGTGACAAAGTCCTCCAGCCAGGACCACCCGTGGTGGCAAGGGCTGGGAGGGTTTCAAGGGCTGCCTCCCTCGCTGCTGCCTGGCTGCTGGGTAGAGGCTCTACCCTGTATAGGTGCCTTGTTTCTTCTATCTGCCTCTGACTGGGAGATGACATGTGTCAGAGGATCCCTCCTCTTAGGGTTGTTGGAAGGAAGGGAGCAGTCTTCTCGCCTGAAGTCACTCTCTGCACCCAAGCTGCCACAGTCCAGGATGCCTGCATAGTAGCTGCTGTCAGCTGGGGCAGGTACTGCTGCAGCAGTGGCACAGCTGCCCAGGCTGGGGCAGCTCTGATGCTTCACTGTTTACCCAGCTTCTTAGCAGAGTGTTTCTTTGAAGGCAGTAGCAACACTGTGTAAAACCTGGCCTGGCGTGAGATCATCGGCTGCAGGCACTGCAGCCTGTGTGGGAACACCTCCCATGGCCATGGCCCTTCCAAGCCCTCCTGCTCTTGTAGCTGGCCCCTGTTGCTGCAGTTTGGTATCTTGAGCTGAGTTAAGGCCTCTCCTCCTCCTTTGTTCTTCCTGTTTCACAGCTTTAGGTTTTCATTTCATTGTCCCTGTGCTTTGGCT
This sequence comes from Strigops habroptila, assembly GCF_004027225.2. Classification (NCBI taxonomy): domain Eukaryota; kingdom Metazoa; phylum Chordata; class Aves; order Psittaciformes; family Psittacidae; genus Strigops; species Strigops habroptila. The sequence continues at coordinate 11,402,615 of NC_044302.2, forward strand.
GGGCCACAGGTGTGGAAAACCATGTTGGGCACTTATACAGGTCTTTTCCTGTCTGAGAAAAGAAAATGGGATTTTGCAGTTGCCCAGTGTGACGTTCATCTGCCGTTTTTCCAGCAGTGCAGCATGAACAGAACTGCAGAGGCATGGAGGGAGTCATCTGTGCCATGTGTTAGTTGTTAATTTTAGCCTCACCATAACTCTTGATGACAGGGTTTGGTGTTTCTTACTGTAGGCAGCATGTAGTAGTTATCCTGGAGATACGGTGTGGCTGTAAGACAGCAAAGCTGCAGCTCATCCCTGAGCTGCAGTGCACTGTCAAGTCGTGCAATAGCCAGATTCTCCTTCTGACTCACACAGCTGCTCTGTTCTGGAATTGAGAGGCCGATGGTACCATACAGTACCATTTTTCTTCAATTTGTGCTAAACCCTTGACTTGAGGTTAAGTGAGGATGGCAGTAGGCACAGGCTGAGTTCTACACGTCTCTGAGGACAAAGCTTGGCCAAAAGATTGTTATACACTAGCCAGACAAGTCTCTCCATCATTATTATATGTTGCTATTATAGGTACTTTATTTAACCTTATTCTACTGCTTTTTTCCTAATTCTGGGTACTTGAAGTCTGTACAAAGTGCCAGCCTGTACTGGCATGGTCAAAAAAGCATCCCAGAATTTGAGGTACAGGTCTCAAATGGAACTTCTAATGCATAGGCTACTACAGGGAACTCTTATGAGTAGATTATAGCAGGCTGAACAAAAATCATGTAGCTTTAATATCTTCTCTAGGTTGTTGCTTATAGCTTTGCTTGTTACACATTGCATTCAGTCTCTTGAGTCTGGAGTAAAATCACTGACTACATCAGAATATAGCTGTCTTGTTTTCTCCCAGTGCTGATATTAGTGTTTGCTAACGCATGAGTTAGCCAGAGCATCATGCTTCTGATGGCTGTGTTGCCATACAGTGCTGAAGGCTTGCCTGGCTTGTATCCACAGATGATGTTCTGACTGACATGGTCAAGCTCAGTGAGGTGGGTTGGTTAAAGGTGTGGGGAGCACTGGCAGTGTGCTGCGGCTGACTCCAGCAGGGAATCTTTGGGAACTTTTCTTTCTAGTGTCATTTTGTTGATGGTCTTTTGCCATGGTCCATAGGGTTTGTGCAGTCTCTGCTCTCATGTTTGGTTAAACACTGCATGAGGATGCAAACGTCTTTTTGCCGCAGTGAAGGAATGCTGTCACACTGTGCTCCTGCTCAGCCAAGCTTTATGCAAACTTTGGGTACATGCAACATCTTTTTCTAGCTAAAGAGAGACACCAGATCTGTAGGAGAGCTGATGTCTTTAGGTGGATATGCAACAGTTGATGTGTTAAAAAACTGGAGGTACAGTTGGCTGCTTAGAATACAAGTGTTGGGAGGGGCAAGGAATTGTATAAGGGCTGAAAGGGCTGATCTGAAGTCATGTCAAGTGAAGTGTCAGAAATGAGACATGCTGCTCTGTAACAGAACATTCTTCATAGGTAGTTTAACAAGCTTTGGAATTAAATCTGGAAAAAAAAAAAAGTGATGTAGCTGTTATGCCAAGGCTTTCACAAGCTTGCAGTGTGCTGGCTGGGCTGTGACTGGTAGAAAACCAGACCCGAACAGCCGTGTAATCAGTGCTTTTCCTAGGCACTTATGAGCTCACACTATACTCACACCACAGCTGCATATATATTTTCCAAAATACACTTTTGGATTTATACATACGTTTTCTTAGTATGCTAATCGTCTCTGTGGTCATTCGTTCCTGCAGTTAATGACTAGTCTCTTAGAGAAAATGAGTTAACAAACTGACAGCTGCTCATAACAAGTCACTTGCTGGAGAGGCCAGTGTAAGTTTAACATCCACAATAAATCCTTCATTTGCTTCTGATGGTTCAGTGGAGCAATGGCAAAGAAATGAGGCAATAATTTCATTTATCAAAGCAGTTCATGGCTGTAGCAGGTTTGAGCACGAGATCTCATAGACAAATGCAAGGGAGTTACAGACTGTGGGTTTCTGCTGCTCTTTGAGTAATACTAAGTGTAAATGGGAAAAGGTAGATCTCTTGGTGTAACCTCACAGTTGGACAGACTAATAGCTGCCAGTCCTGGGTACATGTTTGGCATGAAAAGACTGGCAAAAAGGGTGGAGATAGGTAGGGCGCTCCAAAGGGGCTTTCTTCTGGCTCCACTGCCAAGAGTGAACTGAAATCTCACACCAAGACCTGACACTGAAGTAGCAGATTGCTTGTTTCAGATGTGAACCCCATGTTCTCATGGTTGCTGTGCATGCAACCCCTCTTGCCCCAGGCCCAGGAGGGACCAAGGTCATTGCAGAGCTTGTGGTACATGGTAAGACAGAGAGCAGGTAAGACATGCTGTGCTGCTGCTGGGAGTAATTCCTGCAGCTGCTGGCTGATGGGACACCTTTTCTGATCACAGTATCCACAATAATCAATAACCATCTTTCATCAGCAGCTAACCATTAACTCATGGCAAATAGCACATGTTTTTCATAACCTTTGCTTACAAATAAATAAATAGACATCACAGCCTTGGATAAGGCAAGAAATTTTCTGAAATTCCCATTTCCTGGATCAGAGCTGAGCTACTCTAAGGACCAGCATTTTCTTAACACTGTGTGTGGAATGAGCTGATGGACCTAGCTGACAGCTAGTTTGTATTACAGGTTTAGTTTGGGACATTGGTGCCTGATAATATTGTAGTTCCTGCTTTCCAGAAACACTGACATTGAGTTTAAGATTTTAAAATTGTTGTTGTTGGTTTTTAAAATCACGGGTTTTAAAATTTGGCAAATAAGCTTATAGTCCAAAATGGCAACATTGTGCCGAGCTAATTGAATGAAAGGCTAATTAATCTCTCTGTGATTTGAAATGAGGGAGCTAAAGGTATAAACACCAAGAAACCTGTGATTTAACGAAAGGTCTTTCATTTCACTATTTGAATTAATAGCATGGGAAAATTATTTTCTTCCAATACAGTATGTTTTTAAGTTGGAAGCATCCCAATTAGACTGATCACACTACACAGCCCATACAGGTGGCTACGTTAATGCTGCACTGAACTGAAACAGCTCAGTTTCAGAAACAGTGTTGTATTAGGTTAATGTGGCATGGGCTTGGTAGCGGGAGGGATACAGGGGTGGCTTCTGCGAGAAGCCGCTGGAAGCTTCCCCTGTGTCTGATAGAGCCAACACCAATCGGCTCCAGGATGGACCCACCGCTGGCCAAGGCTGAGCTCATCAGCCAGTGATGGTGGTAGTTCCTCTGGGATAACACATTTAAGAAGGGTGAAAAAAACCTGCACAACTGCAGCCAGAGAGAGGAGTGAGAATATGAGAGGAACAGCTCTGCAGACACCAAGGTCAGTGAGGAAGGAGATACTCAGGCTGGAGCAGGTTTGCTGTCACAACTGGTGACTCCACAGGGGACCCACGCTGGAGCAGTCTGTGCCTGGAGGACTGCACCCTGTGGAAGGGACCCACACTGGAGCAGTTCATGAAGAACTGCAGCCCAGGGGAAGGACTCATGTTGTAGAAGTTCATGGAGGACTGTCTCCTATGGGAAAGACCCCACGCTGGAGCAGGGGAAGAGTCTGAGGAGTCCTCCCCTGAGGAGGAAGGAGCAGCAGAGGCAACATGTGATGGACTAACTGGAACCCCTATTCCTCATCCCCCTGCACTGCTGGAGGTGGTGGAGGAGGTAGAGAATTTGGGAGTGAAGTTAAGCTCGGGAAGAAGGGACGGGTAGGGGGAAGGTGTTTTTAAGATCTGGTTTTATTTCTCATCATCGTTCTCTGATTTCATTGGTAATAGATTAAACTAATTTCCAAAACTTGAGTCTGTTTTGCCCCTGGCAGTAATTGGTGAATGATCTCTCCCTGCCCTTATCTTGACCCACAAACCTTTTGCTATGTTTTCTCTCCCCTGTCCAGTTGAGGAGGAGACTGATACGAGCTGCTTTGGGAGTGTCCAGTCAGGGTCAACCCACCACATAAGTGTACATAAGAGCTACTGCAGAGGAACTGTTTTTGGCAGAGAGTGCTAATATACTGCTTATGCCAGTTCATATACTGGTAGTGAAAAAAACCAAACCCCATAGAAACTAAGACACCAAACGCTTTCTTAGCTTAACTTTGTTTTTTCTGCTGTTAAAATTTCTACCACTTCATAATATGCTAATTTACCCCCAAAGAGCTTGCATTTGTATTTTCTGTGTGTTTGTCTGTATAAAATGTTCACAGCACAGCAGGGGAGAATTTTGGATGATTAAAGCCAAATTTTGTAATTCTCAAGTTCCTAGACTCTTAAGTATATTAGCAGTCTTGTTGATGCTGATGATTAATGCTAAGCTCATGAGTGTATTTGTAGAAGGAGAGCCTCAAGCACATAGATCATTATAGAGTTGTGTGACAAAAAATCTCTATATTATTTTCTACGGTACTGTTTTTAAAAAATCACACAGTCTTGTCTTGGGATGTACTGTCCTGCTACAGTCAATAAAGACCAATGGACATCTCAGAAGAATTTACAATCAGTAGTTCTGATTATGTGACAGAAGAACATGGATTCTCCTCCAGCATTCCGTTTCCTCTTCATGAGGATACAGAAGCAGTGATTTTTGAGTTATCTGCCTGCCGTGGTTTTAATTTAGCAAGATTATGCATAGATAGAAATAAATGCATAGGCAAAAGATTCTTAAAGCTGTAACTATGAAGAAAAAGCTTTTTAAAATGGAACAAATAACCAGTCGTAAAACCCTCTTTGTAGAGATTATTAAAATCATGACCTTTCCTATGAGCCTGCTGTGTGTGGAGCTAACAGACTTTACCAGTGCTGCTCTGGTTCTTCATACTTTGGTCTTATGCAGGCTTCATGACAGTCCTCCCCAGCATCATCAAGAGCAGGCTTGGGCAGGGAAGGTGAATTTCTGACCCTACTGAAGCAAAACTGCCAGCCAGGTTTTTTTCCCTTAGGAAGATAGAAGCCTTGCTCTTCTGTTTTGTAAGGTGCCAGGTTACGTTTATGTGGTTAGGTACTACTATCTAATATAACTATGGAGAGTTAAACAATTCTTAAATGTGACTCACAGGCCCATTTTCCTGGTGCTGCATGGCTTTCACCATGGACCAGTCTCTTGATGTTGCATTGCTGGAGAGGAGCAAAGAGAAGTCTTTTGGGTTTGAGCTGGATTGTTGTTTTATTAGTCATTATTGAACGTAATGTGATGGAGCACCTAGTTGTGAAGGTGTCACTAAATGATTTCTTGGGCAAATGGAGTTATTTCTGGAGAGAGTGTGTTTTTTCTGTCCTCTCTCATTGCACCCGCCTCCTTTGGATTTCTCTCTTTAGCCAGCCTCAGCCTCCATGCATTGAAACACCAGAAGAGGCTTCCGTCCCTTTCATTTTGGGTTAATTTCCATGCATCTGTTTCACTCAAGCCACCTGCAGCTGCCTTGGGTGCTTGAATCTGTTCAGGGTGAAGACCTCATTGATTTGGGGCCTGATGGTGGCCATCATGAGTGATATGAATCAATGGCCTGGAGCAGTGGAGGGTTCTAACTTTCGTTCTCTTTCTGCTTTATAGGTATTTGTATAAAGTGTGGAAAAGGTGTGTATGGAGCGAGCCAGGCTTGCCAAGCAATGGGTAACCTGTATCATACCAACTGCTTCACTTGCTGCTCTTGTGGTAAGTCAGATCTACTGTAGCCTCATTAAGTGGCTTTATTTTGTAATATATATTCCTTTAGCAACCAGTATACAGAGTGAACCCTCATCTTGCCTGCTCTTGAGGCAAAATTCCCACGCAAGACTCCAGCTTCAGAAGTTGTTTTTTATTTGCCATCTGTAAGTGTTTAATGGTGTTTTCCTAAGCAACAGCCCAGAAAAGTAGTATTTGGTTCTTTTAAGGCCTGCATTTACAAAATGGCTTCAACTTGGCCATTATAAGCACTACATACTTCAAATCACTTGTGTTTACGGAACTGTAATGTGCATTTATCATTTTTACAGAAAAAAAGTAAAATTTGTGCAGCCAAAAGCGTATTTTCTCTCACTTCCTATTTCCAAGTGTAACTCTAGCCAAGCACATGTATTTGTCATTTCTGTGTATACCTAATGCTCAAAATTGTTCTCTTATGTTTGAATGCGATAAGAACAAATAGAAACTGCATGTTGAAATACTTTAAGCTATTTCATTTTGTAGGAGAAAACTTGTAGGTTTATCACTAGTTTCTCGTTGCTGTTCTTGGGACCCTTTTAGGTTTCTCTTTAAATCTGAATGCAACTGAAAGTGATCTAGTCTGTATGTGATTTGGGGAAGTCATGGTTTTTTCAGGGGAAACAGGACTTGGAAAATTCAGGGCAGCACTTTCAGAAGTGTTCGCCTTAAGTCAAGCATTGTGAATTTAAGTTGGAGACTTTCTCAGTGTATTGTCTGTAGCTGCTGAGAGCTCACAAATTCCCACCAAGTTCAAGGGAAGTATGAGAGCTCAATTTTCAGGAGTCAGGTAATTTTTCTTGATATGTCCACACATTTATTTAGGTTTATAATTTTCAAAAGTATTTGCCTCAATGTTGAAGATCTTGTTGCAATGCATATACACAGAAAAAGGTTTACTCTGAGTAGAATATGCCAAGTGTACATTGTTTATAAAAGGATTAATTAAGGATTAGAAAAAGAGTAAAAGATTATTGGCATAGAAGCAAATAAGTTTGTAATGAAAAGACCATTGTAAAGTTGACTTGTGAAAGGAGAAGTGTTGTCTTTTCTCCTGAGATTTGTACAGATAAATATTGGTTTAAAGAAGCCTATAACCTGAACATAGAATTTACTGACCTTTATAAGTGATTCTGGAGCATTAGTAGGTTCTAGAATAAACTCATCTGAAACCTTCAGGGATCGCTCTTGACTTTGCTCAAGTCTGATAGTGAATGAGCAGCTATTTTGTTGGCTCCCAAAGTGAACAGCATCCTGCTTAGCAGAGGATTACAAAATACGATATCAGATAATATCTATCCACTCATTGCCAACATTAACCTAACCTAATTGTATGGGTGAATTCCAGCTTCTTCTCTGGGGCAGATGTGTTTTTATTTAAGTAATCAGGATACAAGCTTGCTACCACAGAGATCTGTACACAGGTCACTCCGTTCCTCAGAAGAATGCGTAAGGGCCAAAGAATGTATTTTAACAGCAAAACACAAACCCAACTTCATTATTCAAAAGCACAACAAGCTCTTCTGACTGTTCTAGCAAGGTGTGTGTGGCCAGTGTACATCTACCACAGGGCAACTTGAGACATGTCCGTTGGGAGCATAGTTTTGCCCACCTCACGGTGCCAGCGGAATTTCATGATTCACAGCACTTCCCATGAGTCACGCACACGCACAAGGAAACGGTGCTCCAAGTTGGTCTTCCAAGCTTCTCGCTGTAGTGCTCATGGGCTGGAGGGCCCAGCTGTCATCCACCAGGATGTTTCACAAGTAAGGGCTTGGATTTCCTTCTGCCTGCGACCTCTGGTACAATCCATTAAAAGGGGAACGTGTGGGGACTTTCTTATGTTAGGCACAAAAAACGTGGGTGTGCTGCTAATGTGGCAGAGTTACAGAGATTATTAAAAGGCAGGAGACAGGCTAATTGGGAGAGCCCTGTGTATTTGGGCATCACAAATTATGGAAGGGACATCTGGCTGGAGCTCGTCAATACTTTTACCATAAAACAGCATTACAAAGTGGTCTCGTGTATTCGACGCAAACATGAGAGATCTTTTCTGGAGGCTGAAATTACACAAGTCAAATAGGAAATCAAAGACAGTTTTTATTCAATGAGGAGGATTAACTGCTGGAAAGAAAAAGCAGAAGAAGTGGTAGATTCTCTATTCTTCTTTGTTTTCAAATTAAGACCAAATATCCCTTTGGAAAGTGTTTTGAGTTCAGCCAGGCTCTTAGGTTCAATACATAAGTAACTGGGTGATCATTAATGACCTTTGTTAGGCAAGAGGTCACAGCACACATGCTAATGCTCCTTTTGAGCCTTTGACAGGAGAGTAGAGAAGTATGTTAGTACTCTCTGCCTAAACCAGTTCCTATACAGTAGTTTTTATCTATGAGGTGGGTTGACCCTGATTGGACATCAGGTCCCCACCAAAGCCGCTCTTATCAAGACCTTGCGACGCTAAAGCCAATACAACTTAGAAATCTGAGACAGAGTAAGAGTGCAAGCTTGTCTTTCTTTTTTTCTCTTTATTTCCCAAATAACAAAAATGATCCAAACTGTCCTCCAGCAGTTATCAGTTTTACTTTCAATATAACAAATCTAGAAAGTAAAAGGCAGTAACTGAAGAGGAAAAATCCTGTACCTGAAGGCATTTGATTTAGGTAAGGGCCCAATATTTAACCAGCAAAATTTAAAAAGTATTTCAGATCCCTGGGAAAAGTTGTGGTTTGGAGACCACTCACGCTGAAATGTGATAAGTGTTGGAGCTTCCAAGGGCCTTGTTTTAGCACTCAGCAGTGAGAATTTTCAACTCTGCAAAGCCAAGTGCAGTTATGTAGAGAAGTGGGAAGAGACCCTCAAAAGGAAATTCTGCCTGAGTCAGAGTCCCTTCTTAGGCACTTCTTTAACTCTGGTTTTAGTGCCCAGTGCCATCTGCCGGGGTGCCCTGGTTGAAAAGGGCAGCATGTGGCAGAATGGGCCACCCTGCACCTTCCAAGGAGCTCTTGCCCCAGTGCTGTCCTTTTCAACTCCCACCATTGTGTATCACACCATTGCTGGAGGGTTTGTGTTGCTTGTAGTTAAGAGTTAACCTAAAATATGCTCACAGATGCAGGCACCTCTGTGAAGACTCCAGCCTTGCTAGTGTAGAAGTGTGAGGATGCAAAGGATGGATTCTCAGTGGTTTTCTGCAGTGACGGTGGTTAGCTCTTGAAACACGAATGAAGAAAGATGAGGAAAAACTCCACGGTAAATAATCAGGATACGGTAATACGGTAAATAATCAGGAGTCTTCTGTCCCTTTTAGACATTTTGGTAAAGGCTCGGATAGTAAATCTCTTCATTGTCTTTCTAAGTTCTGACAACTTTGGGGAAAACTCAGTAACATATTAATTCAGAGTTGTACAGGATCTCCTCAAAAAAGGGAAATCTTGCCAGTGAGCTGAGGTCAGAATGGAAAGGAGAAGTAAACGACCTAGCTGGCATATTTTATGTGCTGAATTTCGGGCTCTTTAATGTGTTCAGTGGACTTTGGATAGTTGAGCCTTTCTCCCATAACACCATTTTAGAACTTTGCTCTGTCAGTTAATTTTTTGTTACGTCTCTGTGTAAACCCCTATTGCCTTCTGCAAGAAGCCATGCTCCTCAGATAGCTTTTTTTTCAGAGGTCTGATAATTCTCTTCAGGTAATGTAAAAGCCAAAGCAATGTGATTTCCTAGGATCAAGTACTTCAACGCAGATCTTTATCCATAATCTCTTACAGAAAACAAATGAAGCTTGTTAGGATGGTTTTTAAATGTAGATTCAAATCCTCTCTCAGCCCTAACACCAGTGGAACCTCTTGATTCAGCAAAACACATAGACATGTGCTTAAATATGTTATATTGCTCATGTGTAAGCATGCTTTACTGAATCTTAGATAACAGAGATTAATTCAGGCAGCAACATACACTATCCCTTCTGTTAAGTGTAAAATTTTAGTTTTGGCAGGAGTTCAGTTGCAAATTTTGCTTATGAAAGATAAAAGCTGATATCTGCCTGAAAAGCTCATCATCCAATTCCTCTTGGTAGTAGTTCAGAGCATAACAAGATTTCTTGAAAAATAATTGCAGTAATGCCAGATTGCTTGTGTGCTATAAGTGTAGGTGATCAGTTGCAGAAATTAATGGGGTCTATTTGATACTCATTACAGAAGGTAACTTATAATGTGCCTCCAGCTTGTAGACCCTAATGCCATCCACAGCATCTCTTCAGGCTGAAAATTTGAATCCACTGGCAATGATTGTAGAAACTACAGTAAGATATATCTTTACAATGAGGAATATCAGTTTATTATTTGTTACTCTGAGGGTGTAGGAAATGGGCAGGGAATGAGCTTTGAAGAGCTAAGGGTTTCAAGCCTTTGTACTCTCAAAGATGAGATGTATTTGACCATAAAAACCAGGAACATTTTCTGCTCTCTTACACAAAGGCAAATGTTTGAGCATACCATTCATCTTTAATTTGCACTTTTCCTGCTGGTTTTAAGGCTCAGGAAATCACCACAAGATCAATCAGAAGCCTAAAGCAAACCATATAATCCCAAAGGTATGCAGCTCATTTCTTACCTGGTAGCTATTGATCAGACTGGAGCACTCATAGGGGTTTCATACAGCAGTTTGATTTTAAGGGACAGCTTGTAAAGGTATTGCAGTTCAGCTGCTTACTGGCACTGCTGCTGCCTCAGCACCAGCCTTTGTCCAGACTTCACAAGGTCATTGCTACAGGCCCCTAAGAGAAGGATCACAGCAAGGGCTGACAGCACTGCCATTTGAAAAGGCCCATGTGGGACAACTGGAGCAGTACATATCGTTACCCTGAAGGTATAATGAGCAGTTCTGAACTAGGCCGTGCCCTCCAGCTGGTGTGAAAGGGGAATTGGTCCATGGTTGTGAACCCAACCTGGCTTTTCGCTCATGTTAAGTCTTGGAGACAACAGCTCCCTTCTGACTGAGGCCAGTCAGTGCTCCTGTATGCAGATGTCTGTTAATAGGAGGTTGCTCATGTCTGGACTTGTAGGGAGAAGTTCCTTGTGACACTGGAAATGGTCTTTTGTGTATTTGCTGCCCTGGGTTGAACCTTTGTTTGCTCTTGGTCATAGTAAGGCACAGAACATCTTAAGGGAGCTGTGTCCTTTCAGTGTATATTTATCCACAGTTCGTGAGTTTTTAAAATACCCCAGTTCCCAGTGGAAGGTTCATTTTTAATTAACGTTTGTTCTGTCCCCACAGCATATTTATAAGTTTGGCATGAGTCACTGCATCCAAATTGCACACTGCCAGTACTTGCTTTGTAGCCTTAAATTAGATTCTCTGGAAATGTGATTTTCACGTAGAATAAAACAAAGTTCAGTGTCAAATCTACAAGCTCTACACTGTATGTCCACCACTATTAGAGTTGGTAATCACAGTGGTACAGCTACATGTGTGCGTGTCAGTGGCTTTTAACTCTTCGGTACCTCATGGCTGACTTTTATCTGAGTCAGGTGTAGGTTTGGTATCTGTTCATCTGAGAACCACCTCTTTATGCAGCTATTCTGAGCACCAAGGAAGCACGGCAAGAATACTTAAGGGAAAGGAGCTAATGAGTATTGCTGCAGGGGGTACATTGCTATGCAGTGAAAGTGCTGGGTAGCTAATGTCCTTGCACACTTTTCCCTGCTGTTTTCTAACCACATGCTCTCGGACTGGAGCAGACTGGAATTTTGGGATTTTTGGTCTGTAATCCTGCCAGAGCCATTGGCTAATACCTGGTGCTCAGGGGAGGACAAGCCGGCGGGTGATTCAGTCCTGTGCGTGTGGGAACATTCCTCCCTGACCCCCGTGGCCTGGAGTGTGAGGGCTGGATGCCCTCAACTTGCATAACTGTGATTGTTACTCATCCCAAGCTCACACCCTGCGTTTGAATTGAATTCACGGCCACCCGAGTGTTTGGTGGTTTCCAAGTCATAACTGGAGCTGGCAGTAGGTCCTGATGCGCACCACTTATGGGCAGTTACTTTGAGGTGTGATTCACAGGAAAAGCCAAGCACTTTGAAGAAGTGGAGTTTTGTTAGGAAAAAGGACCGAAGGATTTGCTGTACATGCTTCTAAGGCTGTGGTTTGTGTAGATGTGTAATGGAGATAACTTGCAGCACTGCTGCAGGACTGCAGAACTTTGCCTGAGCCATTCTGCATCATCAGGATAAGTTACAGCCTGTGCTTAGCCCTGCGCTTTCCATTGTAACACCTGTCAAGACAGATAGTCAAAGCTATTTCAGGTATGTCTGCAACTGCAGTCTCAGACAAGCCCATTAATGCAGAACTCACAGAAAGGGAGGTGCTGGCTTTAGAAAGAGTCAGTCAGTTGGATGGTAGAGATGACAGCTGGCTTCAGATGGTTCAGGTTCACCTTGCGCAAGGCTGAACCATGAATGAGTCTCGGCAAAGGAATGTAATCGTGTCTTCTGGTAATTGAAGGTCAAACTTGGATAGCAGCCTGTGTAAGAGACCAAGTACCTTCGGGTACCGATTGGTAGAAGAATGTTTCCTTTATCTTGATTTGTGGTTAGTCTGATAATATTCCAGGCTTTAAAAACACAAAAAAGGATGGGAAAAGGGTAATCAGAAATGTTTGAGATGAGACTGACAGGAAACCCTCCTTTTTTAGCACGTATTTAGTTAGGTTTTGTATTTTAGGAAGTATTTAGTAGTTTCTCTGCACTGCTATATGTTGTCCCAGCTAGCGCTAGTCCAGCACTGATTTGTACTCTTGGCTTCGGATAAATAGTCCAGTCCATTGACTGTGCCCCTTCTACAGATGATACTACTAGATGTTACAATGAAAGGTTTTCAATTCTGTGACTACTTTTAAGTTATTTAAACTTGAGGAGAGAACCTGTTTTTTAAGGGTGGATTATCTGATTGGCCCAGTTCTGGGCATTAATTCCAGGGGGACATCTCAGATGCTTGAAGATGCATGTGCTTAAAGTTTTTTTTTTGGTTGGGGCAGTCTTCTCTGAGGGCTGCTTTAGCACCTAGCCATGCTAGATCTGGAGGCTGGCCCCTAGGAAAGGTGGTGTAGATAGGTAGATAGCTGACAGAGAAATGGGAAACGTTTCCATTTCTGATTATCAGAGAGTATGTGATCAATAGTTGGCTGGTGGTTTGTCTCCTTGTATTCTTGAAAAGTGGTAATTGCATTCTGCTATTAATTATTCCAGCATGAAATGCATGGCTTTTGATGGTTATTTTAATTGGAGGGGGTTGCCTGGCAACTAATGATGGAAACTTTTCTCTGTGTTGACTGATGACCACAGATGTATTCCTTCCACAATATTTTAGTATTCATAGTGCGGAGCCAATCACTGACAGGGGTTGAAAAACACATAAAGTACAAAAAAAATATACTCCAATTAACAAGGTTTCTGCCTGTGTTTTTTATTTCTCTGTAAAAATCACAGAGAACCTAATCACTCCCTTGCATAGTTTTGTGTGTTTGGAATGCCACCTATTGTTTAGTGTAATGAGATTTGCTAAAATTGCTCTGTTTCCTTGTCAGCATCTATTATCTGCAGGTCTCGATTGTCTTAGTCTGAAAGCCACATCTCTTGCACCTTTTCTTTTATCTTTCCCTTCTACTCTTTTTCCTCCTCTTTCTCGCTTCCCCTTCTTCTCGCCCCATTTAAAATGTTTTCTTGGGACACATCTCAGTTTATCCAAAAGAAAAGATTCCCCTGGGCTGCTGTTGAGTTCATTTCTCAAAGGGGAAGAAATCCAAATAATCCAGAACAGAGCAAAGGCAGGTCACTGACATTATCAACAGATGTTTCTGTTTCCTATTTCCAGGTTCTGTAATTTTTAAGTATTACCTAAAACTAAGGGGGGAAACAGGTGGAAGGAAGAAAGGGAAGGAGAAAATGAATGAGACACACACAGTTGGCTTCCTGTAATTTCAGTAATCTAAGTTTCTGCTATATGTTGTCCCTATGTATTTTGCAAAGTGCCTAGTCAGTGCTTTAGTGATGTCCTTGATCCTTTAAACATCTGAACACTAGATCCCAAAATGCCATAGCTCTGAAATAATTTCTGATTTAATACAGATCATCATCACTTCTTCAGCAATAACTCACCTCTATCTCCACCTGTGCCAGTTAACCAGTTTTGTCCTTCATCACTTAATAAATCACTTTTTCCTCCCACAACCAACCAATCATTTCTTTTCCAGTGCCTGTCTCAGTAAATTTGGTTGTCACACACGTACCTGTCCATGTACACAAACATAGAATCATAGAATCATAGAATTGTTAGGGTTGGAAAGGACCTTAAGATCATCTAGTTCCAACCCCCCTGCTTTCATGCATTTAGCCTCCCATTTAAACATGTTTCACTGGGATACTTTCCTATCATTTGACTGAATCTCCATCTTTCCTTTGTCCATTCCTTTGTATGTGTGTCTGTCACCATTACTGCTCTGGGCTGACCTAAGCTGTGGTCTGTGGGCCACCATTGTTTTCCTGGCACATTGGAAGAATTGATGGTGTGAAGTGGAAAACTGTTTTTACTGCTTCTGTTACCTTCATTCTCATGTGCTAACAAAAGGACTCTTTTGCTTTGCATCTCATCCATGCCTCCCATCTACACTAGGTAATTAACTCATGCTTAGTAATAATTCTTGTTTACCACTTGTTTCAAGGGAGAGATGTCAGCATAGCCTGAAAACTTATTGATGTTCCACACCAGAAAGCAGCCTGGGTTTTATCTTACAAATTAATTTTACAGATCAAAGATTTCGACTGCCACTCTTCACCTTCAGGATGCTTTTACTTCTTGCAGGTCTAGAAAAGCTGTTTCCCATAAGAATCTTACCATATACTAAACAAAATTAAAGTTTTTTTGTTTTGTTTTTTGTTGGGGTTTTTTTTGTGAAGCTTGTTTTCACATTTATAAAATTAATGGTGGCAGCAAACTTTAGTATTCTGTCTTTCAGGCTTTCTTCTGGCAGAGGGTATTGGCAAGCAACAGAGTAAAAGTTCTTAACTGAGAGGATAGATAGGTTGTTGGTCACGAAGGTGTAAATCGACGCTGTAAGTCAGAGGACAGGGTTTATTCCGCTTGCTACGGGCTTCCTTGTCAACTTTGGCCAGTCATTTACCCATGTGGAGATAATTCGTCTTTCCTAATAGCACATATTGTGCTGATTTCATTAGTATTTTAAATTTTTGAGATCCTGAGGTTGAAGTACTGGAGAAGTGAGAAGTTTTGTAAATTATTAAATAATTATTGTTAGATCGCAATAGATGCATTTGCTGGAGGAAGCACTTGCAGTGTCTGGCAGCCAAGCCATACAGCTGCTGCAGCATGCTACTGAAAATAATTTCTTGCTCAAATAATGCATATGTACAGTTTATGGAGGACTGTTTTGAGGTTTATATATCATTAAATACATAGACTAGTGCAAAATTTCGAAAAGACTACTTTCCCAGCACCACTCCCCAGAGCCCTTAGTGCCTGAGCCACGTGAATAACGTTCCCATTCCTCCGTCCAAGCCCAAAGTTGTGTTTTTAATTTAAGTATCCAAGGAATGCTCTCTCCAGTATTCAGAGGACTCTAAATCGGATGTGAGAGACAAATGCACCAGAGAAGCTTATCAGAGAAACAGGCTTGGCATGAAGCCTACATAAACAACCATAAATCTTTTCTCGTTTAAATGACGGGACTCGGGAGGATTGGCTGATTATAGCTGCAGTAGGCTGTCCTTGGGTACCAAGGAAAGTGCTTTGGTGACCCCTGGTATTTGACATGAGCGGAATGTTTTGCTTGCATATAAACTGACTGTTGTAGAATGACCAGCTTGGTTCTGGTAAATGGACTTCTATACGTCACTTTCAAAAGTTATTCACCAGCAGCGGATGTTTTCCTGTCCTTGGACTTCTCAGGAAATTTTAGCTTGGTTTTAACCCAGGTAGGGGGGAGCTTTTGTTCCCAACCACCCTTCTCTGCCTCCCTCCCTCAAAACACAGCACAGGAAGAAACTCACTAAATTTGACTTGGCCAGAAAGCATTTTTTTCCCCTTCCAATAAATATCTCATTTCCTGAAAATCCTACCTTTGACCAGTACTTCTACTGCGACTTTTTAGATTTATCACCACTCATGGCCAAATTGCATTTCAGGTAGTGTCAAAGTATTCTTGACTTCGTGGAGAGTGTCATGACCTCTTAGCTGGGCAGCAGGAGCCTGCTGCCATCACACTGACATGAATGGTGTGGTTTGCCCTAGGTGAGTCTGCCCCCTGTACTTGTATTAAAGCAGGTAATTTTGCAATATAGCTTTGATTATGAACACCATGCTAGAAATAGTAAGGAAATATTTTATGGTTTTGTTGAGCAACTCCTAGTATTTTACCAGAATGAAACCTATATGTGGATGCCCTGCATTGAACCGACAAAAATAGGAAATCTTCATGCTTGCAAACTCGATCCCACAGTCTCGAATTAGGTACAGTAAATACTTTCTAAAAACAAACCTGAAGCAAAACCTCACCGTGGCCTCCCTGATGGCCAACGTCCAGTCCGTATTCAGTACTCCCTTCATTTATAGGATTATTGACTCCATTTGGCAGTTCTCAGGACCAATATCTGATTGAGTGCAGGCAGCTCGTTGGCAGCCAGCAGAGGTAAAGCGATATGCTGTAGTGTCAGTTCATGCCTGGAAACTCATGCTGGCCTGCAAAGGATGAAAGCGTTCTGGCTGGGACTGGTACCTGATACGCAGGTGCTCTGTGCTGTCACGTAAGCAGTCGCCTTCTCTTGATGATCCAACCTCCCTTGAGACCTCACCTGCTCTCTTGGCTCAACACTGAAATAAATTAATGAGAATTACTTTCTTCAAGTGCTGGAGAAAGTAGGAATGTAATAACTTTGGGTGTAGTCCTGTGTTCCCTGCCTGCGTCAAACAGGCTTAGGGCATGCAAGGAGCCAGGAGGGGTTCCCCAGGGAGTAGCATTGAGCATTTGCTGGATGCTTGGTCCTCTCACTCCTCTTCTCATGGACATTTAGTACTTGAGGAACAGGTCTGTGTCCTGTGGTCCTGGGCCAGAATAACCTCCTACTGTTGTTTTGAGGTAGTGGGGGCTCAGGTGCTTCAGCGTTTCACCCACAACGTTGCTGTTCCTGGATGATGAAACGACCACCCTGTAAGCTGAAATGATGCAGAGCATTCCAGTCTCTGTCCCTGTCACACAGAGCCAAGTGGCACGGGAAAATGTAGGTCAGTATGTTTGCATTTAAGTTTCAGTTTGTGTGTAATGTGACTAGAGAGGTGCGGAAGCCTGTTGGAGGCACTTGAGTGTGGCTTAACACTCTTGAAGCATCTTTCTGGTGAGTGGTTTTGCAAGCACTCCTGTTGCCTCGAGCAGTCAGGGAGGAGTGCTTCGGGACAGGAAGGTTCAGAGTAGGCAGCTGACAGTCCTGGCGTCTGAGATGGAGTTCAAGCCCCAGGGTAAACTCAGTTGTTTGTGAGGTTACTGGGGCCTTGTGGAGTCATTCCTGAAGTCCCCTGTGAGTGCTTGCTGCCTTGTGGTGTTAGGGGTGTGCTTGCAAGGTTTCCAGTTTCCTCTGGCCCATTCATCACAGAGTGGCACAGAGGCATTGGCTGCTCAGTGAGGGGTTCCCTCGCTGCTGTGTGTGCTGTCCCACTCCTTTTGCTTTTATACATGCAAAACCTCCACATATTCCTTCCTTTTCCTGCTCAGGGCCCTGTGTAACCTCGTCCTCACTTCCGTATCTGATGTTACTGTGAATACCTCCATGACTCAGCTGGTCAGTCCCTAGTGCTGCCATCTCCTGCCTGATCCTTCTGCCTAGCTGCCTTGCCTTCCACTGTCAGGGACTCTGCTTCCAGCAGTGCTCCTTGCTGTGGATGCATCCTTAGGCTTGCTTCTTTCTCCCCCAGGCCCTGAGCTGATTTTTCTTGCCTAGAACCATCAAACCTTGACTCTTTGTTTGCTGTGCTCCTGTGAACTTGCAGTGTATTTGGAATAGTAGCAAAAAAAGTGAATTATGAGCTAGACAAGAAATAAGCAAGGAAGTGAATAAGGAAACTTTAAAGTATGTCCTGTAACAAGAAATAAAATCAGTAGTGGCTGCTGGCTTCTGAGAACACTGCTAACCGACTAGTGTGGGGGACCTACGGTGCCAGCGCATATGCACAATACAGCCGCTGATACATACCAGCGCTTTTAATTGTACCTGTGCAGAGTGAAAGGTGTCTGATTTAATCAGTATTTAAAAGCAGGAATGGATTTAGCAATCACTTTTTGTTATTGACTGCTGTGTCTCAATGGTTGTCTTATCAGCATGTTTTAAAACACATGTGTGGTATTTCCTAGCATTAAATTGGATATAGTCATAGAACCTCAGTCACTTAACTCAGCAGGCTGCCTGGGTACTCTACACTGTTGCTCTTCCAACTATATTCCCTGCAAAATTTTTCCTGGAAATAATGCAAATAACTTACTTGAGTGAGTCAGTGGGTTACCGACCTTAGGAATCACAGCAGTGTAAATTCAGACCTATGGAAGCAATTTGTGAGTCAGTCTTAACAGTCCAGTGGTCTCTGGAGCAGCAGTCTCCAAAGTGGAGGTATGTGTAATTTATAAGCAAATAAATATACCTGTATTGGGGGTGCATGCTCAAGCATTTTTTACTGGTAGGGGAGCAAGATCGAAAAAGTCTGGAGACCGCTTGCTGTTCTAGAGGAAGAAGGCCTGAAGAATATACAGCCACCAGGACTTGTTTTACTGTTTCTACAAGTTATTTGGCAAAGGAGAATGTATATGCTTGGGGAAATGAGGGTGGAAATCATCTACTTAAACTCTTAAGAAGGCAAGTAGGTGAGAGCCAGAGATCATTTTTTCCAAGCTTTGTTTTTGAATGGATGTTATTTTTTTGATTGGCCTGGTTAGGCTGTAGTAGCAGATCATCCTGTTGTTACAACAGTTCTTTTCCAGGCCATACTGCATAAGGTTGGTTCAAGTAAAGTGGCCAGCAGCTAGGAATAGCTCAGAAGTACTGTGATGTTCAGATGATGATGATGAAGATAATTTGGTGTTGCACACAGAGATGGCACAGCACGGATGCTGGTGGATGCAGGCATACAGTACCTGCACATGGAAACCTCAGATAGATTCCAGTTAAATATTTGCAAAGGGTAAAGTTGTCTTTTATCAGTGAAGCTCTGCAGCTGATTCTGTGCACTTTGGGGTTAGAATCATAGAATCATAGAATGGTTAGGGTTGGAAAGGACCTTAAGATCATCTAGTTCCAATCCCCCTGCCATGGGCAGGGACACCTTGCACTAAACCATGTGGCCCAAGGTTCTGTCCAACCTGGACTTGAACATTGCCAGGGATGGAGCATCCACAACCTCCCTGGGCAACCCATTCCAGTGCTTCACCACCCTCACTGTGAAGAACTTCTTCCTTATATCTAATCTAAACTTCCCTGTTTAAGTTTGAAGGTTGATAGCAGCCAGTGCATTTGGTGTTTGTGCTTTGCTATAGCTGCTTTTTTTGGTATTTGCTGTATAGCTGCTTTTCCACTTAGCCCAAATATTGGACTAGTGAACAGGATATGCAAAACCAGAAAACCAGGGGAAATCAAAAGAAGGGATAACCAAATTTAATATGAGCATGGCTGAAGGCAGAGGTTTGGTTGTCTTAGTCACCGCTGGCTGTAGTGGCGAGCTGATGTCTCACACTGGGTAGGGAAGAGAGGAAGGAAGTGGATTTAGTGGAAAATTGATTGCATCTACTTGGGCTCTTTCCAGCTGAATCCCGAGTTAAGTACATTCATCCTGAACTAATCGTTGGGGAGAGTTGGCTGAAATCTCGCATACTTCTTAAAAGGAAAGCTAAGCATTAAAGGAACAATATCCTTATTATACCTGAGTGCCAAAAGAAGCTAGTGTACTATCAAGAGTTCGACCTATTCAGCTCTGTGTCTACAAGCTGCTTGTGGTTTCAGTTCCAGTGTAACCTGCTGCAGGAAGCTGTGGTCAGTCCACCACAAAACATCAAGGTCAGGGCATTTTGGAGGGCTGATTTCTGATTGCATTTGGAATTGGCTGAGCAAGCCCCTGTTCATTTCAATAATATGGTACAACTATAATTTCAGGTTTATTTACAGCAGAATATACTGGAATATTGTGTAAAATACATGGCTAAGGTCCTAGCAAGGTTTTGTTTAAAGTTATACAGAATAAATCTGAAGTAATGTTACTAACATCAGTATAACTGTTCGCCAGTGTGAGCAAGAGAAAAGTTGTCTCTGTGCAATACGGCTAAATAATCTAAGCCCAAAAATGTGCTTGAAAACCATGAGAATGTTTTAATACTTTGCTATCCTGAGCATGTTTAGATTTTTTTTCCACTGTGTACTAACCTGTCTGGTCCTGAGGATCATTCCCTGATACGTTCTTCCATTATCACATGAAGAAAAAAGTTACTGCTCAAGATGCCGTCTCTAGGCATTGTGGATCTCAACAATTTCACTTTATTGTGAAGATTTATCTCAAGGGAATGACAACTGAGCACTGTGCACTCGATTTCAGAAACACACAGGTGCCATTGGTGTTGGCTGCTGAATACTCTCTGGATGTGACTCAAATCCAGCATTGCTGGTATTTTGAGGTTCAGCAGCAGCGCCCTTTGATGCTGCTCACACTAAGGTGCTGACGCATACAGTGCTATGGAGAGGAAGAAAGTAAACTGTTCCTGTGCAAATCCGTTCTTGTTTTTCTGAGACAACGCAGAAGATAGTTTAGGGAAATTGCTCATCTCCCTTAAGGCTGCCTTGCATGTTGCCACAGGACTGGGCTGTGTCCACTCCTTTTGTTCAACATACTTTTATGTATAAAGTATTAGGAGCGAAGGTGATGCCGCAGTTCACTTTGTGCAGAGATGACATTCAGCAATCTGACTTGTTCCAGGTCTTGATCAGATTTTTGATTATCTGCTTCAGAGCTAGGCTAAGCTGTGATTTTTAGTTGAGGCTGAACTTGAATGAAGAAGAGAATAATGAGTTGCAAGAAAGAACCTAGTAGCAATGGTGAGGGGTCTGCAGTGCGCTCAGCTCAACAAGTTTACCTAACTTTTGCTAGTTAAGTTTGTCAGGTAAAATTTCTGGTAGGTTCTTGCCCTGCTCCAAATGTCCAGATAGCAGTCCAGATGGTGTAGGGACCAGATACCATCTTTTGGATGTATTCCCAGAGAAACTATTTCCAGTTGTGTTTTACAGCACTTCACTTCTTGTGAAGGCTGCTCATTGCAGTACAAACTCGGTGGCTTGGTCATGTCTCCTGCAAGAACCTCACACACTGAGTGTGAACTTTCTGAGCGAGGACTACTGGTTCCATTTACACGTGTCCATCTCTGTGTTGTACAAAGAGTACGTGAACAGAATCTTAAAACAAGGTGATAGATAAAAATACCAGTTGTGCCATTCATTTCCACAGTTGAAGACTGAAGTTTCAGGCTTGGACTTCCAAAGCTCTTCATTATTCTGGTGGTGATGGCTGTAGAAGCTGCTTTGTTCTTTAGGATGCAACAGGAGCTTGAGATCAGCAGAAGTTTAAAAGAAAAGGGAATGCTTTATACAATGCATAATGCAATTGTGGAACTCGCTGCCACAGGGGCACCATGAAGGCCAAAAGTATAAATGATCTCATAGAGGAATTAGACAAATTAAAGAAGGATTGGTCCAGTGAGGCTATTAAACATAATAGTTATGATGCAACCTGCAGTGCAGGAAGGCCTTAAGTGCTGGCTGCTGGAGGCTGAGAGGTTATTCTTGGGAACACATCAGCCTGTGCAAGCCCTGTTTCTAATGCTCTTTCGCATTGAGCTTCCACTCTTGGCCAGAGCTAGAGGCAGGATACCGTGCTAGATGAATCCTTCTTGCTGCCATCATGGTGGTTCTTGTTGGAGCTCAAATGAAAACCACCCACCATGTTGCATGGGTAGCTGCCAGCAGGGCTGCTTGGGAAGGTTGCGTCCTGCAAGAGCCAGGAAGACTTGGGCTGGAATAGGCCGCAGTTTGGTGATTCACGGCTTTATTTTGCCATAGAATGGGCTGACACTGAGACCCTGGGATAGTGTGATAAGACAAGTACTCTTTCAAGTCCTGGCTTAGAGGCCGCTGCTGGGAAAGTGGCATTCTTTGCTGATAAAAAGTAGGGTCTGTGATGGAGTGATGAAAGCTTCCCACAGTGGAAGCCACCTTGGGGGTAGAGCTCTACCTGCTCCCTTCACAGCTTGCTGCACGCTAGGGAGGCCTCTCGTGGTTCTTAGCCAGTGGTCTGTGTTGCTTTGCCCTTGTTCTTCACTTATTTTGCCTTTGTAAACCCAGCCCCAAGGGAAAAAAAAAACCAACTTAATCGAAGTACATTTAGTTTTAGTTTACATTTCCCTATTAGTGTGTCTGCTTGCTAGCTTACTAAGAAACGTATTTTAAGATGTATGTTAATCTGTAGGCCTAAAATAGCTATTAGATCAATGCAGGCATTTGTATTTCGGTTTTAAAATATATGCTTGGCTTATGTTTTTACAAACTCCTTTTCAACATGAGTCCTGTTGGAGCTCCATGGAAATAATTTATGCCTTAGCCCTGAAATTGATGGGTGGTATGGGATAGAATAAATACATAAGTGGGAGAGAAAGGAAACATCTGCCAATTTTAACTTTAGCAAATTATATGGAAGCTTAAAAGTATCTGCTAAGTTTATAATACGGTCTGCACAGGAACGCTTTGCCCGAGTACCAGAGGTCAGAGATCTTCTTGTCCCTGCAGCATTAAGTAACTTTTTGGTTAAATAACCTGACCGAAGAGTAGGAGGAGAAGGGAGGGAAGAGAGAATTCCACACTAGAGTAAACATGGCACGGAGATTATGGATACCGTGCCAAGAAAGGTGTGGTTTTCCAGCAAGGTAACAAAAGATATTAGCTAGCTATCTACATAATCCTGCTGGAGACTGACAGTGTAAGTCACACAGCTGGGTTGGGGCAGAAATATACTCTCCACTTCCTCTCCACCCAGTCTTGGGCTTGCTGGCTTTGGTGGTAGTGAATGCTGCAGAGTGGTCAGAGCAAGACACGTTACCCGCCTCAGTGCGAGGGTTTTTGGCAGCAGAGGCATGCTTTCTGGGTAGATGGGTGCTTCCTTCAGTGCGGTAGCTGGCATGAGGCAAAATGCTAGGGAAGATAATGAAGTTTTTCACTTGACATCATGGCAGGTTAAGGTAAACTGCAGAGGAGATGCTGGAGTTTACCCTGGGCTACAAACATGTCAAGATAATGAACTGCCTTGTGTTCATCTGGGTTTTACCACACGTTAGTGAGTGCACAGCAAAGACAGACTTTTTTTCTTGCACAGATAGTTCCTTGGGGCAGGTCTGCAGCTTGTATAAATTGTGGTGAATTTGGTGATGCTGTCACGATTCACACCAGCTGCAAGTTCAGCTTCGCACAGTCGGCTGGGGTGGGAGGGGAGTGGTGCTAGCACGTCTATGGAGCAGGAGCCAGCAAGCTGCTGCTGTGCTGGAGAAGTGGCGTGGAGTGCAGAGCAGTGCAGAACCTGGATAGCAGCCCAGAAATGGAAATGTGTTATACAAGAGCCTACTTTTGTGAGAGCCCAAGTAAGAGCTGGGCAGAGGTAATCGGAAGGAAAAACAGTTAACTGCCATCTGCCTCTCCAGGACAGATCAACTTGAGATGGAGAGCGAGAATGAATTCTGACTTTGTAGCCACAGTTAATTTGCACTGAAAAGCTCTTTTTTAGTGTACAAATATGAATTAGTATAGCAACTTAAACTATGGAGGAACCTTCAGTTCAGATTTTAAAAGTAATTTATTTTAAATGATAACATAAATTATAATTTTAAGCCATTTTTGTGCTTTCCCTGCATTGATACTTTTAAAAAGTAAATCTCCCAATCTCTTAGAAGTGTTCATTCATATCTTGCCATGTCTGCCTACCTGATGATAATATTTGATTAGACTTTGTTCACAGACTCTGAATACTCTTCCCTGAAAGATCCTATGTAAAGGAAGAAAACAATACACATCCTGTACTCCACCTTCATAGGCCTCTAGCATACGATGCCACCTTTTGTTTGCAAGAGTTTAAATTTCAAATAAAATCCCAGCGTTCTTGGGGGGGGGGGGGGGGGTAGGAAAAAAAAAAAGGAAAGGGCCTCTCCCCTGCTTAGATTGTCAAATCCCAGACTAGCCCAGAATTGAATAGGCCAAGTCGGTGACCTCAGGCAGAAAGAATGTTGGTTATTTACGTAGGGCTTCTGCTATTTTAGCAGCAAACCTTTTCTTCTGAAAGGACAAATGTATACTGTTTTGTGTTTATGGCCAAGTAAAAAGCTTGTACATTTGAGATTTGCATCGTAATAGCCTAGTAACTCAATATACAGCATCCTCAAAAATAGCAGGGCAAGGCTCTGTTTTGTCTTAGGCAGTGCGGGTCTTTTAGAGGCTTTTACAAAAGTTCTCTGAAAAACTGTCCTACAGATTCAGCTGCTTATATATTTGCTTTGGTGGCTTTTTTTCCCTGGAGTTTTTCTTTTTTTCCAAACCTAAAATTACATGTGGTTTCTTTATGAGCTATCAGACCAGCGCTCAAAATATTTTGATGCATCTCAAGCTAAGCTGTGCCTGCAGCTTGAAACCAGGAAAATGTGTGAGAGTGTGTGTGTGTGTAATTCACACTGAGCATTTTTCCTGAAATAATGGAAGATCTTTACAGGCATTCTGGCCTGGTGGATGAGCCTGCAATTCCAAATGGTTTTTAAAGTGTGCCTTTCTCAATAGATCGTAACCATGAGGAGCTATTGTGCGAGTAAAGCACACATTTAGGATCCAATCCTGCATTCCTTAAAGTCAATGGGAGTCTGAGCGTGAAAAGAATGCAGGATTGGGTCCTGAAACAGGGGAGCAAAATTGTGTGCCAGATTGCTTTGAAAAGAAGAATACAGCACATCCACAGTAGCTTTTTAGTGTTTCAGATTTCAAACGGTTGGAGTCTGTGAAAAGTGGCTTCTGCCAACAGGCAGTATCTTCTAGTCAAAGGAATCTGGCATTGATTTCCACCCCCACCCCCCCCTTCTATCTTAAAAACCTTGAAAGCCCCAGAAATTCACCCCTCCTTTCACAAAGCGTGAGCAGTTGAGTATTGTGAGGAGGGGACAGTGCCGGTGGGGGATGGAAGCTTCTCCAAGCCCAGGGGCTGGAGCTGGAGCAGTCTTCCCCATGGTCCTCCTGCAGTCCTTCCTGTGGTCCTCCGCTTCCCGGATTCCGTTCCTTGCCCTGGCACCCATGGCAGAGGCTGTGGCTAGAACGCAGGAGCCCATCATGAAGAGGTGGTGCTCATGTTGCTTGGTGGTTTTATGCTAGCCCCCTGTAGAAGATGGAAGAGGAAAATGTGATTAACAGTTATTCGGGGGCTAAAGTAGCCTCGGTGCTCCCCATTCTCAAGCGGGTGGAGTGGCAGGAACCCCATGTAAAGAAAATCTCTGTGCAGGTAGACAGTCATCAGCCAGAGGAAAGGGTGGAGGATGGCAGGCCCAAACGCACATGTGAGTTAAAGGAGAAATTATAATAAAGTATTGGAAGCTTTTGTTTTCTTTTGGCACATCTTGAATCCTAGGCAGGTAAACCTCCTCTTCAAAGTGAAAGAGAACAGATCTGGGTGAAATTCTGTCTCAGTTTTATCTTGAGATGACTGGGAAGAGGAGGTAGGAGAGGTGGGTTGTTATTGTTTAATATTTTCAATGATTAATCCCATATCTATAAACTTGCTATTTCTCTTGAAGTTTCAGCTCCTGCAGTCATCTAGTGACTTAAAGTTTAGCATCCACTTTTCAGAAATAGCAGTTGTCCAACCTGGGGGTTTGTGGAGAGCAGATTGGATGCTGGAGGTTTCCTTTATCCTTCAGCTTTTGAGTTATTTTGGTCCTGGTTTCTCAATCATTAGGATGTGTACGTAAGAGAACACACAGGCCCTGTCACAGCCCGTGGGGGCCATGTGGGGTGTAAAAGTGCATTTGGGTGCTTTCTGCATTTGGGAGCATGGGCAGCCTGTGAATGTCCACCACATATAGGCTCTGAATCCGAGCAAAATCACCAGGTTTGTTGTGATGAAGTTTTCATTTGCATTGAGCAGTGATGGAGGCTGTGACCACAGGTAGGCAGTGGACAGGCAGATACATCTGTTCAGCCAAAGCCACTTTGTGTCTAGTTTCACTTCTGTTTTCTCCCTTTACACAGGTTCTTTCAGGAAAGAGTATTCAGAGTCTGTGAACAAATTGCACATTATTGGGGCAATACATGATAATATTCCTTCCCTACTATAGAAGCTGGGAAATATTTGAGCAAGTGGTGTTGCATATTAATCCTGTGTGTATGTTTACATGTTGCTTTAGTCTGGACACTTTGAGGGACTGTCACTTAAGGTGCTAACAGGAGACTGGTAATGATGCTGGTGTCACATCAGTCACTGCAGAGATGGTGTCTGAAGCAGTTAACAAGCAATTAGGTCCATATTTAACATTGCTAACTAAAAAAAACAGTTATGCACAGTTCTTCGGTCAGTCAGGCATGAAGAGTCAGGGCTGCCGTGCTCAGAAAGCAGTGCAAGTTGTGGACCAAAGCTTCCAGAATGCAGAGATTCTCAACAAGTGTCTTGTTCAGCCTTAGAACTAACAATGAGTAAAATAAGAAGGAAGGGGAAGAAATCCCAGTGAGAATCACGGAATGGTTTGGGTCGGAAGAGACCTTAAATCTCATCTAATTCCAGGCCCCTGCCGCAGGCAGGGACACCTTCTACTAGACCAGGTTGCTCAAAGCCCCATCTAAGCAACGAGAGAAGCAATGTGATGTGCTTTTTTCCTCCAGAAAGAGCTGTTAAAGGTACATTTGTGTTGCTGCTGTGAGACAAGTGTGGAGCTCCTTGTGGGTGCCCCTTTCCAACTGGAGCAGTGCTAGGGGCTCGAGCAAGCCCCAATGCTGCAGGGCAGCTGCAGCCATCCTGCCTGGTCCTGCTGCACCCTGCACCCCACTCACTGTCTGCGCAGGGGCTCCTGGGTGGCTGTGCCCCATGGCAGAAGTGGCAGCAGAGCTGAGGTCTGTGCTCGTGTGTGGTCAGACCTACCCAGCCATGTGTCCAGCCACCAGGAATGCCAGGTACTTGAATAGTACTCCGTGGTGATAGCTTGGGCTGTTCAGGCCTTTAATTAGCTCTGTTTTAACGAATTTCTTATCTTTAGCAGCGATACGTACAGCTGAACTCTTTGATTGCACTCCATATGGGGAGGTTTTAATTACATTTTCTGATTCAAATGCAATCCCCTTGGTCCACAGAGCTGTAATGTTAGAAATAACAAGGACATTATTAGTCATCTCACACTTTGTCCCCTCTAACACTGAAACTCTCCTGCATGAAGTTCAGACAAGAGGCACATCTATCATGAGAGAGATGGTGATGGTGAGGAGGGACGCTGGTGTTATCTGGAACGCGAGGCTGGGGCTGCAGCATTCTCATTATGTCAGAGGGGAGCTGTTTGGTTTTAAGTAGCGTCAGGCACTGAAACAATGCAGGCTTCTCACATGAACTTGCTTACATTACAATACTAGTAAATCATGATTATTACCAATGGTTGTATGTTTTTAATCATTAAAGTACTTAAAATATTATAATAATGCTTGGCACTTTTCAACTTCAAAGCACGTTGCAAACAGTAATTAGGTCTAATAACCATGCTGTGACAGTGAGACATTGCTATCTCTTGTCTTACAAAGGCAAGGGGGGTGTTAGCCCCCGACAGGGTTGCATCATCCCATGTGAGACTGGAGATCTACCACTGAAACCTGTGACTTGATAAACTCACCTCCCTATAGGCAAATACTCCGCCGTCAGCAGCGGCAGGGAGGGCTTTGGAGATGCTTTTGGGGCTAGTGGGGAGGGGGCAGGACATGTTCAGTGCTCTTTCGAGCACCTCCTCAAGGCCGTAAAACCCGGTCTGATTCACATTTTGTTCCATGAGTGCCTGGAGCAGCTTTTGAAACCGCGTTGGAAAAAGTTTTACCCCATCTTGGCTGCCTGGCTGGTGTGTTTTCACCACCCAGCAAAGTGTTGTGGAGACTGGAGAGAAGAGCTGTGGACAGCCTGTGTCAACTGTGGGTCATTTTTCCTTTTGCAAGCCGAATCTTTGAGTTGAGTCCTTTGCTAAAGCAGCAGCTCTCCTGTTCCTTCCTTTTAGTTTGCAGCACATAAGAGATAAAATTGTGCAGGAAGCAATTGCTGGACACATTTAAATACCAGAGACTCATCAACCAGTTAAATGTGAAAATTTATATTAAAAATCTAGAACTGATTCTGATTTTATGTATATTTGTAAAGTTCAAAAGCTTGCATTCTCTTGGATGTTTATGTGTTGGTCACAAACACCAGTTGTGATTGTTCCTTGAGACAGTCATTTCTAGCTTACATTTTCTTAACTACTAGATTATCTACAGGAATCTTTGCCCTCTTTGCTGGAGCATTTGCAAGGTCTCTGTTGCCCACCTGAGATGGTGGAATCCTCTTATCCTGATACTCACAACCCCTCAAAGGTATGGTGTCAATCAGGAAAAGTTACTTGTGGCAAGCATTTGCTGTCATCGTGAGTGCATAAGCTTTGTTTTCTAAAGTAAAACAAGGCTAAAGAGCACTTGAGGGGAAAAAGGGGCTTCCCTATCAAAGCTGGTGTTACGTGCCTGCAGGCGGGCTGCAGGCTGGGTGGTTTTACCCCATCCGTGGTCCCCCCTCCACATTCCCAGCCAACCTGCTGCTCCCCTGGTTGGTGTGAAATGGAGCCTCTTGCTGCTCTTGGGAACTGGTCTGACAGGGCAGACGTGCCAAGGTGAGTATCCAGCAGGAGGAGGAGAGAAGCACAGTGTATGTGTGTGAAACCCCGTACTCGTTGATCTCTGCGCCAGGCAGCTTGTTGTAACTGCTCATTATTATTATAATGAGCTATCGGCAAGTTGCATCAAGTTTTGTCAGAAACTCTTGGCTTTTTTTGTTTCAATATTGCGAAAGCAAACAGTAACCCAGGCTTGGCTACATGCAGCCATTCAAAGCAAGGCCAGGCAGCAGGTTCTGTGGACCAGTGGGCAGGATGGTATTACTTGTCTGGCTGGCTGGGCACTTGACTCAGGTGACTAAAGTAGCATTAGGGGTTTTAAAACTTGTAATCTCTGCCTGATTGAGAATAATATCTTATGGCTATAGAGAAGAGGCTGGTGCTGTGCAGGCCTCTGAGTTGCCCCAGAAGGGCCACAAAGATGCTTCAAGGGCTGGAACACCTCTGCTGTGGACAGGCTGAGAGAGCTGGGTTTGTTCAGCCTGGAGAAGGCTCCAGAGGAACCTTGTCTAACAGTGTTCCAATACCTAAAATCTGGAGAGGAACTTTTTACAGGGGCATGTATTTACAGGACAAGGGGGAAAGACTTTAAACTGACAGAGGGGAGATTTAGATTAGATCCTAGGCGGAAGTTCTTCCCTGTGAGGGTGCTGAGGTGCTGGCACAGGTTGCCCAGAGAACTGTGGCTGCCCCATCCCCTGGCAGTGTTCAAGGCCAGGTTGGACAGGGCTTGGAGCAACTCGGTCTAGTGGAAGATGTCCCTGCCTATGGCAGGGGGGTTGGAGCTGGATGAGCTTTAAGGTCCCTTCCAACCCAAGTCATTCTGTGATTCTATGGTATGACTTGGGAGGTGAAACTGCCTTTCTAGTACATTGAGCTCTGGGCAGGTATTCTAATGTCAAGATGCTGCATCCACCCAGCCGCAGGGCTGCCCTGGGGCTGGGAGGTACCAATGCTGCTGCATCTCCTCAGGCTTTGTATCTCTCTGGCTGCAACTGCCAGCACTTTCCTCTTGATTGCAGTTTTCATGTGATGCCCCGGCACTTGCAGGGTTTGGTGTTTGACCATGTTCAGTGCTATCGTTTAGCAAGCTCTTCTGGGGAGCGAGTGGAATGTATATTTTTGCCTTTATTTCTAAAATGCAGTATGTAGAATCCGATGTAGTGCACCAGGGTTATTTGCGTGAAAACTTGCTGTTTCTTGTTTATGAGATAATGTAAGATCCCTGAATGAAATTCTTCTGAGGTAAAAGACCTATCAATATTATTATTATTACTAATAATAGTAGTTATCATGTGAGCACGCTGCTTGCCTGCTTTATGAGTTTAGGCAAGTCGGTTCCCTAGTAGGTGGCTGTAAAATGGGGAAAATGGTATTTTTCCTCAGTGTTGAAAGGTGTTGCTCTGTGAGTGCTGCGTGAGACAGAGGTGTTTCACCACAGCAGCTGTATCGCAGGGAGGGCAGCGGTCTGTGTTTGGTAGTGTAGGGCGTGAGCAGGGGCTCACAAGTTGTGCACTGGCTGAGGAGGAGGCTTGCAGTAAGGTGAGCTTGTTTTGTGTCACAGGGCCATCAGCTTCCAAATGCATCTGATAACATAAATGTCTTTGAGAGCCGGTCCAAAACATCGTTTTTGCCTTGTTAGCTTTGGGTTGTAGGCTTCCCACTCCTTCCCAGTCCAGGAAAGCTCTGACCCCTTGGGCTTCTGCCAGTGATGCTGCACTATGGAAACAACAGGAGCAGAATTTGGGGCGTTTCTATTAACCTTGTCACTCCCAGGCTATATGGGATAGAAAGCGGGATGTACAGGTCCTCGTGAACCTTCTGTAGCACCACAGGAGATGCTGACTCCTCCCCGACTTAGCGAATTCCTTTCCTGCAGAGATCCTTCCAGCAACAGAGTTCAGGATTTGTTCCTAATTATCTCTGCTGCTTCCAACCATAATGGTGTGTGGTGAGGGTGATGGCCAGCGCTTCTCTGCCTGAAGCAAATGCCCCAGCATCAGGTGAGAGAGGCCCTGTGACCCACTAATTGCTGTCCCAGCCCCGTGCCTTGTTTGTGTGACATGTAGGATGGACCAGTTTGACCTAAGAGTCCCAGAGGAGATAGGACAGTCTCATTGCATTGCCCATGCTACCAGGCTCATGGTCCCCACCAGAGCTACCAGGCAGCTGGAAAGACAAACAAGAGCTGACTCCACCTACCAGCAGTATGGAGACAGCAGCCCGTGAGATCGACAGCCCAAGAATGTGCACACAAAAGAAGCATTTCCCTCGGCCACGACAGTAAAACCGCCAGACAACCGCATGCAGCATGTGATTTCCCAAAAGCATCAGCCCAGATCCCAACTTCTTTGTGCCACACACTGTTTCCCAGGATCAGATCACAGTGGCAACGTGTAAAAGGCATTTTCAAGCACTGAAAATTAATCATATTTTCCTCAACATTGTTTATGGAAACCCTGGAGAGTGCTCCTGCCCCTCTGTGCTCAGCCAGCTGGCTCAGCTCGCCGGCCCTTGGAGTCAAATGCTCTGCAAAGACCAGCCGTGTTTATGGTGGAGCCACTCACTCTGCCTCCGTAGGAGACATCCAGGCTTATTCTGTGGAGTAAAAGCTCCGGCAGTGGCCAGGGTGGCTCATCTATTGACCTGTAAATACAGATCCTCTTGTCCTCATCATCACTCTGTGTCACTGCTGAAAGCAGTGGGTATGCATGGTAGCACTGTGCCCTCTGCTTGCCAAGGCTACAGACGGCTTGTGAGAGCACCCAGGCATTTGGGAGCTTTGGCCAGTGGGACTCTGGCACAGAGTGGAAATAAGGTGAGTCAGGATGAGTGCAGTTCCCCTTCTCACTGGTTCCCTTCTCACTGGTTTTCATTGATAAAATGGCGTCGCTTTCAATGGGGCAGCTCTGGTACAAGACAGATCTGATCTATTCTATCTGAGAAATGTTTGGACTGGGTGGCTTTTGAATTCCTGGGTTTAATCCTTTTTGTTGTGACTCTCTGGAGTCTGTTGTGCATTCTGAGCTGTAAAGGGAGCCATCAGTTAATGATGATCACAGGCTTTGTCAATAGAGTTCCAAAAGCGCTAAAGAAATGGCAAACATTCAAACTTCAAAATGAGATCTCTTGTTTCCAGTGTGATTTTTTTCTGCCCTTCCCTTCGTCATGTGTGCCTTGTACTGCTCTAGTAATGCAGGCAGCTGTGCGTGTAGCTGCTGTGGCATTGCTGAATGTATTAATATTTGTAAACGTGACAGGAACATCCATTTGCAGTGTCCCTTGTTTGGTCCTTCGGAGACAAACAGCTCGCTGATGCTGATTGCAGTAGGTGTATGCCCGTTGTGATTTCACCTGCTAAGGAAATGGTCTCAATTTACAAATGAGCCTTCTCCCACAGAATAGTAATTTTTGGGTTTAGATTTCCAGAAACTGGTATGAGCTGGGTTCCATGACCTGCGCTTAGAAACAACATTTAGTTGAAAAGGAATTTGTTAAGGCAGGAAGGAGCTGGGAGCCAAACCACCACCATGTCTCTGGATGGACCCTAGGGGAGGAGAGCGCCTGAAGTTGGCCATGCAGACAGGCACAGCAGGATGTGCTTTCCACTTTGCATTCTGAGTAATGACTGGGTTTGGGCATGGAGTACAAAATCCTAACAGTACTGTGTTTTAACAGGGAGAAGACTACGAGGAAAAGCATTCTACAATGTCAATGGGAAGGTGTACTGTGAAGAAGACTTCCTAGTAAGTAAGATTTCAGGCTTTTTCTTTTTTTTTCTGTTTTGTTTTTAAACAAAATTGTTCTTTTATATTGGTTTGTTTGCTTTGAGACACAGTTTAGTCATCTGAGGCCTCCTGCCAGTGCTGGAATTGGGAAGCATTTACCACTAACTCCATAACAGCAGGACCAGGCCCTTGGTTTGAAGTGGTGGCTATGAAACCAAGTACATTACTGTCCATAAGCCATCACAAAGTGTAAATTATGAGAATAAACACTGGAGCAGATCAAGCCTGGGACTTGAATTGCAGCCACAAAGGCTCGCCTGCCAAGCTAGAGCTCAAAATCAAACACCTGGGGAATACCAATCATAACAAGAGGGGAGACGTTTTTGACTGGAGCACGTCATTGCCGTGTACAATGTTGCTTTGTTGCAGGCAATTTTAATCACTGCCCTGCTTGGAGTGATGTGGAGCTGCATTGTGATTAGCTAAAAACTGTTAGCCACGGAGGAGCAACTAATTTTCTATCCATGCGCACAGAGCTTTCATAAACTCTTTACTTTAATAGGGACTAAGTCATGAAAAGAAAAATGGAGCATGTTGCTGAACTGTTTTGTTCCAAAAATAAAATATTTGTGCAGTTAAGGGTGAGGATTGCACAGGACACAGAGAATGATTTGATAAGTGGCAGACTATTTATAATTAAGAGGACAGCATGGCTGGGAATTGAAATGAGAGAGGAATTATATATTTTACTTAGAGGATGATGAATTGGAGAATCAGTATGTTGAATTTATACCACCTTTATTTATTGAAATACCAGCTTGGGTCTTCCAGAGCAACTTTCCATTTCTAATGAAAATATGGCTGTGCTTTTTGCAAAGGAATTATTAAAAATATATCCCACGACAAAAATGTTACTGGCTGTTCAGAGTGTGCAAACGCATTTCTCATCAATGCAATCCATAAAAATCATGGAAGTTCCCCAAATATAAGCCATATTTGCCTTCATGTGTTACACCTTTACTCTCAGCCTACCACAGCTGGACCCTGTTGAAAAGAGCGAATTATATTTTGTGCAGAAAATAAGTTTCTTGCTATACTTTAAATGTGTTACTTGTTTTGCTGGCATTTTGGAGAGAAAATTATTTTTCTCCCTTGCTTTTTCAGCTCCCCGCCCCGTGTTTCTGCAAGAGCACAGGGAGAGGGAGAAAAGGTGGTGTGTAAGGTGGAGGGACTCAGACCTTTGAAATTTTGATTTTGAACTGCATATTTTCACCATGGTCAAAACTTTTCATCCAGACTTAATGATATGATTGTTGTTATTAATTTGTAATTCCAGCCTAAACATGAGAATTTAAAATCTAAAAATTTCAATCTTTTGGACAACATTCTGTTTTCAAGGGATAGAGTAACCTCTTTAATTCCTTGACATACTCTCTAGTCAGCTTCTGAAAGGAGATACTTGCAGTGATTTCCCCAAGAAAACTGAGGTTAAGGGCCTGATAGGAATAAACTCTGCACATTAGGGAACTGTTGGGACATTTAAGGCACAGATTTAAATGTCCAAACCTTCCGTAAGTGTGTCTTAGCAGATTCCCAGTATCACAGAGGGATGGGAGAGAAGCAGACCAAGGGACTAATGGCTGTGTAAGTCAGCAAAGAAATCAAATTCTGACATTGTCCCTGCCTGTTTTAAGCCAGCTGCTTCTCAGAAAGTGATTTCATGTTCTCTCAGTTCCCCTGAGCAAATGTTATAGCAAGAATACTAGGAATTGTCTTGTTTCCCGAAGAAAATAAAACAACTTTGCTTATTTTAGAGTTCTGTGGATAGAGGAAGCTCAAAGCTTTTCTCAAAGTCAGAGGAAAAGCTTGCAAAGTGGCAATTAAAAAGGAAATTATGTAAGTACTTCATATTCCCAGGTCCTGCTCTTAACCACTTGGAAACCTCAGTCCTTTCTAAAAAGAGGTGTTTTCAGTCCAAAGCAGATAGCCAAAGGTTTTTCTGTATAACAGAATTTCAGTCTGTATTGTAACTTCAAATCTTAGTGCAATTTTATACATGGATTCCCTGCTGACAGTATGGTAGTGGGATGTCAGGGATGTCATTCTTAGGTAAGAGCATAATAAAAAGAGTATTTTAATTTGGAGAGGTAGCAGAGGTAGTCTACCTCTGTTATAATTGTATTCCAGCTAATAAAATACTGTCCCCAAGTGGTGTCCTTGCTCTTCCGTAGCTTTTGTTTGCCTGGGAGCTGGTCAAGAGAATTAGATGCTCCTGTAGGTATGGGAGCCGGGTCACAGCTCTTCAGAGTTGTGACCCTGCAGCTTGTGACCTGGTTATGTCAAGTATGACACAAAGATAACAGGAACTGGAAAGCAGAGCAGCTTCAGAAAATTGGGCAGGAGGTACTGTGCTATCAGGCTGCGGTCAGTGGTGAAATCCATGTAGTAACAACTGAATTGGAGGGGCCTGTGTGTACATGGTTAGGCTTGCAACAGCAGGATGATCTGTGAGGAGTTGCCTTGCTCACAGTCCCACCGAAGCAGCAGTGGTTTGAGTGAGCCCCTCATTTGCCTTTCCAGCAAGAGGTATGCTGATGGGAAGCAGCTGACTTGCAAATGTAATGCTGTCTGGGAGCAGGGGTGGTAGGAGCCTCCGTGCTACCTGCAGGAGAACCCAGCCCCCTCCTACCCTCAGCAGGCAGCATGGAGGGCTGTAGCTCTTGCAGAGTTCTGTCCCTCCCCATTGTTACCTCTGTGTATCCCATGAATGTGATGCAGGTGCTTCTTCCCCATCATCCCTGACATCACTCTGGGGATGTCCTGCAGGCCAGGCCAGGCAAGACACAGGAACTGTGGTCAGTTCCACTTTGGGATTGCAGTAAATAGCACATGAACAATGATGGGTGGAAAAGATGAAGCTGTTCTTGCTGTGAACCAGTCAATGTAGGAAATTTTAGGGAAGAATTGATATTATTTATGGGTTTCTTCTTACTGTAACTGTTAGAAATGTTTAACATCCTATAGATGTCAGTATTTTAACTCTACTGTAACACTGCTGTTTTCTGTGTCAGAACGGCTCCTGCCAGAGCAGAGTCCCCAGAGCTGTGGTTGGTGGCTTGTATGTGATGCCTGGTTCTTTAACTCCCACTCAAGACAGGTCAGCTCTTTCCCTCTGTCAAAGGTGATGCATGGAATTCGCTGCAGTATTGTGTATGGTCCATGAAGGCAAGACCTTCAGAAAAGTCATTACCTGATCCGTAGAAGTGCCAGAGTTGTTTCCAAACAAATCGGTCCATGAAAGTGTGACATAAGGAGCTGCTAGTGTCAAGTGTTCAAAATTGGGGCCTTTCTTTGAAAAGTGCTTTTGATTTCTGGACAAAAGGTGTTAGAGAAATGTACATGTTACTCATTATGAGCAATTTCCACTGCACAGCCATAAAGCTATCCAAAGTGCGGATACACCCATCAAAACCTTTGGCAATAGCCACAAGGTACATTCTTCTAGCAAATAGTTTTCCCACATGTTTGCTGTTACTGAGGGCACAGATTATCTTTCCCTGAATCGGGCAGCTTATTTTGCTCATTCTTTTCAGGGAAGAAGTGCTAGAAGTTCTTAGACATGCTTGTGGAGCTGTGGATGGGAAAGGGATGCTGCATGCCATAGTCGTCCTCATACATCCTTTGCTTAATCTCCAGGGAAGATCTAGTTACTCTTTTTCATGCCTCCTTAAAGTAGCAAGTCCAGCAATATCCAAGTCTTGCCTTAGCCTTGTTAGGATGTTTTTTTCATGAAAAGAAATAAAACAAATGACGGTTTAATCCTTCCCTGAAAGCCGTTCGGACACAGATAGGTAACTAGCCATAACAGGGACGCTGTTCCTGGTGCAGTGAATGAAAAATAAATGCCTTGAAGCGTAATAAATAATCCCAGTCAGATGTTCTTGTTCCATTTTGTTGATAAATTGCTGCATAATCATGGGTGATGGAAAAACAGCTCAATAATTCTGTCTTTCCCTTTCAATGCTTAAATATCATGTACAGAAATTTAAAATAAATTACTGTTTTTCTTGGCAAAAAAGACTTAAAATATGTCACCAAGGCAACCTGAATCTTAGATCTATTATCTCTTCTTCTTTGCCTTTTCTTTTTTTTTTCTTTTTGAAAGGCTTTTCCTTTTTCTCTTGAGGTAATGAACATTATCGAGTGGGAGTCCAGTAGAGGTTAAGAAATTGGAGAATTTCCCTCCAGGGAGGAGATGATAGGGGAAAATGAACCGCATGACAGATGTTAGTTACATTGCTTAATGCACTACTGGAAGACACTTAGATGCTCTGAAAATAACCTGTTACGGGCACCACAAGCTGCAGTGCATAGCATTAAGGTCATCCAAACCTTCCCCTTTTAAGATTACCTCTTTCACTGTCTTATAACTTTGCCAAATTTAATCATCTAGGTTGAACTTCTTCATGCTAGGTTTTTGCCTCTGGCTAACTTTGCTGTCATTAGTTGTTGCAAGTTTTATCTAAAGCTGTTCGTCCATTTCAGTGAGTAAGACTGGAGGAAAATCTGTCGCTTTGCCCATAAATCCTCGAAGAGAAAGGCTCTAAAAACCTCAGTTTGCACGTGCCAACCAGAGAGAGAGACTTAGTGCATTGCAAGCTTCCAGGGCCTTGCAGGTTGCCTCTTAATTCTTCCTTCTCCTCTCCATCCACTCAACTGGGGTTGCTGATCCTTCTCTCCCCTGCACCAGTGACTTGTGCCTGCTAAGGACACTCTCCTACAGCTGTAGCCTCTGCCCCACAGCTGGCTAATGCAATGCAAGAGTTGGCTACAGAGAACATACAGGGCCTCGTCTTCTATCCATAACTGTAAAACTCTCAATGATTTAAAAAATGTGAAAGGATCAGGGTGTGCAAGGTTGGTAGAGAGGTGGCAAATGGAAATTATCTGCCTTTCATGGGGACAAAGGAATAGGACGTCAGTGGGAGACTAGCTAGGTGATCAGCAGTTTGGGAGAGCAGGGCTTGCACCCTCATCTTCTGTAGCACCAAACACAACAAGACCTGTACCCTAATATGGGCCTTTGGCCATGGCTGCAATGTAAATATTAATACTAACTAGGCTATTCTTCTCAGTTTGTGCACATGGTGTTTTCCAAGCCTGGTAGTGTGGGAAATGGCCTGTCCCACTTGCTGGGACCCTAAGAAGAGAGTTTTTATTTAGTGTAGTGGAAGCTGGTGTCAGCTGCAGTCAGAGGCTTGATTTTCCGTATAAATGTTTGGAGATCTCTCTCGGGAGGTGAGCACTGGGACTAGTGCATTAGTCAGAGCCCATTGCTGCTGAATGAGACTCTCAGAAGAACTAGACTCAGTTGAAAAGGTAAGTGATGGAAGTTGCAGCTTGTGTCCTTTCATGTCTAACGGGAATCACAGAGCAAATGCAGTTCTAGATAATTGTGAAGATGTTGTGTTTAGAAGACTTGCTATTAAAATGCATACTCTAGTCAGAAAACAGACAGATACGGGTGTTTATTGGTATGCTTAACAGAATGATGGAATCAAAGCTTGGAAAAGTTTTTGCTGCAATATTTCTGATGTACAGAACTGTAAGGAGTTCTGTGAGTGTTTTCAAGGCACTGATGGCTCTAGGCAGGGCCAGGAGGTGCCTTTCAAGTTCCAGAAGCATCATGAATGCCAAGCATTGCTGTGGTCCCAAATACTGTCACTGAAAACAAAGGCAAACAGATTATAACGCGTTACTGTAATCAGTGCATGAGGGAGTGAAGTTCGTGTTGCTACTTGTGTGTGTCTTCCTCCAGCCCCTCCCTGCCAAAAAAAGTTTGAATACTTTCCTTCCTTAGTTTTTCCTAAGTTTGTATATACCAGTGGTCTGGTTTTATTTTATAAACAACTTTGACAATAAAGACACTTAAGCGGGGTGTTCTGAATTAGAGTGTTGCATCAAACCTGCAGATGGGCTTTAAAATTTAAATTTCAAAATATCTAGGGAAAGTCAAATCCTGATTGGCCTCTGCACTTAGAGCTTGAATGTGAATCAGCATGAGGAGCATGTAGAGCTGGCAGTTTGGGTTCACCTCTCATTGCAGCACAATGCTGTAGTGCTGTATTCTGTATCAAGAAGTTACAAGCCCATTGAAGCTGGTGGCAGAAGTCCCATTGACTTCAGGAGGGTCTGGATTTTCTCCCAGGAATTCGTCCCAGAGCTAGGGTCCACGTAAAAATGTTGGCACCAAGGCTGAGAAGCTAAGGGTGAATGCTGCAAATGCTGCATGGCACAGCAAGTGGCAGGTCTGCTAATTGAAGAACACTGGTGTTTTGAAATACGAGATCAACTAGAGTCCAGAAAAATCTCTCAAGAGCAATGCACAGGCAGCACCTAGACGGAGGTGATAATGTAGATAACCATAACGTGACGAAAGGTGTATATTCACTGAAAGGATGCTCAGCATTTCTTCAGCTAGCTTATGGATTGTCAAACAGGTCACAGGAATCACTCTCTGGGCCATGACAAACTAGACAAGGAAAGGCCAGCATGGGGGTTTTTTGAGACGTATCACTAGGTGCTATCTTTCACAGCTGTCCGCACTTTACATTTGCATTTAGTGGAATGTTTTGAAGAGTGTGTTACAAAGTCCAATTGGTTTCATGCCAGATAGTCACTCCCCTATTTCCTTTTGAGATGGCAATCCAAAAAGTCAGATTATCGCATTTTTCTTAATATTACATTGAAAAATAAATTACAATAATTCAAGCACACTTAAAAGAGCTAGAGCTCTTTCTAATTATGTGTAACTCCTGCCAAACACTTGGAAGCAGACAGCATTAATTTTTTTCTATGAGAGTCAGAAAAAAAAACGTGAGAAAGTGGTGTGCTTCCACTTCTGTAGTAAACATTGGTATTAGTTGCTGTTATGTTTTGAATTGAAATCTTTCAACAACTGCTTTGAATAAAATCCAGATTTTCATTTTTTTTTCCCAGGAAGATATGTTCTAATGTAGGCAGCTCTTTTGCAGTGTACATAATAGATGATAGCAGTGACAATAAATAACCCCCAGCAAGAGTATAAATGTACGATGTGAGTCAAGTTAATAGATTATGGGCTGTATGGTATAAGGCAGAGTTAAAGTTATTGTGTCAAGCTTTTTACTTGATCATTGTCACTTCAAAGCTTCCGCAGGACTTTGTTTAAGGAAGTTCCAGGTAGGAAAATCATTATCGTCTCTTAATTAATCGGACAGAAAGTAGTCCTGGTGAGTGGACACATGGATCTCTGTAGGCTCTCTAGGAAGTAAACGGCTATTCCCTTCTCAGAGGCTATGAAATGCCTGACTGCTAAGGCAAGGTTAGCTGCCAGCTGAATTCCTCACTTTTGGCAGAGTTTTGTGCATAGCCAGACCAACTGTTACCTCTGTGCAGTACATGAAGTCCCTCTTTGCCCTACCCATGTCCTTCAAACATAACAAAGTGGAAACCCAGAAGCAAGAAGATAAGCTGTGGTAGTGTTTCCTCACTGGCAGCAAGACAGGGTTAAGCAACAGGGTATATGAAAGGGTTTCAGTGAGATGAAGAGTAAGTTCTGGACTACTTTCCCTTAATATTTGCGCCACCTGCCACGAGGATCCCATATGTTTGAGCCTGAGAAGGCCCCATGTTGTTCAGTTCAGTTTGATTGCTGCATTTAAATATGTGGGCAAAAAAAACAACAGCAAAAATCCATCTGCATGAAACTGAATTTGATATTTTCTCCCTCTCTTAATGTGATCCCATGAATTTCTTGCATTGTTGCATCCCATGTACTAAGGGTCCCATGCAGAGAGCAAACAATAAAGCAGCGAGAAGACAGATGCTCCGCTAATGGGAAACCAAGGAGAAGAG
Organism: Strigops habroptila; assembly: GCF_004027225.2. Lineage (NCBI taxonomy): Eukaryota > Metazoa > Chordata > Aves > Psittaciformes > Psittacidae > Strigops > Strigops habroptila. The sequence continues at coordinate 11,442,977 of NC_044302.2, forward strand.
AGTCTGTGAGGGATTACAGGCAGCCTGGGGTTGGAATACATTATTAGCATAGCACCCAATTCAGAAATTAGTTTTCAGTATTAAATGCCTGAGGCGTTTTGGCAAAAACTCCTGATCATCCCTCTCAGAAGCCCTTAAAGCATAAAAGAGTAGGAATCTCAAGTCTAGGCTGAGCAATCACACTGGGTGAGTTTGCAGTGCTGTAATAGTGAATTGTAGTTTTTATGGCTTCATACCATTACCGGGGCAGCAATTGCCACACCTATGGAAATGTATCCGACTCGATCTGCTTGCACAAACCTTTAGCAGATTTAGAACATCCTTATCAAAGAAGAAAATGGGCCTGAATGAGATTCCAGGGTCTGTTTCCAGGAGGAAGGTTTTGTTTTGTTGAGTGCATAACAGCAGGGAAGTGCATCAGCCTCTCCTTGGGCACGGTTAGGCATGCAAAGGAGAAGCAGCGACATGTCTTTTCAGAGACCTGACGTTGCCTAAGGTAGAAATTTGGGGTCCTGCAGCCTTTTTCAGCATGCTATTTTCTGAATGTTTTTTGCTTTAGAAAATCATTATAAGATCAAACTTTAAAAGACTCTGGGTGGACAACCAGGCTTGGTTACGGGACTGAGGGCAGACAGGAGAAATTGTTTCTCATAGTACTTGCTGGGATTATCCTCCATGCATAATTGTTCATTATATGCTCAAAATTCATTGTTAATTTCTTTTGGATATATTGCACATTAGACAGAAGAGTTATAAACCCCAAGATTATCACAGGAGGACACTAAGAGGCCTAAATATTAGTGACAGAAGGGGACTTGTTTTCCTCTTGCATTGAAACAAAGACTCTTGGACAGATCATTAGAGAGTTTTTTTGTCTGTTTGATAATCAAAGTATATTGGACAGCAAACAAAAGAAAAGATCAGCCAGCCAAGTCTTCTACTTTATTTTTATTCTTCTGTTCTAACATAATTAACATATTTCTCAAGGTTTATTTAGTTTCCCAGAGTCTTATTTTATAGAAGTATCATTGGGAAGCTTGATTACAAAGTCTTGATTCATGCACATGAAGTGTGATTTTCTTACCCTGGGAGAGAAGTCAAGGACAAGGTAAATATGGGAGGAAACAGTTGGGACCAAACTGAGAAATCAGGAAAAATACTATGCCAGCTCTTCAACATGCACTTGTTTTCTTTGCATCATGGTACCTAGCATCTTATTTCTAAGTCACAGAAGTGAGAGTAAAGGGTAATAGTTCATTTTCAGATTTGAATCTCAGAGGTGTTCTTTTTAAAACAACTTCTTTCAATGTTTTCATATATGCTTAATGAGTATCTATAATGAATATTTGGGAAAGTTTAAAATTACACTTCTTATTTGTCCTGGGTACAGACTGGCTGTAGACTTCTGAACGTTTCTGTCTAGTTTATGACTGGTCTTTATCTACATCATCTTACTGGTCTGCCAACAAAATTAAAAAAACAGAAAACAACCAAAAAAAAACCCCAAAAAACCTGGCACATACAAAACCTTATAGAATAAGTCTAGAACTGAGCCCAGGACCGCTTACATCCCAAATGAAACTGCAATATAAAATACCCTGTGCACAGGAAGCATAGTTGTGAGTTGGCTTCTCCACAAGGCTCTTGCCTATCAGCCCATGTTACTTCACTGTTTCACCTCAATTTGTTTTTCACGTCTCCAGGTTGTGAAGGAGGGCTGGTGTGTGCAAAAGCTCATTTTCCCTTCCAACTATGTCAGTAATAAAAGAGGCTACAAGTCTGCAGAGCATAACCTCCTCTTCTCTTGCAGTTACCCAGTTCACAAGCACTGGGGGATCAGTGCTTCTTCCACCCAACCACACTGGGCACCCACCACTGGGGAGGCTCTTGGGTGTGCTGAGAGATAATAAAGAGGCCATTCTGCCTTATCTGCAGTCTGAAGCAAGTTACAACTTCTCATTGCACACGCAGGTTTTCTGAAGGTTAATAAAATGCTTCAAAGACAGAGGTTGCCAATTTTAATTAATATTTTAAGACTTAGTGTGTAAGCTCTGCTTCTAAAATTGAAAACTTAGCACAAGAGCCCTGTTTAAAGTCTCCAAGTTAAGAACAAACACTGCAAAGTAGAAGTTGACAAGTAGAGAAAATAATTTATTATTTACCTTTAAACACCAGTGTTCACAGTACTACCATCATTTAGGAAACTGCTGCAGGGATCTGAGGCTGTTATTCTGTTCCAGTCCAAGTAGATTTAAAGCATAAGCAGACATGAATCCAAAACTCTGATCTCACTGTTTGTCTGGGATTGAGACTGTGATCAGAAAAGAGTGTAGTGGTAAAGGACAACTCCCCGAACCCATGAAATATGTTATCACTGCTGTTAGACTTACTGCCCTTTTGCAGAGTCTTAATCGGGTAATCCAGTTCTGGATGTGTTTGACAAATAACAATTCTCTTGTTAAAAACAAATCATGGTTTTAATTTAATAGGGTTAGTCATATAGAGAGTGATTTTGTGTCAGCAAAACCTTTCTTTCTGACTAACAGTGTAATTTATGACAATCTAGTTAGCAATAAATGACATTATTCTGACCACTATACCATTCTGTTCCAGGGGAATAATGTTTCCTCTTAATCAATAGCTGGGTAAATGCTCCTTTGCATTCCTTATCAAATGACAGCCAGATGGTGCTGGTAAATTCATTCCAGCAGGATTTTAGAATTAGTTGGATTTGTACTATTGTTAATCTTCTGCTGTCTGCACCACTTGGACCTACCCACCTGTTTCCAGTAACCCTCGAGTTTGCAACCTTAGGAAACAGTCTAGCCAGATGGTTACTCAGATACAGTGCAGCCAAGAAGCATCCCAAGCAGTGAGGTCTTTTGTTCTGCATCTGTAAGAAAAAGGCAAACCAGTATCTTGTAGTAGGACTGTCTGACTCTGTATTTGTTCCTCAGCTCCCTGGTCTCTTTAGAGGAAGTTTCAGTTTCTTAGGATTACATGAGCTGTGTTACTCAGTGTGTAGTAAATCTGGAGCTGTGACAGCTGCCACACTGTCATTTACTGACTGTCTGGGCTTGTCAGAGAGTCTGAGAGCCCTTTTCCTTCATAATCACTCTGTTGCATAGCAACAATAATTTTGTCTCCAATGTATTGATCGGAAATAGATGTGATGCTCTCGCACCAATAAAAAGGAACACATATGGCAGGTCTAGGCAGGGAACCACTGGCTTGTGAAGTGAGGGGACAGTTAATCCTCACTAAATCAAGGCGGGAGTGGAGCAAGCCAAAAGCTCTGTTGGGCTGAGGCTCTGAGGATGCCTTAGATGCCTGAGCCAATTAACCTGTGCTCTGGGAGAAGAGTCCAGTTTACACTAATCCTCCCCGTTCCCTCTCTTTTATCTTGTGCAACTAAAGTAGGTTTCAGGTGAGCTGTGCTACAACCTTAATTGCTGAAATAAGCATCACTTTGCAATACCATACAAATAACTGGGCACCCCTTCCCTCTGGCAGGAAAGAGTGAACTCACAGCACTTTGCTTATATGGGACTGCAGTGGGTGAGGATAAAGTTCAGCCGCTGCAAATACCAGTTTCAAAATTACATGGCTGGAGTTCCTCTTGCCTGTAGGGTGGTTGTTTGGTACATCAGTTGTCTGGCCTGATAACCTTGGTATTTTTTGTACACTTCTGAACACAGGGCTGAAGACAGACTTTGGCATCTGAAACCGGATCTGCTTTGGGAATGCAAGTACAAAGTTAAGGTCAAAATGACTCTGGCAGGGAACACAGAGCTTTGGTCGCAAGTGGGCAAAGTGCCTCCCTGCTGCTGTGCCCCGGGCATTTGAACCCGAGAGGGGTCTGCTGCCAGGCCTGCCTAGCCTTCCCATTTCCCACTGCAGCCTGGAGCATACTCTGGGGTTTGTATCATCTTTCTGAGGTACCCCGCTGTTGTTCACATTATGCAGGGAGCCCGAGCTCCTACGACTGGACTCCTAGATTCTTCCCTGGATAAAATGCTTGGTATCCACGAGGCAGCTAAATCCTTCTTGGGCCTGTCTTCATTTTTTCAGCCTGCATATAAAAGTGAAATGTAGGTCAAAATCTGAGGTCAGTAAGCACCAGGTCACTAATTTGAATAGGAGTTGGGGGGTAAGTCCTATGTTATTTACTTATCCAACAACATTAACCAAAAGAGTTAATTCAAGTGAGTTCTAACACACCAAACTCGCTAAATAGGCTTCAAAAATAAAAATCAAACTTTAAAATAATATTGCTACATTGGAAATCTCAGTGGAAACCTTGCACTGGAAAGCCAAGCTGTTATCTGAGCATGCTGCAAGAGCAAAGCAAAGGCTTCTGCTATGTCCCAAAGCTATTGTATAGTTTGTTGTTATATATGTAGCACAGGCTGGAAAATAGCATAGCACTCACTTAAAAGGTATTTCTGCAGCTAGAGGAGTGGCTACTAATAATCCTCTCTTTTCTGTCATTTGAATAGTATTCAGGTTTTCAGCAAACAGCGGACAAGTGCTTTGTTTGTGGACACCTCATAATGGAAATGGTAAGAGACCTAAATCCCTAACCGCGGGGCAGCTTGCTGTTCATGTACTTCAGGCACTGCACTGTGAGACATTGTGCTTTTCACTAGTCAGACTATCATTGTGTCCTCACTGCTTTCAATCTAACGTTTGAAACTGAGGCATTAAATAAACAAAAATACCTTCATGCTCTATTACTTTTGAAGTACAGTAAGTTGGGCTTCTTTCCTAGCTGAGATCATGGGAGGCTCTTGTTCTGCTACATGCCAGTTTAAAAACAAAAAGATAAATAAAATTTTAATATTAAGGGGGGAAAATACAGCACAGCTATGAGGGAGAACACAGTAAAGGAAAATAGGGTGTGCTCTGTAAGACAGTAGAATAGCAAGAGCTCTCTCAAGTGGATGCTATCTGGGCTAGAGAGGAGAGGGACAGTATCAATTGTCCTAAGGTTTGTTGCCTGCTATGTGACTTACTTTATTTACCTTCTGCCACTTGCTCCATGACAATTAAAATGCATTTTGCTACTGGGATTTGTAGGGAGACAGCAGTCAGAATCAAAGGGCTGTGGGTTGAGCTAGATATTGCTGGCATCATTTATTTCAGTAGGTGAAAGTAGGAAAAATTAAATCTGTTCGTCCTAATCAGAAATTCCCAAACAAAATGAAGTGGGTTCCACACTGAAGTAGTGCAGATCATGTAGTGTATCTATTTTCCTCTTTCTTTAAAGGGTATGTGAACCTCACTATGCCTAATAGAAGTAGCTATTGTGATGCAAACGCAGCTGGAACAGAGACTTAACTAACAAGGATTCTGGCTCGTATCCTTGCACCACTGGTTGGACAAGGATATTGTTTGTTTTAGCTCAAGAACAAATTTCTAGAGTTCTGTCATGCTGCTAGGGGTATCCTGACTTGCATGCTTTGCGCTGGCCCTTAATGGCAGAATCCCAGGCGAGAGTCCATAATTGGTGGAGCTCTGTAGCTGGAAGCTTGGCAGGTGCTTGTCTGCCTTTCTCCCATCTGGAAGTGTGCTCTGACAAAAGGAAACAGCTCTGGGAGCTCCAGGAATTAAGCAGTCTTGTTTGGTTAATTCCTTACGTGTTCCTCCCTGGGAGAGCGCATACAGTAAACATGCCTGCACAGCTGTGGTGCCCATGTGCAGCTGAGGACCAGGGAGCTGCAGCCCCACAGCCCTGGGCACACCAGAAGCTGTTCAAGGCTGAAAGTGCAGTTGAATTAGGAGTTGCTCTGTGCAAAGGGGTGGCTGCACCACCACACCAGACTAATAGTGTGTATTGCATAGCTGCCTCGATCGCATCACACACAGGTGAGTTGCTTCTGGCTAGGAACAGGCTTGCAAACCAGAGCTGGACTATAGAGCTTTACTGGGGGGGTAGAGGAGGGGTGGGAAGGTTAAATTTAATTGACTTTGTGCATTTTTCCTACATGGCACTTCTTATTTCCTGTTGATTTGATCGTTATTCATAGAATCATCTACAGGGTCATGGAGATGGGGCTGTGGAGATTTTTCATCTCGAGCTTATTAGCAGCTCCCAGCTGAGCACTGCTGCTAGCAGATACTTTTTGAAATTGCCTTCCAAAGGTACTTGTTATACCTGAAATGTATGCAGTTGGTGCTGTAACCTGTTGAGAGCTGCCTGAAGATGATACGATGTCTCACTCTTCCCAGAAGCTTGTTCATGGGCTTGGTGCATCCTCCTTGATGTCCCAGTGCCACAGTGAGAGTAATAGACAAGGACGCCAGGAGGGTGGGAATCTGTTCTCTAGTGAGGTAGCTGAGACTGGGGGCATCAGGCCCTTCCTTGAAACCTTTAAAATACAGTAAGGAAGGTCAGCATGGGAAAAGCCTGGGCAGATGGATGGATCTGTATCAAAACACATGGATACAGATGGAATTTTAATAGAAATTGTTGGGCCCGTATGACTGAGTGATAACCAGACAGTAACAGCGGTGGATTAGGCTCCTTTATTAATGAAGGGACACCTATTTATTTGGTTGGTTTGTTATTTTACTTTTAAAATTTGAGTTATAACTGGTTTGAATTCTGTCTGTCAGAGCCTGTTCAGTTTTGTGAATTAACTCTGTATCCCAGTAACTTGTGTTTGGCTGCCACAGATTTTCCAAGAAGTGGTCTCTGAAGCCGTTTTTAATTTCTCTTGGCAGTACTGGCCCTGCAGAGCTATGGCTGATGGGTGTTAGACTGATTTTCACAGTTCGCTCTCTTTATTGGGAGCCAACTGAAACCCACTCAAATCAGCAAGTTGATTGTTTTAAAAGGCCTCCTGCTGACAGATCTGTGGAGTGGTAATTTCATCTTGAAGAGCTTTTCTCACTGTCATTATTAAGAATCAGACACAGCAGTATATGAGGGTTGAATCTCATGTAACCAGGCATCTGCTTATTTTGCTGTTTGCCTCCTCTTAAGATCTTACAGGCTCTTGGAAAGTCATACCATCCTGGCTGCTTCCGCTGCGTGGTGTGTAACGAGTGTTTGGATGGAGTCCCTTTCACTGTAGATGTGGAGAACAATATTTACTGTGTCAAAGATTACCATACGTAAGTATGCAAATCCATTGATGCTTAGAAAAATTATAGTAGTTAAATTATTAGTATAGTTATAAGCCTGTATAAGCCTTATAGTTATAAACCTTATAATTATAAGCCTATGTAAGTTGTAGATAAAAAGGGTCATTCCTGTTTGCTCAGATGTCTCTCAAGTGCTGCTCTCACACGTTGGCATTTGTAAAGCATTTTAAAGTTATATTAAAGGTCACTTCCTGGGCCCAGCGCAGCATACAGTGGCCAAGTGAGGTTGAATATGTCAGAGGATGTACTTTTCTGGTGGCTGTTTCTCTTACTTCTTTCAGGACTTTCAGTACTAATTAGATCAGGCTATTTCTGCAAGTGATGGTAGGTTTCTGCTGGCTGTTCCTAAGAATTGATGTTCTGGTAGTGCATGACGCTGGTGAGTGTAAATTAGGCTAATCTAGGCTGGAGAGTAGACATGTAATTAGCAGCTAATGCTAGAATGATTATAGCCTCACCTGACAAAAAGTTTTGTGATTTAAGTGATTGCATTTGGACTCCTTCTGCTCACACTCAATGTGCTCCCAGCTCCAGTCAACCAGTAACTCAGCTTACGCTGCAAGAGTACTCAATCCTATTGGTACCAAGGTGACAAGGTGTTACAAGGACAGATTGAGCGTTGGCCTAGTGACTGTCGTAAACGCAACTGTAGATAATAACACCAGTTGATGTATTTGGTTTAAGTAGAGCCTAGCCACAATCAGCCCCTCTCCTATTTAGCGTCGTTATGTCTTCCTGACGTCAGTGACAGTACCCAAGTCAGGAGGTGCTTTGCAGTTAAAGCAGTGAACCTCTGGAAGAATTTGAATGACTGAGTAAAGGAAGGTAAAAGAAATGGCATACGTGGGAAGAGGGCTGGGTTCACTAAGCGTAGCGGTCAGGAATAGCTAAGCAATAAAGCTGGACTAGCATTGGTCTCCTTTTCCCTGAATATCATCAAACATTTAGAGGAGTTTCAAATCCTGTGGATCTACATTCTGCTAAAAACAAGGCATGATTAGAATAGGTCTTTTGGTTGTGCTTTTTGAAGAAGCTTTAAATGTGATTTGAACACTTTCTTCTTGCACCCTAGGGTTTTTGCACCAAAATGCGCTTCCTGTAACCAGCCGATCCTACCAGCACAGGTACATGTTAACATGCATCAATTCTTTAGAGAAAACAGCTGTTGGCATATGAACACTTTCTAAAAACACATTTGATGCTTTTCCTCCCTCTTCCAGAATCTATACTATGTCAGATACTAAATTAAATACAGTTCAGAGTAATGTCACTCCAAACATTCCCAGAGGTTGTAATAGTCATACTACTCATGCAGCTTAGTACTTTGTATCTTTAGGGTGCTTTCCAGCTCTTAATTATGCTGTTATAAATCTCATTTAATTGAAAGCTCTGGCTGGGGCTCCAAGAACAACCCAAGAAGCCCTGCTTATTTGTAGAATCTCCTATTAGCTCAAGTAGCAATTTTCCTTGTCTGCTACATCTGCATTTCTGATGTGGATCTGTTAAGATGCTCAAACTTGAAAAGGCAGCTGAGGGTTACCCTGACCCTCTGAGAAGGCCACACAGTCTCTTGTCCTGGGGTGGCAATGTAATAAAAGTGCTTACAAGGGTGGAGAAGGCAGCAGAAAAGTGGGCTAAGAGGGAAGGCAGGTGAAGACACACTTGCAACCTCAGCCTATCCTGACAGTATAGTTAGCATGATAAGACTTCTGCATTAGGACGTCATTTTTCTGCCTGCCTTCAGTGGTGCTCCCTCAGATTCTCAGGGTGCAGGACTCTCTGAATTCCCATTGCTGAGGTCACTGACAGATCACTTGTAAGGAGGGGCCTCGGCACCTCCCTCTTTTTCCTTTTGCCAAGTTTGTAGAGCCAGAGCTTTCATCCTATAAGCTGCTGGGCCTGGGGCTAGAGCTTCTCAGCATGCCCACCTCCATCACTCTGCATGTTAGTCTCATTTGTCATTATTATTTCTGTTACGTGGCCAGGTCTCACATAATTAAAAACCTCATAAAGGCTGAGCCAGAACTGCTTGTTCTGGTGAGGAGATGTGAGGAGAAAACCCCTCTGTAAATTTCACTGGATTTGTGTCTTACAAAATTACTTAAAAATAAAAAAAAAAAAGGGGGGAAGAAAAAGCAGTGCTACTGCTGACTCATCTGATGGCTAGCAGGATAGATTCCACATTCTTTCCCATGGAGGTTTCTTAGGTAGTTCAAGTATAGCAGTGCAGGTACTAACTTGCCCGTAGCTTCTCTCAGACATAGTCTACGTCATCTCTGATGCTCTAAACCACACCTGGAACTGGAAACAATGAAAGGCAAGAGATTTAATAAGCTCTGTCTTCAGAGGCTTCAGAGCAGATCAGGGAGTCTGTGAGGTTACAAGAAGGGTATAGGTTGCTCTGCAGGGCCTGGGGCTCAGCCAGGAATTACACAACTCCACTGCGTCCACCCTCATGCTGAGGTTTTGGCCTGTGCACATAATCACCTGCAAGACTGGTATGTAACTCCCTATGAGGTACATACAGTGACATGTGCATGTGCAAAATGGCTGTGCAGCAGATGGTTTGAGGGGTATATTAGTCCTGGAAAACTCAGGCCAGGATGTCTACAAGGAAAAGTTACCCAATCAGCAGATCATAGGTTTTGGCTGGTAATTCATTCAGAACCTGGGTGCCGTTGGAAAATTATTTGATTTCAAGAGTAGTTTGTCCTTTGAGGATGAAGTATTGGCTACACTTCCCAAATGACCTCTGCAGCTTAGATATGTCAGACACCTGTGCTGCTCCTTAACAGCAAAACCAGTGGGGCACCAGGGACAAGACCCCCAGTGGTCACAGAGCCGTGCTCAAAGGAAAAGGAGGGATCCCCTAAGGAAACAGCTCTGCAAAGCAATAGGTTGGGCACTGAAAGAAGATGGAGAAAACACCACTTTTTGGCTTTTTTGGTAAGCCCACTCTTATCTTCTTTCTGCTTCTGCAACAGGGCTCTGAGGAGACCATTCGGGTGGTGTCAATGGACAAAGACTACCATGTGGAGTGCTATCACTGCGAGGTAAGCGTCCAGCCCACACCGTGGGAAGGCTTTGCTAATACCTAGCAGCCTCTCAGTAGGTGCCTGTCTTGCACCCCAAGGTGCACTTGCTGGCTGTTGCACACCTGAGCAGGTAGGACTCTGCCCCACAGCTCCTGGAGGGAGGCAGAGGGAATGATAAGTGCTAGCTGGTCTGCAAGTGGTGCTGCCATCGCCAGTATCAAATCAGTTTGGGTTTTGGTTTAGTAGAAAAGAGATAGGATGCCACTATGTTACTTTTTGGGGAGCAGTTTCTTTTTGTGCAGAAAACTTAAACTTTTACTTGGGCAGGTCAAGTTATGGGATTAATGATTTTGCTTAGGAGAGAAAACCTGAGTTCAGTCCCAGCTCTGCATCCAGAGGCATGAGGAGGGAAACAAACTGTCTAATTTGGGATCAACCCGAAATATCCACACAGATCCTAACTGTGCTACCTATCTTAGCACCAGAGGCAGAAATGCAGCAATGTATCTTGCATGTGTTTTTGCACAAAAAAGTTTACAAAGAGACTTCCGATTGAGGGAGAAAATAACAAAATTCAGGGCATCTTGAAAAGTATATTAACCTAAATGTAAGGAAGACCCCATCCACTCAGCTATTTCCTTCCAACAGACATACCTGATACTCCATCCTTTGCTATTAAATTTTAACCAGAAATTGCTACGGGAAATTACGCTATTTTGGAGAGCTGTATTTCCCTCCTCCTTCTTCCCCCATCTATTGCTTTGTGCAGGCTTCACCTACGATGACAGCTCCCTCCCCTTCTATCTTAGGCTATTGACTTTATGTTAGAATGTCCCAATGGGGGTTTATTTTCAGTTCTGTTTCATTATTGATTTCCCCATTCTCCTTCCAGTTTGAGGCAAATCAAGCTGCCTCCACATCTGCCCAGAATGGCAGAGTGCATTTATGTACAGAAATCAGGGGTTAGCCATGTGTTAACAGGGGTAAGTTATTGCCTAATGGTCTCAAATCAGGCTCTCAAACGGTACACGCTGGGTCACTGCTGTCCCGGAATCATGCTAGAAAAGTTAGTGCTAGTATTTTGAGGTATTCACATGGAGACTTTTGCAAAGGCTCTTGACAGCTTACCAGCCACTTCTGAAATGCTGTTAAAGTCATCGTCACCTGGTGGCCATGCAAAGGTCAGTGGGCAGTGTTGAAACTTTGCTGGTTTTCTGTATGATCTTTCTTGTGTAACCATTTAAGTTATGCTGAAAAGTTTAAGTAGGTTTATAGATCAACAGACCCCCATTCTAAAACTGCATGTGTCCAATTAAAAACTTTGCATCAGTTTTCAATACTAAAATGACCTATATGCCCAAATAATAATGATGACAACTGAAAACCAGGATTGTCTTTATTGCAGCATACATAATAGCAGGCAGGATCATTGTTTTTCTTCTTTTTATCTCTGTTCCTCCACTGCTGTTCACCCGTTTGTCCACTTTTGCTCCCCCATTTCTTGCTTTCTGCCTTGTTGCAGAATTGGCTCCTTCTCATTCCTAACCTTTTCCAGATTGTGTGTGTCAGGGTCAGTCCTTGGCCTGGTTTGAGGCTGGGTTTTTTTCATTTGATTTGCATCAACATTTGTTAGATAAGAGAGCAGAATGGAAAACAACAGGAAAAAAAATGCTGTGTACTATTATAGACTGTCCTGTTTGATTTCAGCAGTGTCATTTTGAAATATATGAAATAGTCAGGGTGCACCTGCTGAAAACTCTTGAGGTCGCTGGCTTCAGAGGCTGGGTAGGTCAACATTGTTGTGCGATGACATACCTGAATCACTCACTAACATGGGATGTATATGTTTCTTCTAGGATTGTGGCTTGCAGCTCAATGATGAGGAAGGCCATCGTTGTTACCCATTAGAGGGCCACTTGCTCTGCCACGGCTGTCATATCAGGCGCCTTAATATTAAACTGCCATCACACCCACCTCCGAGCTATCCGATGCATGTCACAGAACTCTGAAAGACATTTCCATTACCAATAAGCAGTTGAAAGAGAAGACAAAAATCTAAAAATTACTTTCCTTCCCTTTCCTTTCCTTTAAAGATGAGATTCCAGTAATAACCATCTAAACCAGCTATTTATTTTTTAAATCAGAGGTGAGGGGTCCTTTTTTGATCTTGTACATATGCATTCTTTTATCTAGATGTTTTCACTGAGACACCATCTACTTGAACAAGTAATGCAGCACTAAACTGTAACTGTAAGTGGCAGCATTTCTAAAAGCAATGGTACAAAGGTCTGTTCTGCACTCCCTACTCACTTTATTCCAGTGCAGATTTCACCCAAGTAAGGAGTGTTGAATTACTTTCCAGAAGTTAGCACCTTACCATATTGCAGCAAGCTTGATAAGATAAATGCTAGTATTTTAGCTAGCTTTGTTGAATTCTGGTCTTGGAGAATACAGGCTCACATTTTTAAAACTTAGATGCCCAAAAGTAGATAACAGGAAGGAAACAAGTGTTTTTAGTGAGGACAGTTTTCAGCAGGGGTTAAATAATAGCATTCTCTAAGGTAGCATCAGGCCAGCTTTCCGTCCTACAAGGTTCCACAGTCATCCAAAGACGTGTTGAAGAAAGATGGCAAGCATCTCTCAAAAACTACGTTACAGAGGATTATATCCAAAAGATTGGCACATGCACGGTCATAACAGTTGAAGAAAGTTACAGACCTCTGTAATTGCTTGCCATGTACGACTGTAGCCATGGTTTCAAAATGCATTCATATCAACTTGATGATTTGGCACTTACTAAAGAATTCATCTTTCAGAGCTGTTTTTTGTTTAATAGGGTTAGCTGCCCCTTTCTATGCAAAGGTACACTTGTGTTTATACTGCTTGTTTTATACAAGACTTAATTTGTTACAAACTGCTTTATGATTGTATGTTGATACATTATTAAAAAAAGAGGGGACAGTGGTTTTTGTATTATCTTTTCAGCTTTGTGTTCTTTTCCTAGATGTACTTTTGAACTGATTACAGTGATTGTCTTCATTGGAAAACAAAGTACAGTTTAACGAATAATAATTTAGAGTCAGACCATTGAAACATTGGTATTTTATAACAAGTATTAGATGTACATAGAATGTACACACTTTCATGTTTTGCATAAGCTTTTACAGTAACCTCAGAGATCTGGGGAAATATATGTCTTCCATATAGGAAGTTAGATGAATCTTTTTTATGGTTTGTTTTCTACCATGTGTTGATGATTTACATGCAAATCACACATCTGTATGTTTAAAAAAATTTTCTGCATTCTCATGAGAATTAATACAGCCTTCCTGAATTTATGTTTTAAATAAATCCATCATTGCTGTCTTCAACTGTACCCAAAATTACAATAAAATAAGATTATTCTGCTCCAGAGGAAGTGGAAATACCAGACCAGATTCTCCCCATCTGTAAATTGGGACATTTCCATGCCAGTTCTCAACACATCGAGAATTTGATGGATCCATTCAGAAATGATCCCATGTTACAGTCAGCATGCAGACTGATGAAATGACTTATTTGGTAACACCATTGCTGTTTTGTTGCTTATGCACCATTGACTTTCTGAAAGCCCCTCTGGAAGAGTACAAAGAACATCCAATGGACACTAATTCTTAAGTGGAATAATTAACTCCCTTAACAGAACTTTTTGATAGCCTGGAATTTCCTTAAGGGGGAAAGGGAGGGGCAGGAACAATTCCTGTGAACTTTGTTTTTTTTTCTGTTAGTAAGGAACAAAAGGTATGTTTCCTGAACTTTTGCCAAACTTTCATTGGCCTAGATTAACCTGTCCTACTGAATGCTCCTTGGCAAGTCAGATGCTCCTTTAAAAAGGCATTTTCTAATTAATATATATCAGTTTATAATTAACATATTTAATGTGATAGACATGTTTTGAAGTAACTACAGTGCAACTAGTGCCTCATTTCTACAGTTTGGCCTAAGAGGCCTGCAAAAGAGAGGACATTGGGTGCATGCACACTTTTTCTGCATTTGCAAATGTTACCTTTGTGTTCATAATCACCAGACCAGCCTCAGAAGGAAGTGGAAGTACACGTGCCTCTTGCCCAAACAGCAAATGCTAGAAAAAGGAAAAAAATTGCCTTTAATTGGATTATATTACTAGTTAAGTTCTTTAAGATTTTTACAAATATGGAAGATACCAGAGCTTCAGGATACACTTTTAGCATCAGCTGCAGTGTAATACTTTTTCCATGTAAGGAAGCTGCTTTGGACCACATTTAGCTTTGAAGCATTTTCACTTGCTTGTCTTTACAACATATATTAAGGGACCCAAATTAAGTGTCAAGTTTAAGTTTAAGTTTTCACTGCAACATAGTTTTCAAGGGACAGCACATTAGCTAACATGTACATACCATACCTTTTCTTCTTTTTTGAAAACAATCATACGGTAGAACAGAATAATATTTTGTTTCATTTCACATGTTAATTTGTCAGTCTCTTGTAGTTCTCAGTTCTGTCGTGTTAAGTATCATCAATACTTCAATATAGAGTAAGCAATTTGTTTAAAACCAGAAAGCAGCAGTTGTTATTCCAGTATTTTCTATAGACAAGTGCATTACATTACTGTATAACAAAGTACAGCTTTGCTTTTCCAACTTTTAGTATAAAAACGAGCTTGAGTGAAATTTGCTAGATGGGTTTTTTTAGGTTTTTTCCAATCAAAGAGAAAAATAAAAGCAAATCTAAAATAATGATGTGCTGTACTCTTTCGTGCTAGTGACAGTTTCTGCACATTTTACCTCCTGTCTTAGGGAATTATATAAATGCAAAAGCGTCTCTTCATGATTTTCTTAAAGAGTATTCTTATGTTAAATCAGTTCAACACAGATGTAAACTTTCTATAGTTCGTTTTATGATGTGATTGCTCGTCAGAAGCCTGTGCTGTACTTTCAGATTATTTCCATGAAGTTAAAACAATAACAACTTGTTCTCATTTGCATCAGGACAACACCTTTCCATTTTGGTAATGAATGTTACAGCACAAAGCTGTTGTAGGCAATTCAAGAGTCCCTCATGCGCTGGAGGACACATTCCAAAGAAAGGACCAAAATAATAACATGAAACAAAACAAGAATGCACTCAGATAATTGAGCTTTCTAAGAGGGTTTGTTTGGGTTTCTTTCATTTTCCTTTAACTTGTGTGCACGTGTGTGTGTATTTTGTAAGGTGGAGCTTCAAAAGAAAAACATGGTTAGAGGAGCTCTTTAAGACCAGAAATTCCAGAGTAGTAAAGTAAACCAAAGCTCTAAAGGAGACAAAAGCTGCTTTCTTGTGTTTCAAGAAAAGTTTAAAAGTTTGTGATTCATCCTGTAACTAATGCCGTAACTAGAGTATATGATTTGACTTAAATTAAGTTTTCAGTTAAGAAATATTTTCATTTTCTTTAAAAGAATATAGTTTTCTTCCAAGAACTTGGACCAACGTTGATTTTTATTTTGTAGGAAATATATAAATTCCCAGTTTGTATATCATGTAACTAGTTTACATGCTGAAAATATACATTAGTTTAACTATTTTTGTATATATATATCTTTGTAAAACCTTTCAATGTGCTTCTGTCTTAGTCTTTAGAATTACTTGTGGTTTTGTGTTTCAGTGTTTGATTCCCTTGATTGTTGTTAAGAAAAAAATTGGGAAATGTAGATTTATTTATCTAAAGAAGAAGCTACTTCCTATCATTCTAAGTTATTTAATATTAAAGTCAGAAGTTTCATTTAACGTTAGATGCTATAATCTGCTTTTTTCCAATAAAGACAATTTGTAGTGATCTTTGATTTTGTAGTTTGTTACATATAAATTGGTTTGGGTTTTTTTTTTTTTATCTAGGTGGGCACTAAAACAAGTTTCAGGAGACCCCTGTATTGCCTACAGAAATGCCTAACTGATATTAATTGATCACAGCTGCATTCATGAAAGATTCTGGTCCTCCAGTGCAAGTGTTACTAATTAAGGTCTAAAATATGCCTACAGCTAACATTTTGCAGCTGCACTTAGAAAAGAATTTAGCCACTCTGGCAATTTTTAATTAAGCTTTTACCAGTCTGGCTAGTTCACGTGTGGGACACTTAGTATGGAGGAACACTTCCTTCTCAAGGCTCACATCAGTTTTGGAGTGTTCCAGAAGAGGAGTGCTGCCTGGGCTATGAACTTGCATAGTGATAAAGCCCTCAGACCTTGGAGTCGGGAGGCAATCTTCTCAATGTTCTTGCTAAGTCACAGGAATTCAGAAACCGCAACCAGAGCTCTCATAGGATCAAAAAGATGCTTTTTTATGTATGTCTTACCTTAATGAAGGTCTTTGCCACTTTCTTGTCTCCAACTTCATGGCACAGATGGGAGCTTGGTTACATTTACGTTCTGCACACAGTGGTCCTGCAGAGCAGCTCTTATCTCTCAACCAAAAGGTTCATCAGCGCTGGTATCTTGTCTCCAACTATGGCCAGAAGTGAATGCCTGGCGAAAGAGTACAAGAACCAGTTTCTTCCTGGTTTCCTCACATTTAGTGGGTTTCCTTTCCATTAAGCTGGTCAGTCTACCACCCTTGGGGATGCTCTTTCCTCCAGTGACTCACAGAATCCAAATATTCGCGAGCTGCTACTTTAGTGGAGGGAGGCCTGCTCTGCAGCTCTGCCACCCTAGCTTTGCAAAGAACAACTGACTTCAGATTTGGAAATGGAACTTTCTGATATTTTTCACAGAATGACTATTTTGGCAAATTTGCGCACTCAGAACGGAAAGAGTTATAAACACCACAATTGTTTTAGGGACTCGGTCTTCACTTCTGTGCTTTGAAACAGATGTATACACTTCTGTAGGGTCTTCACACTTCTGTAGGGTCTCCTCTTCTGTAGGAGAGTGTTTTCTCACTCTCCTAATTTTTTAAAAATTCATTCAAAATGAGCAATTCATGCCCTTGAATTAAAAAAAAGGGGGGGGCCCACTAAGTCTGGCCAGCTGAAAGCATTTTAACAGTGCCATACCACGTGGGTGACGCAAATGTAGTCAATAGAATCTAGGACATACTCTTAATGCAGTAAGAATCCATACCAACCTATAACAAGCCTGGTAGAAAAGAACTGAGTACTTAAAAATATTAACTATAAAAATATTAACTATAACTAGTACATAAAAATATTAACTATAAAAATATTAACTAATAGGCCCTCATGGGCCTCCTTGCAGGAAACGCATACTGGAAAATGAACATACATTCACTGCAGGAAGGCTGTGAGTCAGGACCTAGCTCCCAGAGGGGAGCACCACAGAAGTCCACAGTGTTGTAGGGCTCCCTGGCATGACATCTGAGCCACAGGGAAGTGTGTAACTGGAAGCTGTTGCATGACGAATGGTTGCTAAATCTGGCACGCAGATTATTCAGGAGAACTTTGCTAGCCCTACATTTCACCTTGCCAGATGTTCCCAGGATCTGCACAACTTGGACATTGAGTAGGACACATCAGTTTGCTGGACATGGAAGTGTCACACATGAGACAGAAGGCATTAGTTTCTGGAATAAATTGCAGGTCATGCTTCAGTCACCACTATTGGGCTCATCACCAGTTGAATTACATATTTTAAAAGCTATGGAGTTAACCACAATTTTTGGTAAAACTCCAGAAAACAAAAAATATTTTCTGACTGTTCAAAACTCAAATTTAAGATCCTATCCTAGTGCTCACCATCTCTTCACTTAACACTAAGACAACAAAAATAAGTTGCCATATTGTTTAAGAGCACATACCTGCATTTTTCCTGTGCTGCCAGTTTGTGTCTCATTGGAAGAAAATATACTGCATTGGATAGATAACATAAATCACTGTGCTCACATAACCAGCAAAGGAGAAGTACAAACTGTACAAAGAGAAAGAAACCATATGGAGAGCTGATTTTCCAGAAGTGATAAGTATCTATCCAGCAATAAATTTAACAACAAATTCTTAAAGGTTTGTCTCATGGCTGAAAAAAATCCACAAAACCCCATATTTGTATGTGCATGTCTGGGAAATCATCACCTCGGAGAACAAGTACTGCATTGGTTTGTTACAGTAATTCAAGTGCTTAAACAGACTGTCCAAAGGAAACCTGCTCATTAAAAATTTGGCACATTTAAACTATTGCAGGAATGTTAAAGCCAACTGATCAGTTAATTACTGGCTGCTCTGGTGAGGCAAATGAAAGCCAGAGGCACCCCTCGGTGCTTCCAGGCATACTGAAGGAACAGTGAAGTGACATGCTTAGTTCCCAACTGGTGTAAATGGGTTTTGTGCTACTAAAACCAAGGAAGCTGTGCTGGTTCATGCTAAGTGCAAGTGTCTTGTGCCCTCTGTAAGATGGGGTATTAGAATAGGAAAGAAAATTATTATGTCAAGCTGTGTCTTTTACCACCTAAATCCTGCAGCTGAAAGCTTCATGAGCCAAATGTGACAAGCTTAGCAGAGGGGAAATAAAGCCGCAATGAATTTTGTTCTGTGAAGGGCAGGTATTGTGTGGCTCTGTTCTCACCAAAGTGCCTTTACCTGAAGTTTGCAAAGATCACGCGCTGTGTGCAAGGATGGATATAGCAAGAGAGTAGGGAAAAAAATGAAACTGGCATGTGTGGCAGGGTGCAACGCTGGGAAGAAAGCAACAAGACTTACCTTCAATACCTGCAAGCCACATGTTTAAACTGTGCTTACTGCTGCTAGTGGACATGGCTCCCAGAATTTTTTTTCCATGGATTGTCTTTAAAGTGGTGAGGGAAAAAAGGGCACCAGAAACTGCTGACTGTCATCCAAGAGGATTGTGGTGGCACTCCACACCTGGGCTTATTTTGGAGTTGGCCCTTTTCCTCACTCCTCCCTCCTGTATCAGAAAAAGAATAGAAAAGAAAAAAATCATCACAGCTTTATGCACCATTCACTTTTCCATTCCTTATTAGGAACTTTATCCCATTTCACTTCGAAGCAACAAAGAAGAGGAAGATGACACCCTGTCTGGCTGTGGCACCTCAGCACAGGCTGCTTGCCAGTGGTCACTGTCACACGTGAATTCCTCTTATCAAAATGGCAAGTCTTGGTCTAACAAACATTATGGCCACTTTAGACACACTGTTGCTTCTAGCAGTGTTTTATCATTTGGAATAGATCATTTGCTACCTACATTCCCAACCCATAAAAGCTATGCCAACAGTTTATTTGGCTCATTATTCTTTTATCATCCCAATATACCACACTTAATGGTAAAAATAATGGACATTCAGCTGTAGTAAGATCTGCCTTTAGTTGCTTATAAGCATTATTTAATTCTCTAATTAAATAAAAAAAAATTTGCAACCTTTTTTAAATAACTTAGTTGCCTTGCAATCAGCTGCTGGCTGCTCTCTTACCCACTGCACATTTTCTAAGCTTTGGATCAAAACCACATTTTTGTTAAAGCCAGAAAAAAACAATTTTAAAAATTAATAAATTCATTGCCAGTTACTATGTAATTGGCCAATTGTTTTCTAGAAACCCCACCAGAATGGGGAAAAAATAACTAACATTTCTATATGTAAGAGCCCATGAATGCTTCTGAAATGGAGCAGAAATCCTTAAAGAATGTGCCATTGCATCTTCCAAACGGAATCAAAAAAGAAGGTGGAGCAAAACTAAGATTGCTTTGAATGTTTCTTATTGCAAGCTGCAACGTGCTGCAGAAAAACTGCTAAATCAATGGCTCTGGCAGCCACCAGACAATGCTTTGCTAAAGCAGCTGGATTTCATGACATAGCTTACCATCAATTAGATTTCTTTTTTTTTCTTTTTCTTTTTTGCATTAATTATAATATCTTCAAAGGTGACATCTTTTCCTTTGCTGATGAGCCGAAAGATAGTCTGAAGCTCAGCACCTACTGCACTGCAATCAGTAATTTCCAGATCACCTTTCAAAAATTTTATGGCTTTATTTACACCCCAGGTACCAAAGACTGATGTTTTCTTTGAGCTGATCTTCAATTGCAGCCTTGTATATAAACACACAGCCCTCTTTACAGCATTGTAAAGAGGATGCTGCTGAGACTCAGCAGTGCTTCCGTATTGAACAGGAGTGAGGAGGTGAGCAGGACTGTTTGTAACTCGTCAGCTGCCATCCCTGTTTGCAAAGGAACAGCAAAGCAAGACACTAGCTCTTGCTGTGGTGCAAGAGCAGTCTCTTCATTCACAGTCTCTGCAGCTTTACTATCAATGCACGTTATCCTTTGTGTCTATCTGCCCATGGAAATGGCAAAGGTTTCGCTTGTCCTAACACCAACTCCCAAGTCAAAATAAAAACAAACCCACATAGAGGAACTTACTGTCTATACTATACACAATATACATTGATAATAAATCCACATATAGAAGTGTAAGTGGGCTGAATAGCTCGTTTGTGCAAAGATTTCATTTTAGAGGGAACTAGGCCACAGGAGATTCACTGGCAAAGGGTTACAGAGTATTTTAAATGTATCCCACTATTATTCTTTGGAAGCAGGTTGTGACAATACTTGCACATACATAACCACGTTTCCTCTCACTATCTGGCAGTGTACGCTATTCCTCACTCCCTTTTCAGCTGAAGTTTACTAATTATCCCATTTTACCAGGGAGGGAATTCTCCCTGTCCAAGTTGCAGATATGTGCTCAAGGACAGGCAGCAGAAATGGAACCCCTGAGCTCTGCCCACTGCTGATGTGGCAGAGCACAGGCTGGGCAGGGCTGCAGCAAAGGATGGGGATCAAACTCCTGCGCTGCTTTGGGTGGCTGTTTCTAGGTGCTGCCCCGCAGCCTGCTGCAATAGAGCACAGTCTTGCAAGCACAGCCAGAGGCACCCTCCTGGCCTTTGTTGTGTTTGGGTCTCAGATGAGAAACACATGGTTGCAGCATGCTGAACTAAAGTAAACAAGGCCAAAAGGTGGGAGAGACAGAGGTGACCAGTCAATGGCTTGGTTGGAGGAGCAGATGGCCACTGCTCAGCTTTCCACATGGTGCCAATGCCCTGACTTTGAAGGACATGGGAATGTCACCAGAGGACCTTTTCCAGTGGAAAAGTCAAAGTTATTGCAAAACAGACACCCCTGAGCAGTATACTCCATTCTACCCAGTGCTTCCTGGCGTGCACAGCAAGCACGCATTAGAAGAGGAAGAGCAGCACCACCAGTCCCTCTCCTCCTCTTCCAAGATGGCTGTTCAAAGCCAGGGGCTGCCACAAAGCCTCATCCACCCCCCAGTTTTGTGTAAGTAACCCGAAGAGGCCCAACACCACCTCTGCCATGTTTCTTACCCAGATAATATCAGTAACTAATACCTGGGACACCACAGAGGAGACCCTCCTCTTGCATCTGCTGCTGTAAGCTGCACTGAACTCCACTGAGTTCCACCACAGCAAGCTGAGGCTTAGCTGTGCAACTCTCTCTTTCTTTTAGTTTGATTTTTTTCTTTTTTTCTTTTTTAGAAGCTTCTGGAATTCACTAAAAATATGTTTGTTTGTGTTTTTAAATGGAATCCAAACACATATTTGTGTTGTCCTTCAAGACGGCACTTTCCCCTTGCCCCTACTTGACAGGAGATTTTTCAGTCATTAAGAATGCTCTGCATGCACAGAAATATCTCGGGTTATTTTTCCCATAATCAAAAGAAAACAAATCCCAGAGCAGCCCTGGCAGGCCACTTCCGTCCAGCACTGCTGCTCCCCCAGAGACCCATCACGCTCAGCTGCTGCCTCCAGACAGCAAATGAGAAACTTTGCTTTCAATAGAAAATTAGGAGCTGAAGCAGTCTTTTCAAAAACCCCACCAAAATCCAAACTCTTGCGCTATTACTTCTCCATTAAACATATTCCACAACAGTATTTCAGATGTATGTGAGTGGTTTGGTTTGTATAAGCCAGCACTTACATTCTTTCCCCACTCCCCTCCTGTTGTCAGTACCATTGGATACATTCCTGGCCGGGGCTGGAAGCTCACATCCCACTGCAGTCACTTGTAAGCATTTGCGATACAGCTCAAACCCCACTATTAGCTACCAGCATGCCCTCTGCTTATTGCCTGCTTCTTCTTATGTGCCTTCTCCTGTAAATCCCTTCCAAATTATAGTGGTTTGGCATTGAGAAGGAACTACAAAGTTGTTTACCTCATTATCTTCTTTTAAATCCATCCCAAATACCCTCATCTGCTGTGATACCTAAATGAATTTTGCTAATTAATTAGGGCTGGTAGCACAATATGGCTACGACCTGTACCCACCTATCCCATCTTAAATTTGGACAGTAAGTTTCTGAGGGCAAAAAGTTATTTTTTAATTACAAGGAAGACAGACTTGCAACTCTACAAGAAGTTTACAAGTAAACAGCAACAAATCTTTCAGTATTCCCAGAATCTTCTTAGCCTAATGTAGTGCCGTTCTGCTATAGAAATTATTTCTATGTCTAGCACTGAAATCTGTCCTCATTAAACAAATAAATAAATAAACAAATAAATAAATAAATAAATGGAATCTATCACAGCCTTCCTTAGCAGTACCATTGCTGCAGTGGGTTTGCATAAGTATACCTTAAAGAGTTTTCACAAGCAGTTCACAATAATTTACCCAATTAGTCTTCTGCTTTCTCTGTGCATTATAAATAACACTGGTGAGAAAAATTGCTGGCCACTGTCCAGAATTGTTGATGAAAGCTTCTGGAATGCTTTGCATTCTTGTGATGGGGACCTTAGCGAGAGACCACTGTCGTCACTCTTAGCCTTGGGTCTGCAAGGTCGGATGAGTCACTGCAGCGTCTCCCTTTCACGTCTGATCAACTGTGCAAAATCCTGGGGACAAATACTCTGGCATGTTACTCTTATGTCCTGGGGGTCTTCATTCAAGAGCATTCAAAAGAAGCAAGCATGAAACAAGGCTGTACAGCGACCTCATTTAAAAATTTAAGCAGAGTTACAAAAAGCACTGGGGCCTAAAACAGCCTTTTGCTATCCACATACAGTAGCCAGCACACTGGAGACCTAATATATCATTAAGCACCTAAACTTTATGGTTTAATAAAATTTTTCATTTTAGCAGATCTGGTAATTCATTAGATGTCCTACCTTTTGCATTTATGACAGCTTTGAATACTCCAACATCTTTAATCCCCAGCGAGGCCTCTTCCCTTAAAAATATGTATCATCGCACTGGATGTGCCACCACAAGAATGCAAAATAAATGTTTCATGTCATCGCATTTTTTGGTGTGGAGTTGCATGAACTACACTCTCGAGAGCTCTGGAAAAAGGAAAATTACAGTAGCTTCATTCACTATAAAATATTCAGAAGGTGAAGCTCAAACACATAAAGGATCCTGATTGTAAAAGCTTCTTTCACTGCAATTAACTGCAAAGAAGTAAACAGAGGCACCACTGAGTGTTGCCAAACCCCCAGTGCATCAGTCTTTATACATGCCAGACTGCACAGCCACTACTCTAGGATTTTATATTCCCTTTTACACTGAAACGTAGTTCTTGGTCTTGTTCTTTGCCCATGAGAGGCACGTCCTGTGCAGAGAAATGCACGGAGACTAGATCAAGGCTGAGAAAAATGCAAGGAGGAAGGAAAACAACTGCCTGCCTTACATTTGGATACAAATTGCTTCTCAGGGCTGGGGTTCATGAAAAAAACAACAGCCAAGCATGGCTCCCAAGGCTGTTTGTTAGCGTTGGCAAAGCCACTCAGCCTGGGGGGAGGCACAGCCAAGTCTTAGGACAACTTAATCCTGTACTTCAGCAAAGCTTAGCATAGGTCTGCACCCATCAAGGCACTTGAGGATCACCTGCAGTCTGGTACCTGACACTCTCCACCCAACCATCTTCATGCCCAGTGCAGGGCACCAAGAGGCCTCCAGGTAGCATGAGCATTTGGAAAGAGCAGGACCAGATATTGCACACACAGGCTATTCCTTTAATATTTAAATCCAAGTTTCTAACCAAAAAGCAGCAGCAGCAACACCAGCCAACACTAGCAATGACAGTCCAGTCACCAGTCACTTCTGAGGTGGGCTCCACACCCATCTGGGCTCCACAGAGAAGAAGGTGTCTGCAGCCAGTGACAAGCTCATATAAATAAAACGCCTATATTCTTTGATTTTCTAACTTAAAACAAAAAAGTAGTCATACTGAAGAAGAGGTGTGAAAAGGCAGAAACTCTTCTGTTTGAGAATGGCCCATTCCCCAACTTTTAAAGTGCTGGTGTACGGGATGCTGCAGAACTCTATACAGCCACCTAGTGCTGGAAAAAAATCTCTTTCCCCACTCTGTGACTATCCTCTGCAGAACCATAAGTGTATTTGAGACCAAGTGTCCAGCAAGGAGGAACAAAAGCCAAGTCTCTATAAAAGTCAAGAATGCACACTTCCAGTCACGGGCAGCAGCAAGTCTGAGAACAAAACTGCTGATGAACTGTGCACACAGGAAACGCGCTTTTATCCTGATAAAGAAAAAAGAAACATCCCACAAAAGACATGACTACTGACTGCGGATTCTCTGGCAGTTGTTGCTGTGGCATCTCTCCTCTGTGCTGCTGGGCTAAGCTGAGTAGCAAGTAGATCTACTTACTTTTAAGGGTACTCACTCTTTTAAGAGCTGCCCACCCCACTGCTGGCCCTCCCTGCTCTGGCTCTCTGAGCAGCTTGCTCTCTTCTCTTCCTAACAGGGAACTACAAAATTTTCTTCAAACAAATCCTTCTCATTTCTCAGCAATTCCTTGCCATCTCAGGACCAAGACTGCCTATCCACACATATAAGCACAGCTATAAAATAAAAGCACAGCGTGTTCTTTCCAAGTCACTTGCTCCTCCTGTGTGGTGGCACAAGCAATCGTGCAGGTGTGCAGTGAAGCAGATCAGGGAACCAGACTGGTTTAAAACTAACCCAGCAAAGAAAGGAAAAAAGCAAAAGGTTTGCATTCAGCCAGATCAATTAACTGGTTCCTGTTCACCGCATAGGTGAACAGATGCTTGTGCCAACAGGAGACTGGGGGCAGCACCAGTGCAAGGCAGTGGCCTGATGTATTCAGCAAACCACAGCACAACTCATTATCTCTGGCCGCACTACGGCCAGAAACAGCAAACAGGAGTCCAGAATATACCCTGTGATGCCTCCATTAGGGGACAACCCTGATTAAAACCAGGTTAGTTAGTTAATACCTTTCTTTAAAGTCTTTTTATTTTTCCATAACTTTCAGACTGGTTGCCTGCAAGATGGCAGAGCTGACCCCACTCAGGAAGTGTGCTGTTTGGATGTCAGTTTGGAATATCCAAATTTATTGGGGTTTTCCCCTTTGAATTCATAAATATTTTGCCACTCAGCCAGCTAACCAGGTCTTAGAAGGGTATGGTTTCTTGTTCTCTTGCTTATAAGGGAAACTTGAAACAAATTAAAATTATTCTGGCCTTGTACTAAAGGTCAGCGTTGTGGGGCAGGATGACTTGTTCGGAATTCAGTCAGGAAGTTTAACACAAATAATCCAGCTTGAAGTTCTGTGAGAACAAGTCCCAGCCAAAAAAAAAAAAAAAAAAAAAAAAAAAAACCAAAAAAATTCCATCAGCACTTTTTAAAGTCCTAAATCTCTTCTTTCCAAGCATTTTTTCCACCGATAAACCTAGATGTTTTAAAGCTGCCATGTGAACAACTATTTAGCTAAGGTGTGAAAGATGCTGTTGGTACCTTCCCAGATAAAACCAGGCTTTTATCAGGAGACTTAAGCAGGATCAAGCAGGGGAAGGAACAAAAGGTATTGTTGTAAATTGCTGTGAAGATAGACTGCACTGTACAGACTGTCACCATCACCTGCAGTAAAACATTAGGCTGCCTCAAACTTCTTTAGCAAAGTTCATGTCATAAAAAAGGGAGAACAACTGATAAAATTCAACAGTTTATTTGCAAATAACTTAATTCTTTGTTAGTAAAGAAATGCTTTGCTGTTGTACAGATGCCTTTCATATCTGTAAAGCAGTATTTGCCTCTCTGAGGCTACATCATGAATTGCATTTGGAATTGTTCATGAAAGCCCAGAAAGACTTTAAGATATGCAATTCCCACCAGAAACAGGTATTAGAAAGCAGATATTAGAATTATTTAAACCCCCCAATAGATAATACTACCTTCATGTCATTGCCAGCCTTGAAAGGATCACTTCCAAAAGAATTAGAGAGAAAGCACATGTTTTAGAGAATATGTATGTGTTTGTGTGTATGTAAATGCCTATGTAGATGTATTTCTTTATAGAACCCCTAGGGACACAATGGGTCAGGAGATTCCTCCCAAAACCCTGGAAATTTGAAGAGCTTGAGTTGTCAACTCCTCAGAGTTTCATACCTCTGTGGTTGGTCTGATTGAAACCAGTGGGGATATAAAAGCATCTGCACCCAAAGACTGAAATCCAACCTTGGACAGTCGGTTTGTTTTCCTGGCTGACCAAAAGCTGTTACCAAGAAATGAGGCTTTCAGTCCCCTCTTGTCTTTACAGAGCATTCAGTTCCACCAGTAAGTGGGTGCTTACATCAACCAAGTTGTACTAGAGTGACATTAAAACCAAAACAAACTGCAATCTTCCTGTAATAGTCAAATAATACAGCAAGTGTGGATTGCCATGGTCAGTAATGGAACTGCCCTGCAGATAGATAGAAAAAGCCATGAATCAACTAAGAAGTCCGTGTGATTCTTAAAAGAATTTCAGTGTATTTCCAAAGCTGCTGAGCTGGAATAAGAATCAAGGCACTTGAAAATCTGCTAGTCAGCTTTAAATTCAGTTTCTATAGCTGAATCTAATAGGACAACCTGCCAAATGCCAAAATATGGCATATTTTGGCATATTTTATGGGCAAACATTTTGATAATTTTTGCAGGAAGAGTTGTGGTGGCCTACATTTCACCAGCAAACATGCACAAACACTGGTGCAGTGTTCTTAGCACAACTCAACACTCAAATCTTTCCAAAGAGGTTTTTGCTGCCTTACCTGCACACCCAGTTTCATCCTGTCCAACCCTGCACAATCATGACTCGCTGCTGCCCTCTTTATTCCAGTATCAGCTCCAATGCATGATAAACACAGCAGTGCCAGGAATCTTTCTCCTGCTCTGTGACTCAGTGTCCATTACTTGGGTGTTTGTCCGCTCTTCTCAGCAAAAATAACCTGGAGAAAATTACGCTTCATTCAGAAAAAATATATCCCTGTAGTCCAGTGGGAAACAATAAAAAAAGCAGAACTGACTCACCAAGTGCTCCCTTCCAATGAGCAACATGATGTCTTGCCACCCAAGGTGTTGTGATTGGACCATTAAAATGTGGCCGTTTCCTTTCAGCTCTAACGATGCATCAGCAAATGGATAACATATCTATAGCTTCTCTCTTTTGGTCTGTCTCTGGGAGGCAGGTGCAGACTCAAGTAAGGTTCACAAAATGAATTCAGATCTGACCGATTTTTAAATTCCCAGGCAGCTATCTGGAGAAAGCTTACTGCTGCCAAAAACGTGTGCTTTGGAACACCACTGGATGTCTCCTGTGTTTACAGTAATGGCTTCACTTGATTCAGTTCCTCAAGAAAAAGGACCAAAAGGACATCAGAGAAATATTATCTGTTATCGTGTTTAAATGAAAGTGCCAGCACCGGTGCTCCTGCTCCAGCTGGTTAGAAGGGAAAGACACCCACAGGTGCCCTCCCAGGGCTACTGCAACATTTTCCTCATGTACTCTGAACACTTATTTCAGTGGGAAAATCCTCCAGATCTCAATTTCCTAGATAAGAATGCATACTAAAGAAGCACCACAAGCCATCCAACTCTGCCTTAAACAGGAGAGACATTTTAAAAATGGCTTTTGAAGGTTAGTTCTCCTGTACCATGTAAAGCATCAGCTTGGTATTAGTGATTTGAAAATATTAATTTAATTCATGGTAAACTTGTTTTTTGCCAGTGGACTTGCTTGGTATGGTTTTTAAAGTTATGTCTTATCAGCAAAAAAGACGATTCACTGAAGTGTCATTTTTAATGCTGAACAAAGACAAATGTTCCTTTCGGCCAAACCTAAAAAAGTATCTGCAACTCTGCCCTACACTGATAATAAGCAGTCAGACAGTCTGTTATTTATTCTTTTTCATGAGTTAATCTACACATACATGCTGTACTGAAAAATAAGAAAAAACAATGATAACCCAAAGGTTAAAATTCATCCCAAATCTTCATATTTATACATTTATACACCCCTTTGGCATGATTGTAGAGTGGCAGAGCATTTTCATGCTCTGACAGAAGAAAAGTTTTCCCAACAAACCTGTAAAACTTCAGCAAAAATTAGTAATAAAAATACTTGTATGGTTTCCTATTCTTTGCTTCTGTATCCATGAAATGGAGAAATATGTTATCAGAGATGCCTTCAATGGCACCTTATCACTGAAAGACAATGATGCAGCAGAGTATTTTGGGTTTCCCCTCAAACCCTCTTTCTCCAAACAAGGGTATCATCAGGTAGAGTCCTAAGGTATCATCTCAACTTTAGCTTATGAATCATGCCACAAGGGATCAGAACAAGTACCATTTCCAAGCACCAGAACCTCAGAGTCCTCCACCAAGAAGCAGGGAGGTTGGAAAGGCAGTAGTGTTCAGAAACAGCAGTCAGGAGGCTTGGAGTTTCCCATTTGTAGCTCGTTGCATCTGAAAGTCTTACAGCACAGCATGGCAATGTGAAACAAGCAGAGTCCTGAATTAATGCATTACTATTTTGATGATGATTTCCTTTGCATTTGTCAAACTCCCCTTGTTTGAGTAAAATTCCCTGTTTGGCTGGCAGTGAGCAGCTCTGTGCAGGACCATCTCCCTCCCATTAATGCTGCCTCCTGTTAAACAACAATGTGACAGCAGTGACACAAAACAGCTGCCCCCAGAAAGTTTACTTTCATGGGCCTGTGGGAGCCTACCATCTGCAACTCCCTGCACAATGTTACATCTACCTTTCATGCCACTCAGGGATTTTAAAAGTCTCCAGAGCAGCAGCGGTGGCATGCAAGGGGGAAATAGTAAACCTCCTACCTCCAAATTACTTCTGCAGTTTTGAGGGGTTTTTTTGCCATCTTGGAGGACTAAAATCAGATAAGATCAGAAGGCCTGTTTTCCCATAGCTCCCCCAAATTATTCACAAAGCCTCTTCATGGGAGTGAATGTTTCACAGGGCTCATGAGGAGCAGTAAACAAACAAACAAACCAATCCACCCTAAGAAACACTCCCCCCTCCACATTTGTTTTTTGCTGTAGCTTCAAGCTCTGAAACGATACAAGGGAGAGAAAAGGAATTCAAATGTATACATAGAGGTCTATATAGCTGCAGCATAAATGTTTGAAATGTAACCCATGAGAATACTGACCGCAGGCTCAAGAGACCAGTTGCACCTAAAAAGATTTCAGTTGCTAAGTTAGACTCCAGATGAGGTTTTAAGAGCTTTAAGAATTTGTGCTCAGGTGCCCGCCTACTTTATTTTCTAGATATTTTGTTTGCCATGCACACTTCAGCCAAATCAAACAGCCTTGCACTTGCCAGATACATTTCTATAAGGGAGATTGGACCAAGATAACCTGCAATGGATGCCTTATGCCAAGGAGGCTTGCTTGCACCTCTCCTTGCACATTTGGCTGTCCCCTGGAGGAGCTCATCCCTGCAACCATTCCCGTGGCAATAACATGCCACACCAGTGTCAAATACTGACAGCCATGTCAGCCGGCACTACTGCTGCTTGCACACCAGACTTCTTCTCAAGTTCCCTGCTGACAATTGTCATCATCTGCTCATTTACAGGGATACCCCCCCAATCCCAGTCCTCTTCCCTTTAGGTATTTGAATGTTGTCCATCCTACAAGTAACCAGCAAGCACCACAGCTGGCTGTACCAGCAAGAGCAGTAATAATGAACCAGGTTTCCATCCAGAAAAGCCTCTATCCATGTGCAAATCTTTGCTGACCTGCATTTACTGTTTTCTTGCTTTGCTTATAGGACAGCAATATAATAATATTGCCAAAACAGCAAAAGCTTATATTCTCTATTGTGACTTTTTGGAAATGAGAATGTTCTGGCAATCCAGCAGAACACTCCGGTTTGGTTACATCCTTGGAAACAAGTCTCCCACATCTCCCTTATGATTGATTCTAAGGGTGCAGGTGCAGACTGTACGTGCATATCATGGTTTACTGTGCAGTAATCACTAGTGTGTCCCTATCACATGATAACTCAGTAACTCATGACCGAGTGGAAAACAATGGAGACAAAATGGAAAGGTACAATCAGTAATTTCCAAATGTACACACCCCATATTGTTTCTTATTTATTTCTGCATGCTTCACCTCCTGGAGTCTCACTCTAGAAATTAAACTAGTGCAGACGATTTTATGAAGTAAAAAAAAAAAAAAAAAGACAGACCGTAAAAGAGAATAGTCTAGGAGAAGTCACAAAGATATCCTGTTCACGGATCAGAACATCACTTGGTGAGTATTTGAAAGTGAGTAAATAATTTTTGAGCAACTACATGAATAGCTTCTTGCAGAAACTAAGCCTTTATATTTCCCACTGTAAAAACAAGGACTTGTTGGAATCCAGGCAGAAATAAAGCTGTTGTGTCTATAGACTTATCCAGGCAACACAGACCTCTCACAAATAAAGCAGAACACTGGTAACTTAGTGCTATCATCAGCAGAGAACTGACTCTCTCAGATCCAGCATCATTTGTAATTACACTAGCATTCTTCATAAGAAGCTGAATAGGCAAACAACCTACAACCATGATCACACAGTTACAGTGGGAATGAGAAGGTATGGACAATATTTATACACAGAACCCAAAAAGCACTGCAAGTCCACAAGTAAGCATGTAAAAACGATATTCTGAAAGAACTTAAATAGATGAAATAACAGCAATTCTTGGTAATGAAGCTAAGTATTGTATGAAGAGCAGTAACAGCTCTTAGGGAAAAACCTCACCTAAAGTTGCAGGACATTTTGCCAAGGCCTACGCACATGCAGAAAAGACTTCTCTGCAATCTTATTCTGGCTACATACAGCCAACTCCAAACCTCAGAGCTGAAGAGTCAACAAAATGACAAAAAAAGATGAGAACTGCGTTTTGAAACTTGAGCCTCCCTCTAATTCTGGGCAGAATAAGTTTCCAAAGTTGAGATTTCCAAAATGAGTAGGGCTCAAAGTGCACACAGACATTTCTTTCCAAGTCCTTTTGTGGATACCATGGATGTCTGGCCTGCTGACATAGTTTAAAGTTTTGAAGGGAGACAGTGTCATACCCCAGGGTGGGTTCCTGTGAGCTGAATGGATAGCTGCTTGGTGCAGCCCTGCCTGAAGAGTGGGTGCAAGGCCAACACTAAACACTTCTATTCCTGCCTTCTCTCATTGTCTTTTTTGCAATTTGCTTAATGCTCAGTAACCCATCCACAGAGCTGAAATATCACCAAAAATAATTTGTCTGTAAGCTGTTTTGACTCTGTAGTGAAGGGCACTAGAGAAAGATTTAGAAACAGATGTCTGTGGAGGGGAAAAAAAAACAAGCCACCTGTGAATGTGTAAACATATAATATTTAGCACTTATATAAATCCAAATCTGTCTAACAGAGAACTACTTGGTAAGCATAATCAAAGGATGGTTTTAGAACAAACTGGACTACAACAGAAGGTCTATGTGATTTTTCCTTACAGAGTTCAATGCAAGAGAGATACTGAGTAGCTGGAGTGGGTCCAGAGAAGGGCAACAAAGTTGGTGAAGGGTCTGGAGCACAAGTCTGACGAAGAACAGCTGAGGGGACTGAGGTTGTTTAATCTGGAGAAAAGGAGGCTCAGGGGGAACCTTATCCCTCCCTACAACTACCTGAAAGGAGGATGAGTGAGGAGGTGGCTGGTCTCTTCTCCCAAGTATCAAGTGATAGGACAAGAGGTAACAGCCTCAAGCTGCACCAGGGGAGGTTTAGTTTGGATATTAGGAAAAACTTCTTCATCAAAAGGAGAGTCAGGCATTGGAACCGGCTGCCCAGGGAAGTGGTGGAGTCACCATCCCTGGAAGTGTTCAAAAAACTATGTAAACGAGGCCCTTAATGACATGGTTTAGTGGTGAACTTCGCAGTCCTGGGGTAATGGTTGGACTTGATGATATTAAAGGTCTTTTCCAACCTAGTTGATTCTACAACTACACTTTCCATGATAGTATCCCCAGCAGTGCTTGTGAGATAACCAAGAGGATGTTTTGCACTGAACATTTCTTCCCTCTTAAAGAGCGTAGATGAGGGTAAAAGAAGAGAGCCAGCCAAGCTGACATAAGGACCGTACTTATGCAGGCAAACTGTGTGAACATTAACCCAGGACAAGATCGCCCTCCCTGTTAGCAACTATCCTCAAGCACCAGGTGTCAGAATCACACAGCCGATACTTAATGCAGAAGGATTTCTTGTATAAATCAATAAAATTAGAATACTACCAACAAATGTTAGAGGGGAGACTCACAAGATGTTTCTGCATGCAACAAAGCCTTGATCTGGGTTTCTACAGACTGCTGGCCCTAAATACCAGAATACTCCTGCTGCTCCATTCCCAAGTATCAGGATTCAGAGAGTGGTGCTTTGCTGAAGTCAAACCACACCACAACAACCTGCAAGGTAGCTTTTCAGAACCAGCAAAAAGTAATGTTGATCACCTTAAAGCCTTAACGAAGATTTGAAAACTGGCTGAATAACATGGGTATTTACTCTAACTTCCAGATGAGGCACAATTTGAGAGCATTACAAGTCATTCAGCTCAGAGAACCAAAAAAATGAGCAAATAATAAAAAAGTGCCTGGGGCAACCACTTATGAGCTGCTTATCTGGAACAGTTTTTAGTTATGGTTAGTCATTGGTACATTCTTGTTACCATCCCACACCACTTTCTACCTCAATTAAGGCCAGCTGACAAAGCCTGGCAAGACATAGTTGAGACAAACCACAGTTTTCTGCAGTCCAACATTTGTTGCTATTTCATTTCTATTTTCTTACTGGTTTGTGCATTAATTCTTGCCCCTTTCATAGCTTCAGGTTCATTCTTCTGGAAACCAGTCTGCTCATGTCATGCTCACTCATGTCCCAAAAACAGCAGCAGAGCAAAAAACGTCTCTTGCTTGACATTTCCAGTGGTGGAGATTGGAAGGAATACAAGGCTTGCAGGAGAAAAAGACAT
Organism: Strigops habroptila; assembly: GCF_004027225.2. Classification (NCBI taxonomy): domain Eukaryota; kingdom Metazoa; phylum Chordata; class Aves; order Psittaciformes; family Psittacidae; genus Strigops; species Strigops habroptila. The sequence goes on from NC_044302.2 coordinate 11,476,433, forward strand.
TTTTATGGAGAGAAGTATGACCAAGATGACAGCCAGAAGCTCCCAAAGAGCAGCTGAGCACTAATTCCCACAGAAATCACACTCAAAGAACATAGCCAACTCCAGATCTAATTAGTAGTTTCACTCAATTCTAACTAAAACAGATCAAGGACAAGCCTCTTCTGTTGCAACTACAAGGATCTGTATTTTGTACTGCTTTTTTCCTCTTTCCCTAAAGCCACACAGCACAAGAAACACAAGTCCTGCAAAGCATGGACATCTTGGCATGATTCCTTTAAAAAAATGGTAATTGCCATCAAGACACACAAGAGTAGATGTTGGGGACTTCACTGGTATGATCCACATTCAAGGTTCATCTTGCCAGACTCCAGTGACCTGGAGTGAAAAAAACTCTACTTTGTCTCAAACATAGCGAGTACTTGTTTTCTCATGTCTCTAGTGCAAGTGATCTTTTTCTCCCCATGTTTCCTCTCCTGTCTCACTTGTCCCAGAGATGTGCCAGTAACATCATACATTTTGTTCACATTTTGTTCAGCCAAGATTAGTCTGACTATCTCTAATCTTATCTTATGTCCTTACTCCCTGTGGTCATGTCACTTTGACTTGTCCTGTGTGAAAAGTTATTGTCTTGGATACAAAAGCACAGAGCAAAATATTTATACTGAGGAGACTAGCAGATATCTATGTTGCTGATCATCGAGAATCACTAGATAAAATCCACATGCACAAGTAAAACTGGGGCAAAAATTTTAGTTTAAAGGTTAGGAAAAACGTTTTATCATGGATCTCGAAATGAACTAACAGAAGCCTTTGGATCAGTGCCCAAGGGACCCTGCCTAACACAGACCGACCATGTATTTAGTAGAATTAATACTTTTACCCATGAAAAAAGCATACGTGTTTAAAAAACTGTGTTTAAAAAATGTTAGATACACCACATCTATATTTTCCTAAACTATACTTCTTCAGATTATGTTGTTATCCTGCATCAAAACATGGTGACACTTTAAACCTCTTTTCTGCAATTTTCACGTTTACATGGCCATGTTTCAGGTATTGATATGATTGAGCCAAAACACCGAAATCACCAAAATACAAATATTCGTAACATAATCATATTACATTTGATAAACAGAGATACATAACAGTTACATTTACTGCAGGAGCATTTGAATACAAGTTTTCCAAACAGCAAAACATAAAGTCACCTTGCGTTCAAAATGCAGCTGTTCTGCTATTAAGTAGGAAATAGACTTTTTAAACTAAAATCCTGTTAAACATGTAGGGAAAGTTTTGGCAAGACAGACTGTTTTCCATTATTGGATGAAATTTTGAAAGCTGTTTTCTAGCAGAACATGTCATTGCAAATATTTTGGATACTTTCATCTAACTTTGAAGTCAACTGAGATCCATGCTAACATATTGAATGGTTACAAGATAAATAGCAGACTTCTAAAGGTAAAAGTAACACTCCTTTCCAAGGAAAAACCCGTTTTTCTGAGGGAAAAGTTCACAAAGGTAAAAGAGTTCACAAGCTAAAATAGTTCACAAGGGTAGATGCATCTTTTTCTTTTGAAGAAATAAGTGCCAGTTGCACAATGGTTTAATTTAATTTCCAAGATCTCATTTAATTCAAAACAACTTCTAGAACATTAAAAAAGCCCACTCTCTATGTTTAAATGTCTGGTGGATGTGCAATAACCATTGGCCAAGTTAATTCTATGAAGCTATGGTTATGACCCTATTACGCCTGAATACCTGAAGCAATGTAGCACATTCCCTTCCTTGGGGACATCCTGATGCTTCACAAAAAGACACCACATTTTTATACTGCAGTATCATGTACTCTCATACATAGGTGTATTTCTTGTCTGGTGTTGCATTATTTGCAATGATTGCACAGAGAAACCCACTCTGTCCCTAAGAAGCTCATCAACTTGTCCATCCACCTGCATAACTAAGGTCTTAGACTTTATGGGAAATAGGTGATGTTTCAGGTGCCTCCAGTCAGTGGCTGTGCTGAGGTGAGAAGAACACTTGGGCCAGTTTTCAAACAAGACCAAGTAACTGGGACTTTCTTCAACAAAACTCTTCTTCATCTAGAAAATGGGACAGGGAAAGACTTCACAGTTATCTCAGAAGACCAGACCATCCACCCTTGAAGAAGCACCAGAAGTTTAGACCAAATTTTTTTAGACATTATAAGGGCCATATCCTGCCAAATCAATGGAGCAAAGGAGCCCTGTTCCTGGGCTACATGACTCACGCTGCTGAGAACGGCACACCAAACCCCACACTCTTCTGGCTGTGAAATGCATCTACTCGGATGGGAAGAGATGTTTCTGTGACACCTCATTCTCCTGGCATGCTGCACATGGAATTAAAACAAAAGGAGTGGGACATTTCTTTGTGGTTTATGAAACAAACAGGAAAAACCCACGAAAGAAATCTATGACTAATATGATATAGTGAAGAAGAAAATCACACAAACTTCTGTTTCTATGACAAAGTTTATATAAAACAAGATGGTAAACAAGAAGAGCTGCAGCATTCAAAGTAAATCACACTGACTGTGGAAAGACAGCTTTACTTTACAGTATCCTGCTTAAATGAAACCCGTTTCTAGCCATATAGAAACATAACTAACAATCTGCTAACATTTACCTCTGTCTCCCAGAGGTTAGCTCAAACCAAAAAGTGTATGCTACCTGGTATCAACTTTATAACTACTGAAGGTGATGAAAGGGGTTGAATTCTGAGAGTTCTTGGGATCAAAGTCACTTGAACTAGCTGGGAGGGCAACATCAGAGCATTCCCTGTCTCTTTCCTCCACATGTGCTTTTCCAGCCACCAGAGCTAATCACTGCTGGAAAGCAGATTTTAAAGCAATTGCTCATACACTAGGGCGCATGACACCAGGTGTGGCCATAGAGGACCTATTGAAGCCAAACAGTTTAATCTGATATTTTTACTAATATTTGTGCTTATGCTAAATTACAGCTCAAAGAGTAGAATTGCAGTCACAAATGCGGAAGCTCCTTGGGATGACAATAATGGCACCATTCCCGTTTGATAGTAGATGTAACTTCAGTGTTCAGAATTGAAAATGTGTGAAAACCCAATGAAACAAACAAAATGCTCACTCAAAACCCTCCACAAACATATAGACATTAGTCAGCACATCCTAATGCACTGAAAACACCCCAACATCAGCCATAACTGAAAAAAAACCCCAACCCAACAACCCACAAAAAGAGAAATCACATTGATTAAAGTATTTGCTAGTAATTCTCCATGGCGGAACACAATATAAAAAGATTCATCTCAACCTACCAGGTGACATTTCTCATGTCTGCATGACTGTAACAAAGATAACGTTATCTGCAAGATATTTGTGGATACCAAAGATTTACCAGGAAAGCACCATGATAGTTTTCATAAATTCATAGTTATCTTGTTGGATTTGGGGGTGGGGGTGCTTGGAGAGGAAAAGGACAAAAGAGGTCGTGTTACTTTTCAGCTGTAGTTGGATGGTAGCAGAAAATTTCAAATAGCAATGACAAAAAGGAGATTTATACGCACCTTGCAGTATTTAAGAACATCTGGGCCCAAATATGCTTCCTTATGCAAACAGATACTTGAGTATGGAAATCAGTACTTACACAAACAGATCTCCGTGTGTACAAACATCTCCCCATGAAAGCTGCTCATTTCTTAAGCCAAATCTGTTCCCATTCAAACCTATGGCACAACTTCTTTTGGCCGGAGAGGAAGCAAGAATAGAAACCCAACCTCTGCAAAAACATTCTCAAGGTTGTTTGGGCTTTGGTTGGCTGGTTGTTTTTTTTAAACCAGACCTGCATATGGGACTGTCCATCAACTTGAAGATCATTCAGCAATTGGAATGGATTTATCAGAAGTTATTTCTACAATCTTTTCTCAACACGAGGTCAGTAAAGCTTTTGAAAGGGTTATTTCCTGCAGAGTGCACTCAGACTTCTGTTGCTGATGCACCCAAAGGCCCCAGAAGTTTTGATTACAGATTCAGAAAACTGCAGGCCTTTTGCATTTAGGATACATTCACATTTTCATTCCAGAATATGAAGTGTTATCTTTTTACCCTAAGAAACATCAGATATTCCTTCTGTAAGGAGTTTGACAGAATCCTAGTGTGTCAAATTTACTGAAACCCCAAAATACAAGCCTATTTATTAATCACAGTTAGCTTTGATAAGCTCTGCATGCTGATACCAATTTGTTTCTTCATTTCTTTTCTTGCAATTTTTCTCTACTTTTTCAATCAACCAACATGGTTTTACTGGTGAGTAAAAAGCAGCCAGGAAAAGTGATCCCTAAAACACAACAATGCTGTACGTTTCCCATGACTACTCAAGCTATTAAAAGGTTAGTTCAAGTCTGTAGGCAGTGAAATCATACCATCATTATCATTGTCTTGTGGGAGCAATGATTCTGGGTGGTCTGTAACACTACAACTCCTGGCCTCCTAGATAGTATGACGATGTTGTCAAGAAGAGCCTATCTAGGAGTGTAACTAGGCTGAGCCTTTTTGACCTCATAGATAAATAGGTTTTGTTGAAAGCTGTTCTATTATTTTTCAGATTAGCTTGGACTTGCATTCGGTTCATTCTCTGCCATGGGGGTGGGGAGAGAGAAATGCATTGAGATATCCAATAAATGTTTATCCAGCTGCGGTAGCTTGATTCTTAAAGTATAACTGTCAACATCTCTGCTCCCTCATGCAAATCTAAATTTGTAAACAATCCTAATAATTTCTCCTCCCTGTTGTTCATTTTAGTTTTACATTCCTACTGAAAAGCCACAGTACTTGAAGCAAGGAGAGCAACACTAGTCAATCCAGCACTGACTGCAGTGGAAAAAATATGTACTAAAACCATGGGCTCCCGGAACAGACTGTTCAATGCTAATTTTAAATCCTAAAAACCAGGGCCAGTCTGACATCAGAGTGGGGTATTTTTTCGTATTTTTTAAATAATCAAAAACAACTGCGTTGCTTTTTAAAAACAAAACATTTGATTCAGCTCCCATTCCAATAGCCTTAGAACATTTATTAATTTTTTTTTAAACTATATAAACAGAATTGCACTTCACAGGCATTTGCTTATTGTCATAATTCATAAAATACAATTTCTTTATCTAATTTGTGTTCGTCTCCCCAGCTATACTATGCAAGAGCAGAGGGGCAGTATGTTGACCTACAAAGGATATTCACTCCGTTCTGTGTACCACGAGCAGGCTGAATGTTACAACGACATGATACACCACCACTGAAGACATTTTATTCCAGCCACAGCTAAGAGCTCTTTCCAGCATTTATTTAGTTTCAGCAAAGGCCTGATAGTGCAAGTATTTATGCACAGGCTTAATGGGGAATAGCTTCGAAGAAGTTAATGAGCCTCATGATCTGCCAGGACTAGTCTTGCACATAAATTTTTGGAGCACAAGGGACTAATAGCTTCAAAATAATGGAGATAATTCTTTTTAAATGTAACTTCTTAAAGATCTTGTTAAGATGTTAAGCAGCAAAATTAGGTACTCTTTCTCATAGATTTCATGTCTCAAGATTCAAGTCCTTGGAGGACTCTCTAACGAATACAGATTTTCCCTTCAGTAAAAGTTAAAGTTCCTTTCCATTTTCTCCCCAACTATTTTCACATCACTTCAAGAACAACCAAATTTGGTTAGAAGCTTGCCCAAAATTCTGAAGTGATGAGGGGACTGATAAAGCAATGGCATAATCCCTGTATCTGGCAGGATTTCTTTAGCAAAAGGCTTAATAATATCATGAAAGCTAAAAAAAACCCCAAACAAACAACAAAACACCATCTGTGCTAGACCTTGTCAAACCCACAGTTGTAAAAGAAGTGTTTAGTTTGTATATATTGAATTGGCAGATTGTATTCTAAAAAGAATGTGTATGCACAGGGAGTCAGTCCACACTTCATTCTGTGCTTCCTATCCACAGCTTTAGCTCTCAGCTTTGCACAGACTTTCTGTTACTTCCTAAATGCAAAGATTGAACTATGCATTTCCGCACCCTCATTCAGCTTGCCAGCAAGCAACTGAATGCCATAGACAACTTCACAGCTTTGATATTGCTCCCTATTTCACATGGCACCTTGAATTCAACAGGCATTTGAATTAAAAGCTCTGTTGTGCATCAGGCTACTCACAGTTCCTGGTGGCAAATGAAGCCTGAAATATAGATGCCTATCCACATTTTCCCCACCACTTCTCTCTCTCTTCTGAGATGTGTTCATGAGGCAGTTTTATCAATGGAACTGTTTCCCCATTTCCCCTCCCTTCCCCCATTATCATTTCCTGGAGGCTTCCACATTTTCTCTGGAGAAAACACATATTTTGGTCAGTCCAGCTGCCAAGCAGTCCCCATTGCTGCCTCTAGAGCTCAGGAGGTCCTACACCTTCAAGTGGCTTCTAATACCTCATGCCGTCACAGACACTGTCATCTTAAGGACACAACTGGTTCTATATGCTGGTATCCCCCAAGTTTGCCAACTGACTGAAACTGCCCAATCTTAACACTAAATACTATATTCCTGGGGCAACAGTTGGGCTCAGTGCTCTTAAAGGTCTTTTCCAACCTAGTTGATTCTATGATGCTAGGATTAACAAAGATGCCCAAATTAGCATTAGAAACAAGGGTTTCTTTTCCCTTGTAAACAACTAAGGTCCTATTGTGCACCAGGCACTGAAAGTTGGTCCAGATTCTTTAGATTCGTGGAGCTGAGAAATTAGAAAGAAGTCTTCTGGGAAGCAGAAGAGGGATACTACATCCTCCTGGACTCAATGGGCTGTCCTTCAGCATTCAGTGATACCAAGGGTGAAACATGATATGGAAAAGAATCACCTCAATCTAGCAGGTAATATTATTCATGTCTGCATAACTCACAAGGCCAGCACACATGGCTGAGGGTCAGTTCTGGCACACAGATGTTGCCCTTGTGATCTGACCCCCTTTCCATTTGCAGAATGTAAAGCCCCTTGGAGCAGCTGCTGAAGGAATTCACAGAAGAGGAAGGGATGGTATTACAGAGCTTACAGCTTCTCCAGTTCGAAGTCTTTCAGAAAAGAACCTGAAGCTGGTCTATTTACTCAGACATACAATTCTGGACCAACCATTCTGTCAAGTAGCATTTTAATCTCTCATTCCTGTCCCTGAATTTCTTCACTGTTGATACAAATATGAAAAGTAATTTAAATGAGTTCTACTGTGTGAAATTTTCAAATTACAGGTTCTGTTGCATCTTCATAGTCTGTTGATCAGGCCTAATTTCCTGGCAGTATTTGTCGCTATTACTCACTCACAACACACCATTTAAGTCATTTTTGTATGACTTCATCAATGATGCTTACAACACTGGCTTTGGCTGTACTTTGTAAATGCAGAGCAGCACATACAGCTTTTCATAAAGGCATTAAAAAAGGCAGAGTCTTGAAACACAGATTAAGCACATCAGCATTTTCAGACCCACTTTGGTAAGCATTAGGTGTGTCTTTATAGCTGTCCCTTACATCTCGTGAGCAGCAGTGTCTTCAAAGAATTCCATCAAGGCAGTGAGCCATGACCTTCACTTCCTGATGCTGAGTCAGCCCACTGTAATCAGGCTTTTTTGAGCAGTCTTACATTTGATCTCTGGAAAATAGTTTTATAGGACTTTTCTGCCAAGAGATGTCAATTGTGGCAGGCTGGCGCACACAGGCGCTTCCCTGGACAGTGAGGCAAAGGTGATGTGTGGCACACATAAGGCTGCAGGCAGCTGCTCCAAACTGAACCACCTTGGCAAAACGTTTCCTAAAGATGCTAGTTCCCCTCCCCATGCACCTTCCGGCTCTTGGGTGGGGGTGGATATTGTATTGCCCAAATACTGAGAGGGCCCTGCCTCATGTGACTTAGAGCATGTGCCCAGCACCCAGCAGGGGAACCGCAGCAATCTAATAAATTCTGGTAAGCTTGAATGTGTGTCCTGGTCTGCATCCCATTAGTGACTGCTTATTTAAAAAAAAAATAAAAAAAATCACATATCTCAGTGACACCAGGACACCAGCCAGTCCTCATTTCCTATCCCAAAAGGCTGATTACTTAGTCAACCACATATTCATATATGAAAGACAAAATCACAACAAGGGTTTGAGATCTTTTGGAAAATGCATTCCAGTTCTCAAAAATAATTCTTATAAATCATGGAATAGTTTGGGTTGGAAAGGACCTTTAAGGGTCATCCTGTCCAACCCCCCTGCAATGAGGAGAGAGATCTTCCACTAGACCAGGTTGCTCAGACACATTCAGCCTGACTTCGAACATTTCCAGGGATGGTGCATCCATCTATCACCTCTCTGGGCAGCCTGTCCCAGTGTTTCACCAGCCTTACTGTAAAAAATTTCTTCCTTATATCTAGTTCGATTCTGTGCTCTTTTAGTTTATAACCATTTCCCTTGTCCTATTGTAACAGGCCCTGCTAAAAAGTTTGTTCCCATCTTTCTTATAAGCCTCCATTAAATATTGAAAGACTGCAGTAAGGCCTCCTTGAAGCCTTCTCTAAGCCTTCTTGCAAGGCAGGCATTTCTTTTGAAAACAGCTTTATTATGCTTATTAATGCAGCTACATAAAAGTTGAGTTTCTATTTTTTAAAGAAAATCTTGATGGCTGTTTCAGTAGGAAACAAAAAGTATTTTCAAGGTTCCTACAAATGGGAAGTTCTGGGTGAAAATCTGGGATTTCTGTGTTGCATTAGGTTTTTCTTGTAATAAAGTGTCACTGCTAGAGCACAGCATATATTACATTATGGTAGTTCAAACATTTTTTTTAGGTATCGAGGTTAGGCATATTGTTATTTTGTGAAATACTCCTGAGGTTTTAGAAGTTTAATAATTTCTATGCAAGAATGTAAACATTAACTCTTGTTCAGATATACTTGGAAATAATTTTCATTTGTTTATATTTGTACTATTTTTTTTGTTTAAAATAGTCATGAAGTCTTTTGCATTGGGACAGAATCTGATATGACATTGCTATGCATTCTTCCCAAGATGTGGTGTAGAAGTTACAAGAAAAAGACCTTTAAAACTGAGTTATTTTGAACAATAATTAGTGTTTCTAAAGTTATATTCTTCTGAAGTAAAATATGATTTAGTTTGTGGGAAAGTTTTGCTAATGAATAAGCTCATTTGTGTGGGAAATTCTATTGAATTATTACAGAATTCAAGATTCCTGAAAATGTTTCTCTATTTAAGAATTGGTAAGTCAGATAAATCTCATCTTCAAAGTAAATTTGCGGTGTCAGAGATGGATAAAGGTCCCTTAACATCAGTGAGAATACTTGATCTGTGCATAGATGAATTCCCCACCTTCAATTGTTTTTCAAGTTCTGATTATTTTGATAGCTTTTAAGCCACCAAGTTTGCCTCTCCCACCCTGTATCATTATGAGACCATGTTAGGGCCTTACATTACTCTCATCATTCCTAACAGCCATTTACCACAGAACAGATCATGCTGTTCTGCTTCAGAGACAAAAGTCCAGCCTTACACTACATGGCTGTGTGCAATGAAGCATTTAAAACCATTTTCTGAAGTACACAGAGAACCAGAGGTGCTAATATCAGCTTCAGTTGCTCCTGACTCCTTCGGCAACCAGGCACCTTTCCACCAAATGAATCAAAGGGGGTGGATTCAAGTTACTTCCGAGCAAGGCTCAAACTACTCTGATCCACAGCGAGGGCACTGACCTGCTCCTGTCTCCCGCTTCTGTCCCAGGAGGGTGTAATGCACAAGCTCTGGCTAACTTGAGCACTTGCCATGCGGTAGTTGTTCAGTCCGATCAAGGAATGCAGTACATCACAGGGCAACAGGCAAACTGGAACATCTATTTATTGAATTAAGCAGCAAAACAGAGGATATTTTGTTCACTTGCTTAATGTGAAGTTCCAAACTGGCCTCAAGCTATTTAGAAAACAGTTCGCCAGATTTCAAATAATAATTCAAACGAGGAGATTCATACAGAGGGATGAGAACAATTTAGGTGTCAGGAGCTTTTTCCCTCCATCACTCTGCCTGCAGGGAATTAAAGAAGGGGAAGAGAAGGATGAAGAGGACAGGAAGAGTCAGGGTACAGAACCACTACAGATTCTTTTTTTTTAACTGAAGTCCTTACCAAACAACTCCACTGCTATGTTCCTGTTATACTAGAAGTACATACTTGCCAAGAAACAAAGAAAAGCTGCATGGCTGTGTTTGTCCCTGGAAAAAAAAAAGCAGTGCTTCTCTTGCCCTATAAAGTTTTGCCCTTACACCTTCCTTTATTGTCATTATAATCTTTGTCTCCCTGCAATGTCTGAGATTTCTTTTTAATCTTTCAATTACTCCCCAATATCCATTGTCCCAGGTCTCTACACTTCTCCTGCTTTACATGCAACCCATGTCCTGAAAGCATGAGAGGAGGCCAAATACCAGGCATCTTGGCACAAGCTTGTACTTTACACCTATTCACAAAGGGAAAACATTCCTCTTTTCTTAAGGAAAAAGAAAAAATTAGAAGGGGGAGCAGAGCTCCACCAAGTAGTCATAGCAAAGAGATGAAGTAATGTTTACACTCACCCTTTCTAAAACACGTCTGGTCCTTTAATAATGACCTGTCAAAGCTGAAAATTAAGAGCAGCCTTACTAAATACAGTGAATTTATTGTTATTAATTATTATCCATACTGTAATTATTTCCTGGGGTCCTGGAACTGTCTCTATCACACTAGCTGGTTTACATCTGCAGAACAAGAGGGTTTCCGCAGACAAGGTACAGCCTGATGCTGGACAATGGCAGCACGTGGACTGGCCTGATGTCCACTGCAGCATGGCACAGCAGCACCCAAGAGGCTCTCAAAGTCCTCCAGAAGCATAGCCCCAGGCCCAAGCACCCAGAGCTGCCAGGGAAAGAGCAGAGAGCACTGAAACAGCCTTGGACAAAGGGCCTCCAACAGGGAAGGTCAGATGGGCCAGAGCAGCTCTGAGCCAGCTGGGAGGGTGTGATGCCAAGCACAGAGCAGGAGCAGCATTTCTTTCAAGTAAGGCTCAACTAATAAATGAGGTTGGAACCCACTACCCCAGACTGTGGCTGCTGGGTCCAGACATCCTCCTTACGAGCGCCATGCCCTGTGGATGAGCAGAACGCAGGTCCCCCACCACCATTCTTGCCAGTGGGCAGCCCTCCAGAGAGGAGGCTGGAAAGCTCAGCATGAGAGGCAACATGGCACGGAGGATCTCATGCTGCCAGGCTTCAGCTGGGCACGCAATGCGGAGTTTTTTCTTCCTCCATCCTACTCCACCAAAGCAGCTACTATGAGCAGCAAGCCAGAGTCATGGCAGAGGAAGGTCTTTGACCCAAAACGTGAGGTTTTTTTACTGTCAAAGTACCCTTTATTTCAGAATTGCTTCTTATGAAACAATTAGCTACCTGCTATCAAATCATGAGCCACCAAGACAACAAAAATAGTAATATATGATATAATCTCCTTTTCTTAGGTCATAAGACAGATCCAGCCTCTTGTCCAAAGAATTTACAGTGTAATCAATTACATACCTTGTTTTTATTTTTTAACATCACCAAAATACACAATGGGTACCATTTTGACACAAAGCACCATCCATGAGCAGAGATCAGTACAATTCATTTTTTACGATCAAGTCAATGCCCCATCAGAATAATTCCTCTTCACATATTTCCAGAAATCCATCCTCCCAAGCAAACTTGTCCATTTTCATGGACACTCAGAACAGCACAGCAATTTATTCTCAGCAGCAAGACCTCTATCCAGGGTGGTCAGCCAGGAGCAAGGGGCAAAGCAAGGCAAGAAGGGACTCCATAAGCAAGCAACACAGTCTCACAGTCTTTGGCAGGCAGAGCAGGCCCAGTGACATTAACTGGGGCCAGTCACACTCACCAGAGAAGTTTGCAGTGATGAGGTAGGTCCATAGTCAAGCCAGGATGCCAAGGCAAGGCAAGGCAAGGCAAGGCAAGGCAAAGCAAGGTCAGGGTCAACAAGGCACGTGGCCAGGTACAGGCAGAAGTGCAGTGTAGCTCAGGTAGGGAACTGAGCTTAAATGTGGCTCCTGAACAAAGAGAGCAAGCCCCCAACAATTTGCTTCTCACCAAGGTTACACAGCTACCCCATATCACAGCTGGCTTTGATAGAGCCAGGGGATGGGGAAGATGTTGCAGACCCTGCTGCCACACTCAACGCCTGAAATCCACCCCCAGGAGCAGAGAAGCAAGCCCATAATTGCACAGCCCTCTCATCCTTCCCTCCTGTTCCCACCATCACTACAGCTGTGCTTCTCAAACAGCCTTTTTCTGTATTGCATACACTTTCAGTATGAAAATTATTAAGCAGGATAGCTTTTGTATTTGTAGGGCATACCTACTGGCTGGTTTTTTGAAGTGCAACAAATATGAATGTGAGTTTATCAATTACACTGAAAGGATTGCACTGAGGAATTCCTGTCTGTACACTTTAAGTTACGTATATGCTCATGTTAATGGGAAATTTGCGAAAACAAGAATTAGGCCAGCTGACGTTCGTGGGTATTGTGGGCAAGTATACATAGAATTAGCTACTCATTTGAAAAATACAGACAGCATCAATATTTTAATGTGAAAGGCCTAATCTTAATATCAGCCTGATTAAAAAAAAAAATCCCAAACAACAAACCCAACAAACACAAAACCCCAACAAAACTAATGCCCTAGTATGCAAAATCCAATCGTATTCTCCTGTGTAACAGCTATTTGCAAGGACCTATGCTTCAGGAATACCTTGCAGTATCTGAGAAACCCTGCAGTTTCATGTTGGACTTTTAGGAAAAGCACAACCATACTCTCAAACATATACTAGAAGCAAAGCAACACGGAGAACAAGCCAGGTTTTATTCCTGGGTCAGAGGAAGGTGTCTCCTCCAGCCTAGCCCCCAGGCTGGCCCTGGCTGGGAGAGAGCAGGGCACTGCTCAGGTAGGTGATGCAAACGGGCCAAAATGAGGGCACAGGCACCGGGTGTCTCCGTTTGCCCTTGGCAGCAAATTGAAATTTGAAACACGCCACTTGGAAGAGATTTCTGCCTACTCCTGTTTTCTAGTATTGAAGGAGGGTTTTTGTTCAAAGAACATGGACTTTGTTCAAACCTGACATTTCTGCAAAGCTGTACATTATTGTGGTCTTGAAAAGACAGTTTAAAAGAAGAAATTCCTTGCCAACTGGGATTTATTATTATGTGCCTTTAAAAATAACTGTCTGAAAGACTGCTGATAGGCTTGTGGCTATGAGAACTGAATAGTTACTATGAACGATACAAATAACCATGTACAGAGTACACTGCTCCAGGACAGATACCAGTTTTGCATAGTCAGACAGACATCTACAGACCTATTTCAAATCATCCTCTCATTAGAGTTTTTATGCCACTGCTCCCTCCTTAACAGCTCCGTGTTATTAAACTGAAAGTCAATTGAACATAATAAAGTAGTGAATTTAAACTATGTGGTGGATGTCATGTGTCACAGACACAACAGCTTATTAGCTGACAGTCAAAAACATCTCCCAGCTAAGCCTTTCCTCAGGATAAACTGGGGAATCTGAAACTCCCCCATCACCACATCTTGCACTTTGAGCTCTCCTGCAGGTGGTGCAGAGGACGAGAGATCAGTGCAAGAGGCTGTGCTAGCCCTTCTCCCCTGAACCCACCACTCAGATTCACAACTCCTCCTCCTCCTCCTGTCTGGACGAGCGTACCCGCGCCAGGGCTTGCTCTTTTCCAAACTGTCCTCACATCGGCCTCAGTCACGCCCCACTCACAACGTGTATTTTATATTGTTTAACTACAGCCTCTCAGTACAAGTTTTGGCGATTTCGATTGTGCATGAGAAATAAACAGCCCACCGAGATCGTAAGGACAAAATGCAACAAGTTACCTAAGATTATTTCAACAGACTTCAAGCAGTGGCGATACAGATTTTCCCTCAAACTAAGCTTTTATAATTCTAGCTAGCCGGATAAGGATCACAGAGAAGGCTTCCTGCTTCCCACCCTGTGAGGTGTCGGGTTCAACACAGCTCTGCCGCTGTGCGAGTACAGCGCACTCCTGAAAATCTGAAGCAAGCACTCATTAAATACCTCTTCCCAAAACAAGATCCATTCCTGTAGGCTGCACATACAGGTACAATGGACAAAGTGTCAAAGAATACATGGTAAAAAAATACCGTTTGTTTGGTTTAAAATCAATTTAACCTTGTATCGGTTTACAAGCAAAACAACCTCTACTAGCAAATGGTTTTGCTAATACAGTTATGTCCGCAGTCTGTCTGACCTTTGCTTGCATAGACCCTGACTTGAAGGGAACAATAAAAGCCTTCTACAGTCACCATTGCGGGGGGAGAAGGGGGGGAACTCACATTCAGTTGAATAGTATAGAAGTTTGCATTCCTTAATCATATGATTCAACATACAAAGCAGACTGTATTTTAAAATGCTACAGAATTGTACAGGCCAAAAATAGAAAGCTAGATTGGTCACATCTGAAATTCTTTATGTTGATTTATGGTCACCTTCAGCTGACAAACATCTACTATCAATGTCTGCTGTGTCAAGAGCTGGCAGGCTAAAAACCAAACCAAATCCAGAAAATAAGCATCATGCTAGCCCAAAGGTGAAGATTTACAAGAACAAAAAGTAATATCTAGTCTTTGCTTGCCATTTTACTCCTGAGAAAGACTTCTAGTATGAACAAGTCATCAGGATGTACAGATTGATGCACTATGTTATAGTTTAAATAGCATTTAATATAAATAAATTTAATACAATATAAATAAATAAACTTGTCAGCTGGGGAAGGAGCAGGGGTTTGCTAATTTTTAATTTTTTAGAAAAAGAGTAATTTCATTTTAGTACAACAGTCTCTGAAAGATAGTGAATATGCAGTTGCTAATAGGAAGCCTTGGTGCAAGGAATACAGCAAAGATGATCTCATCAAAGCAAAAGTATAGTGAGTCCATAAACAACACCCTGCTTCTTCTAAAAGTTGATGCTGTAGCAAGGCTGGATGGCATTTGTCATTTTTCTCAGTTCTATTTACCTGTGTGTTTGGGGAAAGAAACCCATTGGAAAAAGCCTTAATGACACAGTCAAACGCATATTTGCATTGTAACAGTAAAAGAACTGTTTTAAGAAATGTTATGCTTTTTTCCCCCAAAAGTGAAAGTCAAACTGATTTTTGGAAGACCTTTGGCTTTGGCTTCCAGGTACTGTATATACAAATATGGATAAAATAAAATCCATAGGTCCCTGACAGATATTAAGTATATATTGTCAACAGATGGTTTTGATAAAGCCAGACCAGTCTCTACACACAGCACTTACATGCTCAGTACCAGTCTGGCTCCCCACAGGTTTTTATTTTTAAATTATGAAAGCCCTTTGGTACTGCATTTTATACACAGGAAGAGGATGGCTAAATAAGACATTCAAAGCCACAGCAGTAGTGATCCAATGTTCCAGCAGGCACTGTAACCACCCTGCTGGTCTGCTTTGCCACACAAGAACATCTTAGCATCATTGTCGTAACAGTTTATTATAACTAGTCTGCTTGTCACTACCAACCTCACAGGGTGTGATTTCTAACCAGTCAGTGTGAATTAGCCTTTCCATCAAAGTTGTGCAGCAGTCACTCATATGAAAACACGCATCCTGATATACATGCTCTGCTGCAAATCTCCTTTAAAGAAGACCACCTAGCTCCCTGGTACAGCAATAGCAGGAAGCAGAGCCCTTAGGCATCCTCAGAAAGGTACACAGTAAAATGAGTCTTCCAGAGTGACTCCCGTCAAGACACGGCTACTGACCAGCCTCTACACAATGATTAATGGCAACTCACTTGTGGCAGAGAACTTGAGGCTGGCCTGACACCGCTTTGAAACCTGAATGTGCACCTTTATACCCATTTTAAGAGACATGCACACTGATGTTGCTGTTTTCTCAAGCACTTTTGAAGATGAGGTCTGTTTACTTTGTCTACAGAAAGATAAGCTTCTTTAGAGCTCCCTCTGTTGTAAAACAGAAGAAAAAATTTTATTTTAATTCTCAGAGCAATTTACTGGTCATTTTTATATTGGAGAGGATAACAAGTTTTAAGAAATGTAAAAGTAAAGAGTTAAGTTAAATTATCTCAGGAATTAGTAACCACAAAGGAATATGTAATTTTTGTGGTTAGGGGGGATATTTGAACATAACATTTTCAATATGGGAAGATGTATTATTTTTTAAGAGGAAATTATGTGGATTTATGCTGTACATAGACATTGATCATTTTATTCACTCAACCCTACATTCTGTGTCAGTATGTTTAAGTTTTGGAAGCATGCAAGGAAACACAGTTCAAGTGTGCTCAGCTCCTGTTTCTCCCTCTGCTCATCAGGTAGGTTTCCCTATCAGAGAGTGGAACCTGCTCCACCCCAAATACTGGCTTCCACCCATTTTCTCTCCAGACCAAGAGTACCACCACCTCTCCTACTAGTGGGACAAGGGACAGGCACAGTTTCAATTTACAGCTGTTAAATTAGAAGCTTCTACCTCATGTCTCTTCCCAGGAGGAAATATTAAATGCTTTTTCTTCATCCAAAAGCTTTCTAGGACAGCCAAGGTCTGGCAACAGCTCCTACTGCATTCCCCAACCAGGCACACACACAGACTGACCACCATACAAAATTTCACGTTAGTTATTCCAGCTCAATTTAATGTCTGGTGAACTGTTATTACCCAGGTTTATGAAGGTAAAAGGGGGAACTGAGACATACTATCACTCACTAATGCCTCATGGCCACAGTAAAAAAAACAACCAAACATGAAGGCATGACAGAAAACCTATGTAACACCATGGTGCAGCACTGCCACCTTCATGCTGTGCCACCCATTTCCACAACATGCAAGGGACATTGCACTTAAGATTTGAGGCCTGCAAGCACAGCCCTAAAAGGGCTGCCTGGTATGGGTGTTCTCAAGCACATGTCATGACATGGCAGATTCACTGTTACAGATCAGTTTTTCTTTCCCTTTCCACCACAAGCTCAAGGTTCAAATTCTCAGTCATTCACTCAAACACTGTACTTCTCACTCTCTGGTTAGAGACCACTAGCCCAGATCCAGTGTTGCTCTGGGAAACACTGGGTGCAGAGCCACAAGAACTGGGGAAATGCTGGGATGACACATGAACTGTCTTTGAGACTTTGAGAAAAAGTAAAGGCCAAAATAGAAGTAGTCTCTATTTCTCCATGAAAAGATGACTCTGGAGATTACTGTGACTCCTCCAGCTCCCTGTGGTGCCCTGAGAGGCTGCGAGTGCCTCTCTCAGCAGTGGATGCATAGCTGCTGCCACCCTACGAGCCAGGGAGAGCAAACAGAAACCCTCATTGTCCCCATGGAGCCAAATTTGGCTGGAAAAGCAGCATTAACATTTCTGGTATCCCCAGGGTAATGCAAGCATTTTTTTTAACAGGGAAATAATTAGCACATCACAGAGTACAGTGCAAATCAGCATTCAGGTACTGCTTGGTTTTAAACAGGTATCTAAGAATATTATGGAGAAAGAGTCACATCTCCACCCCCCACCACCGCTTGATTAAGCAATAGGGATATTTTCAAGGGTCTGAACAAGCCAGCCTGATCTTTACTCTAAAAGTAGCTCATGCATCAGATTCCACCACTGCTGTGAAATTTCGATACTGCTGCATCACTGTGGCTGATGTATTGCAGTCCACCTCCATAGAATTAGGTGAAAGACCCAGGAAATGAGGTCAATGCAAACATTGTGGAAAGGGTTGAGATTTTTTCTCTTTGCCTTGGAAGAGACACAAATAGCTGAAGCCTGGAGGTCACTGGAGCCCACCAGTAAGTCTTTGTAATAACAGACAGCAATCTCGAGGTCTGCAGGTGATAAGCTATCGTTCGTCAGAAATATTTTGTATACCTCCTGCTGAGCTTTTCTGGCATTCAAGGGACAGATCAATATTTGGTATTTTCACTGTGCTTGAGGTGCTATTGTTCTTTGTATCTGAAAACAGACTAACCGTTCAGATGTTTATAAAAGTAGCCAGGGCAGCATCAGATGGAATGTGAAACAGAAAGAAACTAAAACATATTACAAGTGAAAAAAATCTTCAAACTCAGGTTAGTCCAAATGGTTCTATCAAATCAAAGAAACAATATAATATTTCTTGGGCAACACACAGAGCAAGTGGCCACAAATAGAAGCTACTGTTTCCCTTAGTGAAATTAATCTAAAAAATGAAATATTCAAGTGAAGCCAAACCAGAGACCATAGATAAGTTTTTTTAATCTTCAGACAGCCTTATTAGAATGCTGTTTTTATAAATTAAAGAACAGGTGTATTAGAAAGGCTAACGTATTTCCTATGTTATAGCTAATGGACTTTTGGAAATTCTCTCACTTTTGAATGAATGAAGGCTAAGCCAGGTTACATATTTGTGTGCATGAGGTGTGTTTAGGTAACATACAGAGAAGAAGGATCAACCATGCTTATCTCTGAGGTTAGAAAATCAAATGAATTGCCAGTTATACAGGATTTCTTTCTCTAAAAAAACCAAACAAAACATGAACAACCAAAACCAAACCAGTCAATTGCTTAACTGTTTACTTTCTAAAATGTCTGGGTTGCCTGAAGAAATTTTGCTCTACAAAAGTTAATTTTGTTTATATCTGTTTTGGTCTGTCCTTAAGCACTCAGCACTGGGCTGCACCGCTAAGTGAGAAGCTGAAAATGGAGATCAGGTATTTCTTTGGTGCAAGTCTCCGTATTTAATGGGAACATATCCAGACCTGCTCTGATATAAATACCTGGTGCTAATAACAACAAATAGTGGCTTACTTTAAAAAGCCCAAGCGCACCTTTTTAGCCAGGTCTGGGTCTCAGGAAATCCTGTGTCTCTGCCCAGAACGTCTTCCCTTACCTCATGCCTCCTCTTCCCCTGCTGTGCACACCCACACAAATGCAGCTCTGAAGTCCCTGATCCCCATACATTTTCCACCACTCCCAGAGGAATTATCCATCAAGCCCCCAGCTTGTCTTCAGCTCATCTCTTTGCCTCCAGCTCCCTATTGCTCTCTGCCACAACCCCAGAAAAGGATTTTCATTTGTTTTTCTACTTGCTGTGAAAGAAAGCATTTACCTTACTCACCAGCATTAACAAGGACTATGATTGCTCACATATCAAACAGCGATGGCTGCTATAGCGTTAAGGCTACAAGGACAGAATTAAACTAAATAGAAAAAAATGGGATTCATGTGATATCTGTAGGCTGACTGTCCTACCACCATTCCCTACATGCCCTCTGGAAGCACTCAAAATTAGACTCTGGCTATAGGCACACATGTGTGTGTTTGCTGCTGTACTAGGGAAGAAAAACACCTAGCTGGCAGCCTGCTCCAGGCCCTTTGTTGTCTTACTCCATACTACATTTTGCTCACTTGCTGATGACAAAATCACCCATGTTTTCATTAATGTAAAAAGCTGCATTGTTGGAAAAAAACTATAACAAAACACAAGAAAAGCAAGGGGTTCTGCACATCCCACACCAGCCATCCAACTACACTGAACTGTCTGGCCTCTGCAGACAAAAACGACATCAAAAATGTTTTTGTTTCTTTTCAAATGTGTAGTTGCTACAGCAACAATGTTATCACCTTGTCAGTCAGCAGCCACCACTCAGCCTCACAGTTTCATATGGCATTGATAACAATCTGGACTTGGCTTTAGTCAGCAGTAGCTTAAATTGGTTAAGAGATGTGGCAGGACTACATAAAATATAAAACCATATATAAAAATGTTTACAGGCCTCAGATCTGAGGACTATAATGAGTACGTAACTGTACGGGTCAGCCTTCAGTTTCAAGATCCACTGTAGCTTCATCTCCTGTCTCCTTGGCATCCTGTTCATTGTGGTACAGCAGGAATGAGGATAAAACCTCAGTTCTGAAGAGTACAGACTTCACTATATGGTTAACAGAGAAGTTAATATGTCCATTTTTAGGTACTGCCCTCACTGCAGTGGTATTGCACCACCTCATCCTTTTTTCTGTCTACTTTCAGCTCTATAGCATATGGAAACACCAGGGTAAAACAAGGTATAAGGGGATTAAATGTCTTATCAGGGGCTGCACCAGAGCAGTCACCCAATCTGGTCATACCACAGGCCCCTAAAAGCTGGGGTCTCTAGGGCCTCCTGACCTTGGCCCTGCGCCCGACTTAAGAGCTGCTCTTCTCTACATCAAGTCAGTGAATAGTCCAGAATAAGTCTCCTCAGTTACACAGTCCAGATCTGCATTATGTGGCATGGGCCTCTCTGGAGGAAACCAGTATTTGTTCTCTTGAGGTCTCTTACATGTTGAAGGTGATCAACAAACAGACATACAGCACAGTATGACTCTGCATTCATCAGTCCACGGCTCTTCCCTGGGCATTGTAGAGATTCATGTTTTCAGCAATGTGCTAATTATACACTGACAAGACAGGCTGAGTGACCTGGCTGCAAAAAAACACTTCACCTGCCTGTTAAGGACCCTGAAAGCAGCCTGAGCCAAAGGAACACAGTAATGCATTACCAAGGCTCAGGAAACCAGCAGTGAAACAGCTGATTCAAGCTATCCCAAGCATCGAGCAGAAGTGGTTGTGTCTCAGGAGGCCAAGGCACGCATAGCATTCACAACCATTCATAGACTGGTTCCCTTGGCCTTACCCCATTTGAGAGGCTATGGAGATGGGTCAGCCCCACAGAGGCCAGGTCTTCACTCTTATCCTGCTGTTTGGGTGGTGGATAGAGCCTAAGCCCTTACCACAAGAAGCAATGATTTGGTAATGCATCTGGTAACAAGCAGGAAGATCTTCACAAGGGTGAGAAGCAAAACTTCCAGCAATGGTGCCGTTGCAGCAATAACAGCCACTGCCACCTGCCTGAGTGGAGTTCAGTCCGTTTAGCCACTTCACTGATGGGTCCACAAATACAATTGTAAAGAGACTCATTAATTGCCTGTATTTGTAATGGTGTCACACAGGGTTGGCTCTTGACACTGAGCTGTTTTGTATCTTTACCTGTAAAATGGAAAAAAATAGAAACTGGATATTAAATCCACAGATGACACATCTGTTTGAGAGCTGTAACTAGTAGAAAGAGCAGGGCTTTCAGGCAAAACAATTGCTTGGTAAAGAGGCTGTGCTAGGCAAAATCAGGAAACCTTTTTATTAATATCGTATTGTTAAGGAATATGACAATAATCGGATTGTCTCCTTGTGTACTATAGTGCATAGTTTGCTTTCCAGATAACCTGGGAATGTCACTTAACAAGTTCCATGTTAATGTGAGGATCTATGAGCAGAACAAAGCTCTTACTCGCTCCAGATCTCCGCCAGTGGACATGGCAGTTTGCAGCTTTTGATCTTTTACATAAGATTAATAGTTTTAGATTTGTTATAGAGCATGTTTTGCAACTTGTGGTTTGTGGAAGCACATGGAGTGGATGTTGTGAGGACCACTCTGGACTTTCAGATAATTATGACACGATGACAACAGTCAAGGCTTAATGAAAGGTGATTTCTTCTAATCTTACAGTGCAACCTGCACGAGCAGAACAGAATTGTGATACTAACTGTGACAGCAAGTCCTCCAAAGATTTTGAGAAAGCTGCCTAATTTTGAGCCTATTGTTTCTGTATCCAGTCAGGTCAGGAGAAAACAGAGCTCCTTTACTCCACCACAGAAAATGGGATCAGCTAATGATAGTAAAGCTCCTGAAGATGGTGTATGTTGGCTAATGAAGACACAGGCAAAGAAATTAATTCTCATAAAGGGAGTTCCCTTTGCAGCGCTATGAGAAACACAAAGAAATCCTGTTTCGACTGGTTAATTGAACAAACATTCCAGCCGGCCCTAAAATATGCTTGCTATGCTTTTTCAGATTTTTTTCTTTTTGGAAGTGTATCACCCCTTAGCATGTTCATGTCTCCACCAGTCTGAAGAGCAACTGTCAGTTCTAGCCCCTGGGGCTCACCTGCTGCTCCTCCACTCCTGTGAGGCTGGATTTCTTGAAAGAGCATGTCGGTTGCAGCAAATCTTTTCATGCACTGGGAAAGGAAAGGCTTTAATATTTACCACCAGATCAGTTGTGCTCCCCATCAAGCTTCTTCCTCCCTTGACTGTAGTGCTGTTTATTGCATGCTGTCAGCCCTACCTTTGCTTGCCCACCTCTCCCAGCAATGCTTCAGCTGTGCCAGATTGCCCTTCCACCCTCCTGCATACAAAAATCCAAGTCTTTCCCACCACTGGCACTAGCAAAACTCCTCACAAGCCCCTCATATCTCTGATGCTCTGATTTGTCCGCCTCTCCTCGCTGTGCTTTCCCATTATATGCAAGTCCCCTTCATCAGCTCCCTGGCCTGGCCCCTCAGCCTGCTGTCCCCATGCCATGCCACCCTGTGCCTGCATTCCCGGCACCCTCCCCAGGGCGCTATATTTCAGCAGACATGACAGGCCTGAAACACATTGCCAGGCTCTCTCTGTTTTCTGTGCTGTACTCCTGACGTGTTTTCAGCCTGATGCAAAGCTCATTCAACCAACAGAAAGAGCTGCTTTGACTTTAACGGATTTCAAATGAAGACTTTAGACTATGTCTCCACAGCAGCACAGAAATAATGACAGTGTTGTGTAGAGATACCCAAGCCAGCTTTGAACTAATTAGACTGGATCCCAATAACCATCTAATCTTACAAACAGGGAGCTCAGTAATGGGTAATTTACCCTAATGAGACTCTAAGCTTGTCAAAGGAGAAAGCCTGTGTTTGCTTTAGTCCAGTTCCAATCTGACATCATAGGCCCACTGCCTTTTAAGAAACACCTACTAGTATTTAAAATCAAACCAGCACATGCCAAGATAATTTCTCTTTTCGTAGTAATGCAGCTACGCAGAGCAACTGCCTAAAACATTCCAAGTCTCGTGGACAGTTTTCTTCTCTCTCATCTGCCTTCTGCACTGTAAACAAACAAAAGCAATGTTTTACAAAAAGACATGAAATGCAGAGTACAGGAGAATATGTGATTTATCTATCAACTTATTAGGGGGAAAAAAACAAAGGCCACAAATCCTTTTTGCCACAGTACACAGAGACAACTATTCCTTTCCTTGTAAAAAATATAAATGTTGAGTATTACTTTAACCTTTCAAAATGCACAAACAAGATAGAGGACTCTCCAGCCAGAGCCATAGGTTTTCCCTTGGAAACCAGAGGTAATCGCACCTGCAGTCTTCAGACACAGGAAAACCTGCTAAATTCCATGTAAGAAGATAAAGCATGCTGAGAAGACAAATACAGGATGTTTCCTATATTCAGCATGTACTCCAAATTCCAGTTATGCAAAACCTACTGCTTAGGATTTGCTTCAAAATGACATTTTCTATCTTATATTTGCATATAATTTTCTGTTTTTTTTCCCCCATTCTGATTCTGTTTTAAGTCCATACACAAGTGTCATTGTCATGTTCATCCTGCCAAAATTGGCTGAAAATAGTGCCCACATTTCTGAAAGGAGATGCCTGACTTCTTACAGGGCTTTGCATTCAGCAGCCACCACTGAAGCCAAAGGTATCTCCTATACTCTTGTAACCCAGCCAACATAAGCAGAAGCCTAAATATGGATTTGGGAGTCTAACTTGGGGTTTCTGTCTTTGAAAGGCGTGATTTGACTTTACTAAGTAAACCAAATACCATGTGTTCACCACAAATGTCTTAATTCCTGAAAGCAAAGCAGAAGAAGAAGGCAAACACTAGATGAAGGTGTATGAGCATCTTCCATATGATACTGTTAGGCCTGAGAAGATGAACAGCTATCCCTGCAGCCTCTCATTTTTCCCCACAGACTTGGATAACAAATTCATCTCCAAACTGAAGCCAGTAGCAACGCCTATCATCCAGTCATTCCTTCAGTTTTGTATGTCATTTGGACCAAAGACTATAATTGACAATGAAGAAGATTTTTAAAATAACTAGAGATAGCAGGTGCTAAATGTGGTTATTGTAGAGTGAATGCTCAATAATTTCAGAAGCCATCCCAAAACTTAGAGAAATTATAGACATGTACAACTGGATATGGTACATCTATACAAGGCTCTGGCTCACCGTCACAAGCTGCATGTTAAACCTTACGCTTTACTAAGTCTTGCTTCGTTTGAAAACCCTGTAGATTCTCAGATCCAAAGTTTTTCATTAATCCAAAACTTACTTCCAGCAGAAGGGAGTGAGCAGGAGGGAGCCTGGTGCTGCGGGAACAGGGTTTAACAGCCAGCATTACCACTCACTGGACACAGGCTGCTCCTCCTACAGCTCGCTCCAGCCTGCCAATCTCCACTCACATGGGACAACTTAATGTTGTCCTTTGTTGATGTATTAATCAACAAGTGCTGTATCTGTGTTTGGATCATAATTATTTGTTCTCAGTATGCTACCACTGCAGCCTCACATCTAATGAACCCCCAGAAGACCCATCAAAGATTCAAGCATGGGATAAATCAAACTTCCCAAAGTTAGTTAGTCTCAGCTTGACGCTCCCTGTCATTTTTCACCCATTTCTTAATGCATTCTAATTTATATTAAAACACTTAGCACTTCAGAACTCTGAAAAATCCCTAGCTATCCTTCAAGACTCTTCCTTTTATAAATATATTAAGTACGCTATTAACATGCTTTGGTTCAAAGGAAACGAGTGCCCTGTTAAATTTAAAACCCCATGAAACCTCAAGGGAAGAGAAAAATCCAAAGTAAAGCATCTGGGACTAGACTGCAAAGCTATTTAGGTACCAGACTCCTGCTGATTTAGGAACCATCATACCTTGCAGACTAAAGCTGATTTATGATTCCCTCAGGGAATTCTGCATTTCATCACTGAAATTTCTGTTACCATAACACTTTGTCAACATCCTCATTCCTCCCTTTGCACCTCTCCCTGAATTGTTAATCTTCATTCTGCAAAGTCCATTAAAGGACTCTCTTTTATTTCTAGTTCCTTTCATACTGTTTGACTGCTTTGAGTACCTTGAATTTCTGCTACATTCCAGTCCTATCAGAGTCTTCTGATGCCTGTAGGTTTATGGTGTTATATATATTAAAAGATTACACAAATTTAACAGAATCCATTTACAACTCCAGATTTTCCTATTTTGGACATGGCCTATGCACTTCTTTCCTGCACTTCTATCATCCAGGAACCTATGTCCAGCTGAACTCATTAGGATCCCTCACAACTACAGCAGGATGTAGACATTTCTGCCCACTACTGAGATCCTCATGATCTCTATTTTTCTGCTACCCAATCACTACTCTTTTTTCCAATCATCTCCAATGACTGTATTTTATTGCAGAAGAATAGCTCCATGCAACGTCTAAAATTTAAACAAAATTACAGTGTTTTAATAAATCTCAACGTATGACCTGCGGCTTCTAAATCTGAAAGCTCAGAGCAGCATTTCAGGGCATATTTCCCAGCTGAAGCAAAGTCTAGCTACAGGGTCAACAGGGACCAAATGGTTACAGATGTAGATCCCTGTAGGAGATGTGCTGTTACACAGAAGCACACAGACTATTTGAG
Organism: Strigops habroptila; assembly: GCF_004027225.2. NCBI lineage: Eukaryota > Metazoa > Chordata > Aves > Psittaciformes > Psittacidae > Strigops > Strigops habroptila. The sequence goes on from NC_044302.2 coordinate 11,502,170, forward strand.
AAGCCTCCAGTATTTTTTCTATCTGAAAGCTGCACATTTCTGACTTAGAAGTCATTTTAATTAGAACCTACCAATCATGATAATTAACACGACTGGCAGCCCAGGAGGCTCCATGGAATGTGACCAAATACAGAAAGTGAGACAATGTTCAAAATCAAACCAGGTTGTCTTCTTCCCATATGCCACTCTCAGCTGTTGCATTAATAGCACTGCACCCCCAGAGTCATCTCTCCTGAAGCTGAACTCTGACTGCACCCACAACAGCAGCCTTTCGTACAATCCGCCATGCGGCTTTTAATCAGGAACCCTAGATAAGACACGTGTACAAGCAGAAAACAACAGTGCAGTATGTGAAGTTTTGGCTTAAAGCCATGCGTACTACAAGAGAGCAGCCCTGCCCAGCCACAGCACAGGCAGTGAAAAGGAATGCTATTTCCCACTGCAGCACATTAGTCAAACTCAGTGCTGTTTCTAATATCCTTAAAGGCTCACAAACTTTCCTCAGTTTCCCAAATGCAAACTAACCTTCTCTTCCCATTTGTTCTACTTTGCCCCAGTGCTGGATTAAAAAAAACCCAGACAGTTATTGCTTACACCACATTCAGTAATGTATCTGCCCTTTGGAATTAGGGCAGCAGAAAGCCCCAGTGCTGAAGGAAAGAGGATCTCTGCATGTACTTGTGTAGAGGAGAACACCAATGTTACTAGCCCTTTTGTTTGTGGTACAAAACAAGTATTGTTTCTTTGGGCCCAATCCTGCACCTCTGCATGAAAACATCCTTTCAGGCAGGGGAGATTTCCTGCTAATGGCGACAAAGTCCCACAAACGTCTTAAGCATTTGCTTGTTTTCTTCACCTGATGCGGAGATCAAGCTCTGTGCAATTACAAAATCACCTTATCATATGGTAAAGAAATTGGCTTGTATTCCTGTGATTGCCCGCAAATTGGCTTCCAGCTACATCAGGGAGAAGGATGATTTATTATTAAAAGAAGGGTGTATTTTGTAAAGCATCTTACTTCTGATATATATATGTCAGGATGTCAAAGACCACATGCATCTACCATAATCTACATGCTGAAGATCGCAAGGAGGCCGCTGAGCCCATTCCAGTTACTGCTGCCACTCTAATCTCTCATGGAAATAAACTCTATCCAATTAGCAGTTCTATACCAATAAAACTACATCCAAACTGAAGGGGCTATATTAATTTCATTGTACTGGTTTAATTACAGTGGTACAACCTGTGAGCACACAAAGCTTCAGTATCTATTTAGAAAACATATTTTCTCTTAGATTGGGGTAAGATTTAACTCCCTTAAAGGCAGCAAAATGACATTAGGGGTGATTGAAGCCCAGCGCCTCCGATAACGAATATTCCTATAGCTGAATCCCCTTGCAGGCCAATTAACTACCTCCATACCCTGCTGGTATGTTCCAAATTTTATTTTTATTTCAAAATCAAAGCTAAATAACTAGAAAAATCATGTGGCTGAGCCAAACTGAGACTTTATGGGTTTTAATTTTTGAGATTAAAGCGAAGTACAAAGACACACCCAGTCAGCAAAGTCTGGAGACAATAAGATGTAAAGCAATCCTCCTCGTGACCTCACATTAACACAGAAATCACCCTACAGCATGCAAGTGTCAGCCAACAACGGCACCTACTTATTTCCTGTCAGCTTGTCCCTTTGATCTAACCTGATCCTTCTTCACTTTATTAAAAACGTTCTAATCTTTTGTCTTTGATCTCCCTGTAGGATTCTTCAAAGAGCTTCAAATTAGCAAACATACAAACAACAAAAAAAATGTACTCTGTATCTGCAAGAAACAATGATGTGGGGAGCTGTTTCCTTCCTCAACACACAAGTTTAACGAAGGACAGCATTTTAAAGCCAAAAGATGCCATAGTTATCTGTTGTTTATTGACATTAGGGTGGATGACAGAGTCCAAGCTTTTTTACTGTGGGGTGGTTTGCTCTGAAGGTGTAACAAGGCAGCCCAGCAGGGGTAGCAAAAAAGCTATGTGCATACTTCATTCAGCATGCCAGATGAAAGGATTATGTCACATTCAAGAGCAACAAAGAGCTCTGTTTAAGTTTGTACCAGGCTGGAACTGTGGGGCAGCCGTTAAAGACCACCAAGGTTTTAAATAAAACCGGACACTTTTAAGTTTCCTCTAGCTTTCCTTGCAGTAAATCCACCCAATATGAAGAGAATGTCAGTATCTCCCAGGAGGAAGATCTCTGAGGCTTTAAAGAGGAAAACAAGTTTAATGTATTTTTATGTATGTAAAACCCATATGCATATTTTATATATGTATTTACATATGATTTCTTTTTTTCATTAAAGGTACCATGAAATTCAAGGAGATCACCGTATTCATTTTCTTCCAGCTTAGACCTAGTCAATAGCAAAATGTTTTTAGCAAGGAAGAGCACTGCTCTAGGACCTCTTCTACTATGTCAAATAGCTAGCATCATTCCTTTCCTATAACTTTAATTTAGCTCCAAAGGTACACCTCTTCCAAATCAAATCAATTCTATTTATTGTTGAATTCTACTCACCTCTGAAAAGAGTTACAAAGCCAGGTTAGAAAGACTCCATAGGCTACAATATGTTCTTTGCTTGTCTGTCTGCCTCTTATTACAGAGACTTGTTTTTAACTCTCACTCCATGGAGAAGCAGATCGGTAGCCAGGCTAAAATAGTCCAAAATATCTTTGTCAAATAATCCAGGTCACTTGAATCCCCTCATGACCGCAGGTAATAATCTAAGGCCCAGACCAATATCTATTGAAGTCAATGAGACATTTTCACTGGTCCACAAAATCCTAGTTATGAATTGTAAGATAAATCTTCTCAGTAAAATCTCAATCCCATGGAAATATAACTAAACAGGATTTGAGCCAAGCTGGTATGCGTGTACCTTGGCCAGCAGTCCTTATTCCATGCTCCATACTTCTAAGATTAGAATGGATGAAGTCCCCATACCGATTTTTTCACTTATCCTAAAATCTACTACGATTATAGGTAGCAGGTATATATCCTGAGAATTAAACATGACTTAGGTAATAGATAATTATAACTCTTCCAATTCAAAATGATGTAATTTATGTCAAAAGGCTATTGAAGACCAAAACTGGTATTTATGGAGAACTCCGGTGAGGCTGCAGCTGATATCCTGTACTCTTGAAAGACTGGTTTTCTTATGTGGTTCAGGAAACACTACTGCTAGAACACACATTATCCAGCCACAGACATATCAACAGCCCTTTTATTGTCTATGTTAATGTCTATAACAGATTTGGGAGAACAAATCAAACATTAAAAAGACCCATTAGATAATGTATCAAGAGCAAAAAAGCAAAAGTGTGGAGATTTGTCTGTATAGTTGGAAAAATGGTAGGCCATAGACATATTTCTTGGAAAGCCCAGAGACTGTCCTAAAATGAGCAGCTCTGCTAGCATAGCAAAGCACTTCAGTTAATCCAGAAGCCCTGCATAAAATTGAAGAATAAATTAGACCAACTGTAAACGGACATATTTATGAAAAGTCACATTCAAGGTTTGAACTTGTCAAACTCATTAACTGCTGAGACATTGGTTACCCACTTTACTGACTGACACAGACAAAAGCTGTGTTTTTAATTAGCCCAAAACCACACAGGAATATTCAACAAAACTACTGGAACTGCTACTCAAGATTTTTTTTTTTTTTTGACAGTTCACTAGCACTCAAAATCTATCCAACAACAAACAACATGCTATGCTTTTATCCTGCGTAAGTGAAAGGGATCTTCCCACCGGATATTGTCCCTCGTGGCTGTTAATGATGAAAGGCAGAGCTCAGCCTTTCTAGGAACTGCTGCATACTAGGAATGCTCCAGATGCATGGTCCCAGGCCAACTTCTTAGCAGGCTGCTTGACGTCTGTCTCTTACCTCAGCTGAATCCACCATTCAGCCTGCTTCCAGACTCTGCAAGGATTATCCATTCCCCAGCTCCTTTCATTTTGCACAGCCTGGGGGCAGCCCTATTTACAGGGACTAATGGATTGAAGACACTGGGTCTCTTTCCCATATGGGACGCTGCATTGGTCCACAAGTCTGGGCTCAAAATACTTCCTTAGAGAAAACAAATTTTGAAAAATGCAGTTTAGAGAAATACTAAGAAATGCGTCTACTTGTGAAACCATCAAGTAAAATCCAGGTACCGTGAATCTAATCACCTGACTACAAGTATTTTTAGAAGCATACATTTTGAAATTCCAAGTGCATTCAGCAGGTTTGAGAACTGTTGTCTTATGAGAAGGTCAGAATTTTCTGGTTTTCTTCCATCAGAAAACTCAAAATGAGAAGGAGCACAGAAAGAAAACGAGAGCACGGTAACGTTATCTGGACATTACCAACCCTCTGGAAATGTTTAGCTCTGGAACTACTTTTTATCTGATCTATTTTGACAATCCCCACATGCCACAAAACTAATAAAAACTCAAAAAGCCTCTCTCAAAGAGGGTAGAGCACTACGGTCACTAGCATTCAAGTTTGACTGAGACAGCAGCTAAAAAGCATGTTCTTCTCTGCTGAATTTTCATTAATAATCCAAGTTACTTAACACTTAACTCTGGAAGCCAAACTGCTTTTTGTTTGTCACACTCTGTAGTCCCAAAAATACTGTTAATAATGTGGCCTGCACTTTTATCTACTTAAGAGTTGACAAGATGCATACCCTGCCAATATCCTACTGAAACGTCACAAAACCAGACTTCTGCAAAACTTTAATGCCCTAGATTTCACTACTTTATTGTACACTGTATTTACCTAACTCTCCAAATCCCATTCTTTAAAAACAAAATATAGCAGCAGGAACTACCAAAAAGCAGAACAGTTTCAAGTACATGTAAATATAAGCACTTTGCCTGGAAGAATGTAAAGTTAAAAAATAAACAAATGAGGTAAAACTATCTTCATTTTACCTGACTGATCTATACAGACTTATGGCCTGGCTGCTTCAGCACCAACACTGCAGATCTGTAAACGCATTTTGCGCCTCCAGAACAGGAACAGGTTCAGTTGAAGTTCCTGGTGTAGCTTGGGAAATTATACTCACGTTACCTTCCTTCAAGCAGTCTAAACAAAAACCATTACCATCATTGAGCCTGCATGAGCCTTGCATGTGGTGCTGGGTAGTCTGGAAATTAGAACCACCCCAGCAAATCAGATCACTGTGAACTGGACCAAAGGGGATCACTTATAAATTATTCCTGCTAAATTTTCTTTGAACAAAGGAACCAGAAAATGCCTCCACTGCACTCATAACTCTCAGAGATAGATTTTTTAAATCAATTAGAAAGCAAACATATTCCTCCTTTAATCTCATACCTACACAGTCTATGTTAGGCATATGTCCAGTGAGAATGCAGTATGAATTTAACATAATTTTCTTTAAAAATGTTAGAATTTTCCCTTGAATACTGTAGTTACCCTCTCAATAACTGTTATAGATGAATTCTGACTTTGAAAAATTATGATTATATGCATAAATCAGCATTGCAAGTATAAAGATGGTATTTTATATACATATATCATTAACTACCTACATTGGCTGATGCATCCCCACACTGTCCTTCCCCAGCAGCCTTCAAAGGGAACATACGTCTTGCTAATGCACTGGGCTGAGCATCAGGGATCTCATCCAGCTCATGGGTCTGACAAGTTTCTGCTTACTTTAGGCACACTACCACCTTTCATTCTCTCTTGTAGCATGTCAGTACAGTTTCATCAGGGAGACCAGCCATGCCCATTGCACTTCCCCATTTAGAACTGACTTGGTCAGACCTTCTCATTACTAGAGCATTATTTACCAAAAAATCTGTTTTGTTCTTGCAGGAATCAGCAGCCTTTATATTATACAGAAGGATTGAAGTTGTGGTTGCCCATCCCTGGCAGCATTCAAGACCAGGTTGGACAGGGCTTTGAGCAACTTGCTCTAGTGGAAGGTGTCCCTGCCTGTGGCAGGGGGTTGGAACTGGATGAGCTTTAGGGGGTCCCTTCTGACCCAAACCAGGCTATGATTTAAACTGATTCACTAGAGCTGGTGGCTGCCTGAGCTCTATGTGGTTTTTATGCCCTCTCATCCTCCAAACATAGCCGCAGTCCATTCCTCTGCACTTTGTGATCTCTCCAGTCAACTGCTGCCGGGGAGAATCTTCTGTTAAAGCTTCTTTACAGACACTGCGTTTGACTAGAGCTGTGAGGCACTATGCCATGGAGCAGCCATTCTCACTTCTGACCGTCCCCACACACTCGCGACGCCAGGGGGCGCGCCGGAACTCAGCGGGAACGCGGCGCCCAGCGCATCCGATGGGCAGCCTGCAGGGCTGGGCCAGGAGGCATCATGCTGAAGGGCGCAGAAGCCGAAAGCAAACCCCTCAGACCTCCTTTTGCTTTGGGCGAAGGTGAAGTGCTTCCGAAAAATAACTTCTACTTTTAAAAAGAAACAAGCCTGAGGACTGAGTCTTGCCACTGCAAGATCACTGCTGCATTAGAAACAGCACAGCATACACATGGTGCTCTCCTGCTTTAGGTTTTGAGATGAAGGGTGATAAGAAGCACGCAATGTGTTACAACTGGGGCATGGTGCCCCTGGCCAGGGCAGAGGGGTTATGACTAGATTATATTTAAGGTCCCTTCTAACCCAAACTACTCTGTGATTCTATGTTATATTTCTATATTTATATCAGTAAACTCTGTGCAGGGAAAAAAAGGTTTTGGAAACAATACTAAGCTCAGAGAAGAGCAGAATAGATACTGCTTTGCTTTCTTTTTCAGAAGGACAGGTGAAACAAAGGCACTGGAACAAAAGAGGCTTGACCATTCAAATCATGATGGGTATCTAAACAAGATCTCACTTCATACCTACCTCTATAGAAAGCAGAAGCCATGCATTAGCACATGCTTTTACAGAGGTGGATAAAAAGTTGAAGACCTCATACAGAAACAGATGCCTCCCTCTAGTGGACTCTATTTTTGTGACCATGTTTTATGTGGGAAAATTGCTTTATAAAGTTGAATAAACCAAAAGCAAGTAAGCACTATATTCTGAGTTTAACAACTCAAATTCATGCAGGTAGAGCCATTAGTGTGCCACATCTGCAAGATTTGCCAATGAATCTGTGCTATAAAGACATGCATTAAGAGTTACAAGCTCAGACCTTGTAGTCACAGTAGCCTTTGTCGTGAAGAGTTCAGGATATGAGAACCACAGTTACCATTCATTTTCCTTTCAATGCTTTGTCTTACCTTTATTAAAGGTGTTACAGAACAATAGCCACAGCATGCCAGTCTGCTAGCAAAGGTGAGTTAACAGTGGTAGAGAATAAAAGAGGGTATAAGCACGTTGTTCACAAAGTTATCTTGTTGATTTGGAACAGTGATGCTGACTTCAGAAGAGTGAGACAAACTGCCTCTGGAGGATACCAGAAAAATCGTTTCTTCTGCAAGCGATCAAGCTGTTGCATCAAACTCTTGAAAACTGGAAAATCAGGGTATCACTGGCACTCCAGGAGCTTTCTTCCTTTTTGGATAGCTGTCCACACAGGGCTTCCAAAGCGTATGGAAAAATCAGATCTTTTATAAAGATTAGAAAGCCTTCCTTTTCACAGTAGCATTGGATAACAACCTGTATCTTGCTCACATACATCAAATGATGCAATCTGAACAATCTACAGCTGTTACACATTCTAGTTTCCAGCTTACAGTAGAACCAGTCCAAAGAGACAGAAGTTACTCAGCTTCAGAGGACCTTACACAGTCAGTGAGGCAAATGTTACTAGGTCTGCACTTTAAAAACAGAGTGAAGAAGTTTTACTCATCCATCATGCCTTTTATTTTCCATTATCAGTATGCGATCATCTTTAAGGAAGTGAGGGATAAGAACTGAGGAACATACCAGACGCACTTTACAGATTAACAGCCACAAAAATAGGAAGCAACTATACAATCTCTGGACTTCACAAAACTAGTCTTCATTTGTAATACTTGACGCAACAAGATTAACTGCAACAAGTGACACTACATCTGTAAAGTGCTATTTTGTTAGAAGTGGCTAAAAAAGCACAACTACAACAGATTTGGGTGTTCGGTGGCTAGACTGTCGATCTCCTCCAAATCTTTCATTTCAGGCTCTGTGTTTTTTGATGAAATTGATGAGCCCATTTGTTGAGCTATCATGAGATGTCACTGGAGCATCTGACTCCAGTTCAGGTTCAATTTTCTTGGCAAGTTGTTTTCCAAGCTCAACTCTGCATTTATAAAAGCAGGAGAAGAAAGAACAACAACATTAGTGCTAACAACCTACAGTATTTACTGTAAGCTACTGACATTAAAAATAAGTGCCAGTTGAAAGTAACTTGACAGTGGACACTATGATCAATGTTCCCCCTCCAGTAACTGACAAAGTTAATATTATTCAACTGTTGCCATTCATGAACAACTGGAGCTCTCACAGCTGCTTAGCTGAACAGACAGCTCTCAAATTACAGGATGTCTGAAGAGAAAGTTCTGTTGTAAGAGCTAAACAGTCTTTTCCCACTCAGTACTCATTTGTGTTATGCAGCCTGCCTCAATGCATAATGCATTCAGCTTCCTACTGTTCACTGTTGAACCTGTCATCACTCAGAACACTGATTTGCAGCACCAAGACAATAAACAACAGATGAGTTGCAGGCCTGAAAGCCTTCCCCAACTTACAGCATGCTGTTCAAGAGTTACAGCTACAAAGGCTAAGGACCTAGCGTATTCCAACAGCTGCAAGAAACTAGGCTGGTTCCACAGTATCCCCACATTCCATAGTTTTAGATGCCATTTTGGGTTTTGACGTATTACAGTAAAAGCTGTACTTACTCCTATCCCACACCTGATCTCAGTTTGTAGCATCAGCTATGGATGTCTATAGACATCAGCTTTTATTAGACAGTCTTCTATTTACAGTTTCTACTGCAATATTTTAGTTAAAGAACTTGCTATGGTAACATAGCTCTAAAAACATTCACAAAAAGCAATCCTTCAGCCGTTTAAGACAGTTTAGCGTAAACAACTATTCTAGGCCTGCAGAGCAAACTCGCTCTTCAAAATAATCCCCTACAGCATAAAACCAGGTTCCACCCGAAAAAATCTCACTCATTTCCCAGTCTCTCTTTCTCCTGCCAAGTCTTCATGCAGTATGTTGCACAATTAACATTGCTACAGATTAAAAACAAACTGATTAGCTTGTGATTATGTCTTCTATTTTTAAGACTGACAAACTACTCATAAAGCTGCTGCTCTCCACATGGAACTCTACCATGAACCTTGGTCACAGGTGTAGTCTGCATCAGACTTAGGGTTCCTGTATATGAAGACATCTGCCAAGAATTGTTTATCTCCAGTATAGGAAAATTAGGAGGCAGCCAGTCTTTTGCTTAACAGATGCCATTCAAACTGCCTACTAAATGTTTCTAGAAGTAATTATTTTTTCCCATTCTATAAGGGAAATTATTTTCCCTTTCCAATTCTCAGAACAAGTGTTCTGCCTGCTTGACTGTTTTACTCATTATTACCGCCTATTTTCTGGATTCATAGTATTTTTTTAATCAAACAAAACAAAGGTCCTTAGCTACAGTTGTATCTACAAAGTGATTATGCATGGCTGAACAAGGATACATGGTGACTTACCCACTGCAAATCTGTTTCATTTAAAACTCTTATAATCAGTGTAACATTTACTTTTAATTGTCTTTTCTCTAAGTCATGACAGATTAAGGAATACCACAGTGTAAGTATACAAGAAACATATCAAGGAGACTTACCCCCACTGGTCATAACTGTTAATATCCCAGACAATTCCTTGAACAAATATCTTGTGCTCATACATGGCTGTAAGCAGAAAAAGAGGTTTATCAATTAACTTTATCAGAAAGTCTTAATATGCATTCACAGATGAGAGATCTATTTACTTACCAATGATGGCTCCCAGAGTGAACGGGTTGAGTTTTGTAAACATGATTGAATTGGTTGGTCGATTTCCCTCAAAGACCTTTCAAAACAAGAGTTACATTGTTATCTAGTATGCTCTAAAGCTTACATCAGAAACTTGAACTTCGCATTTCCTCACAGCCCACATGGCACCAGCTGTAATTGCAGCAAAACCAAAATCCTGAAAGCTTTAAAGGATAACAGCTTCAACCATAAAATTGTATCATTTTCATGTTGTATTAAAAACACAATGCCAAAATGTTATCTCCAAGCAGTATTACTAACCACTGTGGTCTACAGGAAGTAAAATACAAGCCATTATCCTACAGCCAGTGAGAGCTCATCTCTTCTGAAAGATAGCTCATCTTTTCTGAAATGCCTCAAAAGGCTCCCAGATCACCGTGCTTTATCAATAATACCAGACTGCTCCGCAAGACCTGGCAAACTGTAACACAAGCTTCACAGCTGTCAAGACAATAGCACTTGACGGCCACCGGAGAGCACTGCCCCATTAGCAAACTCCATCGAGCAGCAGACCGCCACAGCGCCCTCACCACCACAGCATCTAGCCAGAAGCAAGCTGTAAAATGCCAAAGCCTCGGTTACCTTATGGGGAAGGAGCTTCTCCAGAGCATCTCCACTCAGTCCTGCTGCTTGAAGTTCCTTACGAGCTTCATCAGCAGTCTTTCCTTTCATCAAGGCCTCAGTCTGAGCAAGGAAGTTGGCCAAAAGGATCTAGCAGGTAGAAATAAAAACATCAACTCAAGCTACTGCTTCCTTAACTGGAATGTAATACCTAGTGCTTGAATCTAGACCAAAACCTAGACTATAGTTACAGCACTTGTTTTTAACCCTATGGCAGCAAGATGTGTAGTACTTATAGCGCCTGCTACTGCTTTTTACCTCCGAGTGCCAGGACACTTGATTACTCTCTTAATAGTACATGTATTCATAGACAACCAGGACTGTTTTGCAGAGCCCTGCCCCTCATGAAACTGACAACAAACAGCGAGCAAAAAAAAGGAGCCACAATTTCACACAGCTCTTTCACCAAGTATAGCCTATACTTTGTCCCATGCTACACCACGGCTGTAGATTCAGCTGGATAGGGTGCTGGGTCATTAATCTAGATGACACTTTATCAAGAAAGGCTGGACCAGATGATCCTTCCAAGGTGGGATTCTGGAATATGCATGGAATGCAACAATTAGTCAAAGGAAAGCAACTAAGAATACTTACTCTGTACGAAGGAAAACCACAGCATACCATATACCAGTTCTTACCAGTCAAGTTTTTAGTCTCCTATCCTTGCCTAATGTTAACTTGCAAATTCATGTGTACTTTCATCCCACCCACTACATTGAGGATAATCTCTTACTGTATATACAGTTGAATGAAACCTTTTCTCCACTTTTGCAAAGCCATGTTCTTCTAAAACTTTTGCCTGGACTTGGTATTACTTGACAAAAAATTACTACTACACAATTTAATAGAATTTGAATTCTGATATTATGAAAAGATTGCAATTTAGTGAGGAAATATTCTTTTTCTGAAGCATGCACTTAGTAGTAGACCTGGATATGCTTCCACCTACAAAACTTAAAATTGTTCGGCAGTTCACTGCAAATCTTCAGTCGGATGATATATTAAACTAAAATTGGGCTTGTTAAAAAATATCTATGTGTAGAAGGCTTTCACCCTAGCCATGCTCGTATACTCACTAAACTTTGTCCCCAAACAAGACTTGAAAACTTCCTCAGAGATGCTGCTGCATCAGCTCTGAGAATTTACTTCTACTCTGCAAGAACTCCATTCCTTACAATTCCTACAAGGAGTTTTCTCTCCAAATACTTAATTGGTCAACTCTCTCCAGCCTCTGTAGGCCAACAGGCCGCACCACTGATCTGCCTCAAGAACCGCAGCTGCAGTTTCAAAAACAAAAATACAACTCTATTAGGTAAAAGACGTAATTACAATTAAGATCTTTTCAACCGTATTATGAATGTACAAAGAGTCTATCTGTAGAGCTTCAAAAAGACATTTATAAATCTTGCACACTGCAATACTGAGTAAGCTTCAGTGCCTTCAGCCACAGTAATATGAGCGCTCTGACAAAGAGCTTATTACCTTGTGATGCAAGCCATTTCTGACTGGATGCTGGGTCTGGACTGGGATCAGGAAGTCACAAGGAATCATGCGAGTCCCTGTAAGAAAAGGCACATTAATAACCCTGCAACATGAATGCCTTAGAAAAAAAACCTTCAACTCTCAAAGCTACTGGAAGACTCATCCATTTAAAAAGCTTTTTAAAAAAAGCTTTTTTATTAACAGCAGGGGGAAGTGACAGTACAGGTCAGTTTTATCTTTAGTTGACCCTCCTTATTGTAGGGTTAAAGCCTGCATCTTGTAGCCTTCAAAAGCCATGAATTAATAACACCACGGCAATGTGATGCTAAGTAATATAGGAGTCCAACCTTTAAAACAGCATCAAATCTGCAGACTTACAGCTTCGTAGCCATTCAGAATTGAATTCTAAACTAAGGTATTGAATAGTTTCATTTTACCTTGATGAATGAGCTGGTAAAAAGCATGCTGCCCATTGGTGCCAGGCTCTCCCCACACAATAGGGCCAGTATTGTAGTCCACTCGAGAGCCTTTCTTGGTAATGTATTTGCCATTAGATTCCATATCACCCTAAAAGAAGGGAAGGGCTGTATCACCATTCTTGCAGAACCACACAGTATCAGTACAACTTTTCCATACATACTTCAACTATAGTAAGTGTTGCCTATTTATAAAGACTTCATAAAAATCAGGGATAGAGCTGCTTAATTTATGGACATCAAGATAATGAAGGTCTGAGGGGAAAAAAAAAACCCAACATCTAAGTTAACTGAGTAAATAAGCCAGTATCAATCATGGCACCAGCCTCTTTAGGCCCTTGATAACATAAGTGACTGCAATTTTAACCTAGAAACACGCACTTAGGCTCTAGAACCAGGATGGAAGTATATCTACATACTTGCTTCTTGAAACTATTACTCTGTCTGAGCCTTACCTGCTGGAAGTAGGCAGCAAAGCGGTGCATGTATTGGTCATAGGGCAGAAGAGCATGGGTTTCACATCCATAGCAGTTTATATACCAGATCCCCAGCATGGCCAACAGAACAGGCATGTTCTTCTCCAGCGGGGCAGTGTGGAAATGATTATCCTATGTGACACAAAGGAAAAAAATTACACTTTTGATAAAGCAATTGTCATTCCTCACAACTCTTATTGTTTTGATCCAGGGAGAACTTCCCAAGCACAAACATTTTAAAAGCATTGAGAGCACATAAGAAGCTGAAATTCAGAAACCAACCTGCCTTCAGTTATCTTACTAACAGCTCTGAAGAGGAACATCTGAAATAGGCATCACACACTCACCATCCAGTGGGCTCCTGAAAGCAGGCTCTCAAAGTTGTCAAACCCTGAATGGAAAAAGTCAGTTTGAATTTACTATTACAACTCAAGCTTCATTTTCCTCATAGAGACAATTGTAAAACAGTTAAAATTCCTTGTGTGCAGCAAGGCTCCCAATGACTATTTGAGTTTTAAGTTGCACTTTAACTTCTCCTGAGATTTGCATCCTATAATTCCATATGCTGTTATGATTGAAGCTTCAGAGCAAGTCCAATTTCATGAAGCATACTTCAAAAATGTTTGCTTAAAATCCTCATTCAGACAGAATAAGCAACTAGAAGGAAAACAGAGGCATGTATTAAGGGGTACACAGTTTTCAGCAAGTTTGAACACTTGTTCACTTCACCGCTGCAGTGGGAAAGACATCCACCTCAAAAAAATGAGGGCAAAGCTAGTACAGCAGGGATTTCCATGGTGGTCTGAGGAGAAACAACTGTAATACGGTTTTCTCAAACAAAGGGTATTTAAATCACTATTCATTTTCACTAATGAGTAGTTTAACACCATCCTTTCCTGCAAAGCCACATATCCTGATTTTCACATGGAGATGAAGTGCTTAGCCATCAAAGAAGCAGCTCTACCTATGGTCAGAAGCCAGCTTTGGGAGGTGAAGGATTTAAGAGTAAGAAGTGCTGATAGACTGGCATGTCAGCCATGAGCACCAAATCTGTCTGACAGCAGAGATGAACAGTTTATTACAGACAAAACAGTAAGTGCCTGAATGAAGTTTATTTTGCTGTTCACATAAGTTTTTCTACACATGACAACTCCTATTCATATAATTTCAAAGCCACCAAAACCAATGTTTTTCTTCTAACCTCAGTTTAATGGAATTCTAGCTTTTATTTAGAAAAATAAATGACATGGCTTCAGACTTTAAGTATCTGAAAGAAGCAATGAGGAAACATGCAAGGCTGCCAAACAACCTGCTCACCAGCAAACAGCAGTTCTTTGAGCTCTTTCACATTAACTGTACTCTCCACCTGTATTTGAGATCTGGATCAGAAATGCCCATGCTACAATACCAGTAGGTGGGAATTTGTTTCAAGGGTGTATGTTTGCTCCACAATCAACTGCAGATAGAAACAGCATTCCTGTATCATCAGGCCCTATAGCCTAGAAGAACAAGTACTGGGGACAAAAGGAAGTAATTGGAGAAGGAGACAGTTAACAATGCTAAACAGAGCTCATATGCAGAACTGGAGACATAGGACTCTGATGTTTAGTATGTACATACCCACAGAGACCACTCAAATAGTTTACGAACATCAGTTGCAAGGTCTGATTTTCAACACTGACATGCCTTTACATATAACAGGCACTTTTGGCTATGCAAGTGACTCAAGAGATGGAATTTGTCTATTTGTACTCAAGCATGGGTAACTTCCAAAACTGCATTTGCAGTACTAAAATCTCAACCCCGTCATTGCATTGGATTTTTTCACACAGCCAACCACCCAGAGAAGGTTGGGTAAAATAATATTTACACCAAATCTGATCCATGATGCACTATCATTAATGTATTCCATAGTTACATTCCTGAAGCAAACAAACATCATAGGAATACCTACCAATATGCAGGGCAATGGAGAGACCAATGGCAGACCACAGAGAATAGCGGCCACCAACCCACTGAAAACAAGAGACCGGTTTAGACAGGAAAAGTGCAAGGTTTTTAAATTCAAACTTTTTCAAACTCTGAGGAAACAGCAGTGTGTGCTTACACTATTTTCAGCAAAACCAGTATTTCTGGTGATAATTCACTGTATATTATATGGTATGGTCAAGGGAACCTGCACTTTACAGTAGCTCCCTAATGAATCCTTAAGTACACATTTTTTGGGACTTTAGTTATCCTACTCATCCAATTTGCGCCACATCTATTGAAGATCCCTTGATTATTCCAACGCCCTTCATAATACTAAAATTGCACCTTGTATTAACTGCTTTCCTAATGTCACCCCTCTACTGGTAAAACATGCTTCAGCAAGATTTCGACACTGTCTAGGGAAAGGTAAGGCTCTATATACACTTTTAAACAGTAGCTTTAGAAATCTAGTTTGTCAGGCATATAGTCAATGAGGCATAAACCTACCTGTTTCTAATTAAGTATAAGGGCCAAGACACGGGCAATATACTTAAATTATGCATCTGCTACAAAATATCAGATTAGTCTCCCATTTCTGATGTTTGACCTTTACAAGCCTAGATTATACACAGCAGACCCCCACAGTCAAATGTCACAGCTTATAATAACTACTTACATAGAGGAATAACCTAAGACTTGTATCTCCTGTTACCCAACAGCTGATTAGACAGCCAAGAATATAGAAGACTCCTCTTCAGACCTTTGACTGCAGGATTTTAATGGAATAGCCAAGAGACAAGACTGTTTTGCTTTTGCTGACACGTACTCAGTTTAGCTGCAAGTTTTCAGATGTTTCAGTACAGAGTACAACTACTATAATTTCAGTGTTTTGGCAGTTTTCTGACATCTAGTTAGCATTTTCTGAAGCAAGTTAGATTATTCTAACAGTTAACATCTACCATACAACATTAGATATTTACTTACATCCCAAAACTCAAACATGTTCTCTGGGTCAATTCCAAAGTCTTTAACCTTAGGCTAGAATAAAAAAAAAAAATTATCCACACCATAAGTAACCAACAATCTTTAGAAGCTTTATGACTAGCAAATAAAAAACATAAGTTGGATACCTATTAAATACACAATTTCCCAATTACATCCTTGATTTGAAAAATACATAGCATCCATCAGAAAAAAGTGTACCTTCCTTTCAGAGATCATTATCACTACTCAGCAATCTCAAATAAAATCAGTGACATACACATTTTCTAATCAAAGTGGCAATAGCTAGGAGTTGAACTGACATTCAGTTTACATTTGACAGAACCAGAATGGAAGAAAGGGTCACCACAGTGACAGCCTTTCAGTTACTGCACAGTCTAAATGCTGTTGGTCCTTTTACTTCATCCTTTTGCATGAACCACCACATCAAGCTACATTATGCTCATCATATGCTACAAATTATTCACACAAACTACCTGCATCACTTCAGCACTTGAGGAGTCTAGGAGAGTAATATTTACATAACTCTGTTCACACGCACTTAAGCAATTACAGGTAACACTCATTAGTAACAGGGCAGTCATTTCAAGTATAAGAGATCTGACTTCAGATTTAAAGCTCCAGCAGAAAAAGCACAAATCTACAAAAAAAGATCCAATCCTGATACAGTTCATTACCCTAGAAGTGTTTCATTTTTTTAGTAGAATAAAAATATGCTTCCTTTCAAGAGAAAGGCTAACTTTTGGTATTCAAGTAATGGTATCTTAAAAGGTAGGCTTCCTTACAGGATTTTAAAATGAGGCCATATTAAAGGTATATAGAAGAAAATAAAGTAGATTTGTTATACTTACAGCATTGGTAGACAAGGCAACAAAATGCTTGGCCACAGCTGAAGGCTTAACAAAAACAAACACAGTGTTAGATCTAGGATGTTAATTACATTGAGTTCTGTTCATAAAGCTGATCTGCTACCATTTAAACAAAATACTGTTGATTCTCAGAAGTTATTTTTGCATTATCAACTTTCAAAGTTCGAAGTCCAGCCTTCAAACTATGTACAGCTACCCTGACTGGAACACGCTAAAGACCATCTTAATTACCGGAGCAGGCAGAATCTCCTTTTTTCTCTTAAAGGTTAGAAATAGGAGAGAAAGAACCAAACGCAAGGTTTCTATTCATAGCACAGCCATCTGCCACAGAACTGTCAATATATCACTCCAACCATAACTTCATTTCTACTTTTTAAATATTTGCCAAGAATTGGAAGGTAATGCCACACAGACACCATAGTCTTGGCTTTTTGTATCAGTGGTTCCACTAAATTATTCACCAGCTCTGAGGCAAATGTGACACTATTACTTAACAGGCAGGATTTGGGGGAACAATGCATGACAACCATTTATAATCAAAAACTAATGGCTTCACTTTGATCGGACATACAGCCTGTCACTAACCATGAAGCACCGAAATGATATACATACAGTATTTGCTGAGCTATACAGCTTATGCCTGGGCAGCCATTGGCTCTGCTCCAAAGCACACAGAATGATCAGAGAGAAACTGCACAAGAAAAAGCTGTTGCATTCCATTACACAACCCAAACATATTAGACTTACATCATTAGCAGCATGTAAGAACCACTCTTTGGCCGTTTCTGCATTGGTGATAGTTTCTTGGGTGGTGAAAGTCTGCCCATCAGAAAACAAGGAAGTATGTAAAACACTACTTAAAATTGAAAACAGTTCAGGCTACTAAAACATCACATTTCAATAATCAGAGAAGAGCAACTGCAGATAATAACAGACAGCTGCTGCCACATTTCAGAAAAAAAAAAAAAGCAAGCTTATCAGTTCAATAAAGACTATTGCTGTGAGATTTACCTATTTAGTTTTAAACTAGCATGTATCTGAAATCGGAATATGTATTCCCCATTTCCTACCTTCCCTCTCCCAAACTGTTATGCAAATCCTTGAGACTAAATTCTCTGCTCTAGTGTTTCACTAAATGCAAAGTTTTACCATTCAAATAGAAAGGAAGTAATTGAGTATCAAAACAGGATAATCTAGCTTGATTGTTGTCTTGTCCTTCAATTCCTAGTTTTTCATGTAGGAGCACTCATTTCTCCTAAGACTCTTGCCATAATTTTGTTCTGCTGATTAGAAGACGACATTTTGCTGCTTCATGAAGTGTTCACAGAAGTTCAGTCATGCAGTTTTGCAAATATCTACAACCATTCTGATTTACTCACCCATCAAAATCTAGCTTTAAGGGTGAACACTAGATTGAACCCAGTCTCATCCATCTCAGAAATATTTCATTATGAAACACAAGCCTTTTATGGAAAACAAAAAAGTGCCATTCATAGTCTTCCAAATATATCCAATTATCTAACTACAGTCTGGCAAACAGCAATGGAAATGTTACTGTTTTAATTTGGCAGTCTTCTAAACCTTTGAACCGTGATCCTTGATCTCAATTATTCAAAGTGACGATTTGCATTAGTTTGTGAAGTTTCTTTATTATTCTATAAGTTGTTGCTTGGCTACAGTATTGCCAAAATAAGATAATGAGCACCACCGTAGAGCATGGCCAACATTACACACACATTCACTTGTTACAGATAGTCTTCAAATGTCTGCCCATCAGAAACAGCAAAAAGTTCTACTGTGCTTTACAAATGAAGGCAACCCAAGTTACATAACTATGAAGTCTTCATCAGTTTCCTCTGCTGACAGAAGCATTCCTCAATGCAAGATGGCAGAGCAGTTGTGTTTATAGAGCAGTTAACAGCAAGGCGAGACTTGAAGGCAGCTATTAAGTCTGCATCCAGAAATAAGTGCCATCTTGGCCACTTTGTAAGCAAAGAAGCTTATTTTTTAATAGTGCTCAAAGAATTCATTTAAGTTATTTAGGTGTAGACATATTGTTACTAACTTAAAACAGAATGAAGATATCCAACCTGCATGCAATTAACACAAAACACTAATGCAGAATCTGAACACTGTTAATAAGTAACAGTGTACTTAAGAAAGAGGACGAAAAGTAACCTTGAATAAGACTAAGGAATCAGGCAACAAGATCCTGAATTAAAACAAACAAACAACAAAACAAAAAAAACCCCACACAACAAAAAACAACAAACTACATAGGATCTGACACTCCACCCAGTAAAATAAAATCTTGTGAATAAAGCTGAAAACTTGTGTTGACTAAGAAACACAAGTTTCTAGACAACATGAAATTGCTCACAGGTCTTTCTTACAGGTTAAGTAATTTTCAGCACTTGACTTCTGGGTTTCCAAGTATTTCCGCAGCAACACAAGCTTGCGCTTTAACTTCAGGATGAATCATAACAGGCCTGTTTAGAAATAGTCCCTGATCTAGATCTTCCTGTGGACGTATCTCTATTCTGACTGAATCCTTTACAGTTAGAGAAAGTCATACTCCAGTGCTTGTACTAGACATACCTTTGATGCAATGATGAAGAGCGTAGTGTCTGGTTTAAGCTCAGCCAAGGTTTTGGCTATATGAGTACCATCAATGTTGGATACAAACCAAACACGAGGACCTCCCTTGGAATATGGTTTCAGAGCTTCAGTTACCATTAGAGGGCCCTGGATAGAAGCAACAAGATTTCATCTTCATTGCAAGCATATACACACACAAAAAGATCTGGAAGATGATGTATAGAAGTCAGCTTACCAAGTCAGAGCCACCAATCCCAATATTGACAACATCAGTGATTGCCTTCCCAGTGTAGCCTTTCCATTCGCCACTACGGACTCGCTGTGAGAAAAACAAAGAATATTGCCATGACTATTTTATACTTAAAGTTAGTGATCCTAACACTGGAAATGCGGTGTTTTCAGGCATTGTTGTAGGAAGTCTCTGAAGACAACTTTCAAACTTCTAGACTTTAAAGCCTACACACAAAGCTACCTTCTTAACTCAAGATTTAGTTATATCCAAGATAACCCTTCATTAAGGGTTAGAAGTCTAATGCACATATTTAAAAACGCACTGCAGTATCAAACTCCCCTTCTCTGTGGACTGTTGTAGCAATTACAGTGTTGACAAGAGCAAAAGAAAGAAAGCTGAAAATTAGTATTGGGCATTGAACTATTTGCAACAAATATCAGAACCTGAAGGGGTTAAGTGTCTTTAATTAGAAGCAATTTTGCTAACTAAACTGGAAGACATTAAAATATGAATAGAGCCATGCAGATAGCAATTTACTGGCAAACCAAACATTCAAAAAGCTTTTCTAGTGCATGTATGTTTGCATTAAGATTGATTTCTGGGCAGGTTTCTGTACTATTCTTGTCATTTTAACAGCTACTGAGAGTTCTGACAAACAAAATTACAATCATTAATTAATATCCAAACACTGCATTGGATTTTGCCCATCAGGTACCACCCTCTGCATTAAACTTTTTCAATCACAAAATTAATCTTTCTAGTATCATGCACACTTCTACATACATTCTCCAACACTAAATCAGTTCTTTTACAACAAATCACCTGGTTATGCCGATAGCTGCTCTCCTCCACAGATGTTTAAGTTAAATCTTACAGAAAATCCATTTTTAATATATACCATTTCTGTAGCCTGTAGATCATGTTTTAAAATCCCATCTGCTTAAGCGAGTAAACTGAAACAAGCATCTTTGTTAATCTTTCCAAATGAACTGCTTAACATGACTTTTATTTTGCAGAGAAGATACATCTGCATGGAAAGCAATATTCACCACCAAAATCTTAATTAGTGAAAAACCATACTGTGGAAAACACACCACTGAATTTCTGTAGCTAATTCAGTTCTTGCATTATCTGAAGAAAATACCAAATTCAGACTAATTAGCATTATTGTGGTTTTGGCATTTACCCATTAGGAGCTGGACACAGTCCAGGCTCATTTTGTATAGGTTAACAAGCATGAGTTGGAAGCTATAGCAGCCACTACCACCTGGATAAGACCCAATTAACCAACTGTAGTTCCTCAGAGCCATGTTTAAAATGCACTAAAACTGTCTGGTGAACTTTTACTTATTAGTTTTATCACACAAATTTGACTTTGTTAGAATACCAAGTTCTTCAGAGCATTTCCTCAACTGATCTGACAACACACGTACATTTTAAAAATGTACAGCATCAACAAAACCAATTAATGATGTTTGAAGATAATGCTTAACTGCTGTATTTAATTGGGCAACAACAAAAATTTCACACCACTAAAGCTGTAACAGAATAGAATCATAATGGAATCTGACATAAAACCAGTCTAAGAAACTATTCAAGTAGAGTGTAATCAAATTGCAAGTGAGCAGGAATCTCCTACCTCTCTGATTTTACAACAATTGACAGAGGCAGTTTCTACTTGATAGAGACAAGAAATTGAAAAGTTAGCCAGAGATAAACCAATATCTGAATGGTACTTAATAACTTACAAGACTTCTGAAGTAAGTGCAAGATTACTGTGAAAAGAGCAAGATCTAGAGAACCCATTAAACAAAAACAAAAACAAACAAAACAAAACAAAACCAACCAAAAAACCACAACCAAACCCAAAAAATCTGAACTGGAACAGACAGAAAGGAGCAAATCATACTAAAGCTCTAAACCCATGCTTGAGCCAGAACTATTATTAACCTCAAACAAGGGCACAATAACTCACGTGAACCAGCCCACAATCAGTGCTTCACAATACACATAAGAACTTAGCTAGGTATAGAGTAATTATATGAAAAATAAGCTATGGTAGTATTTTATACCTGGCAGAAGTGTTTCATTTTGTCCAACACTTTGTTTACTTCTGGAACAACATCCTTCCCATCTACAAGTATTGGCACATTGGAACGATTTCTCAGAGCAATATGAAGCACAGCTCGGTTCTGAAACAAGAAGGGAAAAAAATTTATGAAGCTATTTCCAAATTATACCCAGGGGCCTCGATGCTTCATCCAGGAGACAGTACAACCTTCATGGCTTAAAAATTCTTTAGATTAACTGGAATTAGTAGAGCAGTAGTTTGTGGGTAGATGTGTGTAATACACACTCATCACCAGTTATCTAAATCACCTTCTCTTTCATAGAATTACTGCAGAGGGCTTACCAAAGCACAGTCTGCAAAGTAAACAAATAGCTTATTTGTTTACATTGATAAGAAAGCTCAAGATCCCTTGGAAAGCACTTTAACAACTGAGGGTCAGAATTCAGCAACAATCAGTACTCGGTGATCTTAATTATTTTGGCATGCTTCACGTGTACAAGAATGAACTTGATCCCTGTTAACGACAACACTGAAAATCAATTATAACAAGCAGCTAAAGTTATTTTCTCTGGCATTTTCTCAATTACTCTGAGTAGTCTATTTCATATAGGAAGAGACAAATGCATACTTATGGATTTGACAAAACAGAATAAAACAGCCATATTATTCTATCCACTGCTCACAATTAAATGTTCCCTGAATACTGACACACCAGATATATTGGTGACAGTTGTGTTGGGAAAAAATCTGTTAGTATGCACCATATTATATTAATTCTCCAGTTATACCCAAGTCAAAGCATTGAAATCTGGCCTGTCATTCACCTGTTTAGGAGCTGAACAGCTTGAATCTAGAATGAAGGAGCTAGTCAATACTAATGAACAAATTAAAAATGAGTCTGCTCTACCTCATTGTTCCCTGCTACAGTGAGAGGCATTGTGAGACAAAGACAACACAGACAATACAAACTGCCAAGTTATGATTTAAATACCAAATGCTAATTCAAAAATCATTGAGTCTGTGGTTACTGACTTGGAATATGAAAAAGCTCTTTCAGTTGCTAATTATCAAAGTGTACCCACTTGTATTTGGGGTTAACAGAGGTAGGTTTTTTTGCAACTCAGCCATGGAATGCTATTGGACAAATACTCTCCCTATCCAGCTTGAGGGAAGCTTTGTCTTGACAAGAGAAGCAGTCATATTTGAACTGATGTCTACTGTTAAATGGAAGTATTTTCTAAATATCAGGTGGACTAAGAAGACTGTTCCCATAACGAGGGGTTAGATATGAGTTACCCTGCAATGCACTGTCTTTGTGCCTTATCAAGCTGCAAGTTTTAACTGATCTGGGACAAACACCCAGCAATGACACACTTGGATGCACTATAAAGAATTTCCACATAAGCACACACCATGCAGCCAATGCCTGCAGCACCAAATACAGACAAGTCTTAAATACTTGAGACAAATAGCTAAAAACGTTCTAAAACAGAACAAGAGTAGTAGACAAGTCAGCTCTTGCCATTAAGGAGCTCCCTTCTGTCTTATTGCTTTAGGTTTATTCAGTCATGCTGTTTGACGACATCCTGTTTTTAAGGTCTCATGACAAATTTTACATTGTCTACATGCTCTTATTCCAGAGCCAAACCAATTTGATTTGGTATTCTACACAAACAGAAAAAAATGAAGCAAGCCAAATCTAATTCTAAGTCAACTTCTGACTGTAAATGAGAAACAGGCTGATAATGAGAAGATATTTCTAGACTCATCATGCAGGTAACTGCTACATGAAATTGCCGTATCAAGACAGTAGCAAAGCAGGGAGTTAGCAGAAGCTAAATACATGGTTTAGTATTGTATTTAAGTGGTTTCGCGAAAATTACATCCTTCTGAGAAGACTTCAGCTCCTACATTTGCTCTCATGCAGACAATGAAGAGTAACTCCATAATATATGGTCAAAGATAGGCTAAACCTGTAGCAATTTGTTATGAGGCTAGCGAGAGGCAGTATCTGAGGAGACAATTCTCCAGGTAGGTTTAAGACATCACCTTCTTTTCTGCTTCCATTTTTCACTAGCCAGAATTGCTAGTGAAATTGAAGGCATTACTGCAGAAAGAAAAGGAATCATATCTCCAATGAAGCTTTATCTGTTTGTGCATTGACAAACAATACAATGTCCAACTGCTGAGTTATTTTAAGCCAACAGCTTGTGCAACAGCTACCTCAGTCAATCACCCAAGTCAAAGGAAATACTGATTTCTGTGACTTTACCTCAAACATACTAAATAACCTTTAATTTTTAAGGCTGACTAATAAATCACACTAAAGAGTTTCCAGGTTTTCCTATTTTTCATTTCAGTAGAAAAGGTGTTTTTGGTTTTCTGTACATATTGGTGAAGATTTTAATGTAATTACAATCTTCATATCTGCAAAAAGAGGAAGATACTCATCCTTTTACTGAAATAGGTGGCTAATTTCCCCAAGATTGCTTATAGGCTCTACTGTTAAACATACCAAAAGACAAGTAGCATCGACAGCCCAAAGCAGAAAGTCTTCCACAATCGTCACTAAAACTCTGTAGGAAATTTACTAAGCTTTATGATCACCAACATCAGGCAAAAGCATACAAGGGATAACTGGAATGCAATTCTCTGCTCCATGCCCATTGCAAGACCTAACTTATACTACCCTCTCTAAGAGGGAAGGGAAGACAAAAAAAAAAAAAAAAGAAAAAATGTATCACCAAAATCTCTAAAATTAAGATGTGTGTGGAAGGGAGGATTGAATAGCTTAAGTCATACACATTTTCTTCTGTCTTAGTCAGACCTGTAAGAATTTCTCATTTAGGTAGTACAGCAAGCATTAGAATCATTCAGCATTCCAAAGTACCAATTAGAGTAAGTTGTTTTCAAGATTTCTTACACAGATGCATGAACATCTGTAATATATAGGCACAACTGAAGAGGAAGACCCATGGACAGAAATAAGTTTACCTCCGTGAAGTTGATCTTCTCTCCACTGAACATGCGCTCTCTGGCACTTTCCACACCCCTTGACTTTGCCTGAAAAATACAGGAATAGATTTCTCTTAAAAATAGTAGGAAGCAACATGCACTACAAAGGTCCAGCTACATCAAGTATGAATGTTTACCATAGGACAGTGAAACAAAAATGATATTAGATTAAAAGACCCACCTGATTCTACCTTCAAAATTCTCTTCTTTTAAAGCAAGTATTATGCAGGCTGTTCATTGCCTTGAGAAGTTACACAGTAACATGTGCTGAATGACCAAGATGCAATAAATCCATCTTAACAATTGAGTTTCATGTTGTCATACTACTGTAAGATTCAGTAATCATAGAATCATAAGGGTTGGAAAGGACCTTAAGATCATCTAGTTCCAACTCCCCTGCCATGGGCAGGGACACCTTGCCCTAAACCACATGGTTCAAGGCTCTGTCCAACCTGGCCTTGAACACCACCAGGGATGGAGCATCCACAACCTCCCTGGGCAACCCATTCCAGTGCTTCACCACCCTCACTGTAAAGAACTTCTTCCTTATATCTAGTCTAAACTTCCCCTGTTTAAGTTTGAACCCATTACCCCTTGTCCTACCACTACAGTCCCTAAGGAAGAGTCCCTCCCCAGCATCCTTGTAGACCCCCTTCAGATACTGGAAGGCTGCTGTGAGGTCACCACGCAGCCTTCTCTTCTCCAGGCTGAACAGCCCCAACTCTCTCAGCCTGTCTTCATACGGGAGGTGCTCCAGCCCTCTTATCATCCTCGTGGCCCTCCTCTGGACTCGCTCCAACAGCTCCATGTCCTTTTTATGTTGAGGACACCAGAACTGTACACAGTACTCCAAGTGAGGTCTCACGAGAGCAGAATAGAGGGGGAGGATCACCTCCTTCGACCTCCTGGTCACGCTTCTTTTGATGCAGCCCAGGATACGGTTGGCTTTCTGGGCTGCAAGTGCACACTGCCGGCTCATGTTAAGCTTCTCGTCAACCAACACCCCCAAGTCCTTTTCTGCAGGGCTGCTCTGAATCTCTTCTCTGCCCAGCCTGTAGCAGTGCCTGGGATTGCCCCGACCCAGGTGTAGGACCTTACACTTGGCTTGGTTAAACTTCATAAGGTTGGCATCGGCCCACCTCACAAGCGTGTCAAGGTCCCTCTGGATGGCATCCCTTCCCTCCAGCGTATCAACCGAACCACACAGCTTGGTGTCGTCGGCAAACTTGCTGAGGGCGCACTCCATGCCACTGTCCATGTCGCCGACAAAGATGTTGAACAGGACCGGTCCCAACACCGATCCCTGAGGGACACCACTCGTTACAGGTTTCCAACTGGACATCGAGCCATTTACCACAACTCTTTGCGTGCAGCCATCGAGCCAGTTTTTTATCCACCGAGTGGTCCATCTATCAAATTGATGTCTCTCCAATTTAGAGACAAGGATGTCGTGTGGGACAGTGTCGAACGCTTTGCACAAGTCCCTTGTACTATCTTATAATTTCTTCCTTTTTTAAAGTGAAGAGTAGGAAAAGTGATTTTGCTATGGCTATTTTTGCTAGGACACATTTTTAAAATGGGAAGCACTACCTGGTCTAAGTCTTCGGCTGAATCAGTAGCCAAGGAAGGGTTGTAAATAGAGATACTAGGCTAAACTGAAGTTTTATTAATTCAACATTTTAAAGAGTTACCAGTTCCATCAGCATTTTCATCACTTCTTCTGTAACAAGGTTCTTTGAATAATCCAGTAAGACATCCCCATGATCAGTATTCAGAGTCAAGCTGTCAAAACAAACAGGGTTTTTTAATTGCAAATTCCTGGAGAACAACTGTTTTAAGCAAGACTATGATAACTCCTCAATAGATTACGAAATAATTTGAATCTAGTTATACTAAGTAAGCAAAGATGACCTGAGGGACTGATGTGCCCCACAAGTTTCATAAAATGACTTACTAGGGTGTTGTTTTAATTGAAGACCATGGTTTTTAATAAGCTAAATTATAGTGTCCACTTTCTGCTTGAAAGTCCAAATACAATGAA
This sequence comes from Strigops habroptila, assembly GCF_004027225.2. Taxonomy (NCBI): domain Eukaryota; kingdom Metazoa; phylum Chordata; class Aves; order Psittaciformes; family Psittacidae; genus Strigops; species Strigops habroptila. Next base: position 11,529,061 of record NC_044302.2, read on the forward strand.
GCACATTTAATGCATAGCTGGACATTCTCATTCTATTTTCACTAAGCCACTAGCACTCTCTAGCAATAATTAGCTTTTCCCTAATATATCATAGGTAAAAAGCTTACCACATTCTTTTGCTGCTAAAAAAATTAAACTGTCTTCCTACAGGTCCTTTCAACAAATATAGTTATTATTTTATATGGTAACTTGAACAAGCATGATTTAAAATCCTATACAACTTCATGTACAGAAACACTCTGTCAACTACTCCGCACAATTAAACTCCCATTTGTGCATGCTTTAGTCTCACTAACCCAGTAGAAGTCTCCAAGTTATTTTACTAATCATCATCTATAGCTATAGCCTACCACTTCAAAAAACAAGCACTTTTGGGTTTACTGCTGAGATGAAACACAGAAATGGTAGTCCAATAGAAATCAAGTGAGCCCATTTGTATTTACTAGCTTTGTATCCATGTGAGAAGTTGTACAGTCCCTCTAAGTCTTTTACAGCACAGTTTTCTACCCATTTCTTCTTCGCACTAATTGACATCCAAAATACACCTTTACTCTAAACTGGAGAGCCCAAGTTCCTGAAACAATTCAGCAGGTCTTCTATACAAGCACAGAAGGCCCTTTGTATCTTACTCTCTTTCGCTCCACCTGCACAAGCCACAGGAAATTGCATGCTTCTAAATTCTCCATGCTTCCACATTCTTCACTACCTCCCCTGCTTTCTCCTTCCCAATATTGAATACAGAAATATGCACTGTTATTTTAGTGACTATGTATGCCAGAGACTTCACAGGGACAAACCATGGCCTAATTGCTATTCCAAACAGATATAATATGAAAGAGCAAGCAAAATTCTGCCAAGAAAGAATGAAGCTGAACTTGTAATAACAGCAATAATCAGCAAAGCCTACGCATTTGGGTGGCTTCATTAACTTGAGGCAAAAACATAGTAATGTGCCCTTTTTCTAGTCCTAAAATACAAGAGATAGTAAATAAGGAAAGGAAGGTGTCTTGAAGCATAATCTTTGAAGAGCGTTTCTTTTATAGGCATGAACACAAGGCAAAGAAGGAAAAATAGTATCATAACTGCTAATCACAGTTCTCTTCACTGGGCTGCAAATAGTAGTCCTGAAACCCTGACCATCCGGCACATGGGTACCTGGAATACAACTAGCTAAGAGAAGGATTGTCACCTCTCACCTGCCAAATTTGCTATTTACTGGTACAGTACAGAAGAAACATAAGAACAAGTCCTGCAAGTCTGACTATTTATAGACAGGTCTCAGATTTGAACACATTTTACTAATGATACATCAAGGCCATTAGTATAGTGATACTACTTCAGTTTAAAGAAGTAGAACTCTTAAAAATCTCATCTACAGTTTAATATAGAAAAATAGTCTTTCCCAGTATTCTACTCCATTAACATGAAATCCTTACAATCTTGTGTTTATATTTACCTGACATACACCTTACTTCTAGAGTTCATTTTTATTTTACTTACATGAATAAAAATCAATCTCACTAGAGCTAAAAAACAAAGCATCCCATGAAGTTCTGGCTGCATTCAAACCACTATTCATTTGAAGAAGCTGCAGAAAGAGGGCATCCCAAGACATTTCACACAAAAAAGCAAGCAATGGTTACCAGATCTAACTTCCCACACACTGTGGAGCACATAGCATGCAACATAATCACATCTTAAACCTTTACACCAAGGGATCCACACTTTTTTAAACAGAAGCCCCAAACCCTGCAGCTCAGTTGCATTCTGCTACACTACCTATTCTGCAATGCAGCAGCTAATGGTAGCACTACCCAGGTGGAACAAGAGCTTTGTCACGTAAGCCACATCCACATTTAAGTGATGCAGCCCTTAATTGAAAGGTCACCTGCAACATCTCAGAATGGTTTTATCTCTCAGCTAAACACAAACTAAAGCTGTATGCAATCCCTAAATGTATTACTACACATGGATTCCCTGGTAGAATATTTTCCATTTAGATTGCAGGCTTTTTCTGATCCTTCATAATGGACAAGCCAGCTAGCAGGAGTGTAATAATAGTGCTTTATATTCTACACTACCTATTTGCATCAAGAGTACCTTCATCAGCATCCAGGTATCCATTAGCTGCTGACTTTTATGACAGCTGCATCAGATCAGTTCTAGCCCCTTCATAATAGTGGAGTTTTTCATGTTGTTAAGATCCACTGTTCCTACCAGATCTTACATTTGGGTGACAAAGAAAGCCAAAGGTATACCTTATATATCAAAGGGTTGACTACACTCCCAATCAGGAAAACAGGAGATACAAATTCTGAGAAAGACAACAGGAAGAGAGGATCTTCTATCTATATTCTGTAGCATACAATCAGCAAGTGTAATGTTCTTGTAATAATATTAACTAGATACTTGTTTCTCAGACATAAAATACTCAGATTGTAAGTTATTCACACCAGTCTGAAATTTCTCCAGAACCAGTATCAGGAAGCACTTTTACATGGGTGGGTATAAATTTCTCTTTTCCTTCTAAAGGAAGATAGATAATCAATGATTTTATGACAATACCCAGCAGAACTAACTGAAATGTATTAACAAAGATTAACTTCACATGAAGAGAGAGGTGCAAACCAGAGAGGACCCTGTGGCCAGCCCTCCAGACTGCTTAGGCTTTCAATCCATGTTAACCACCATCATCCTGCTGATCTGGCTTGAAGTGGCAACCAGTGAGATGTATACAAGCAGATCTGTCAAACCAACCCAGGCTGTCAGTTCTGCAATTGTATTTTGGTATTTCATGATTAAAGTGGCAGCCAGTGAGATTAAGATGCAGTGCTATCCCCAAAATAGGAGCACTTACTTAAGCCATTCTGGAAGGAACCTTGTAACAAATTGTTTCATTTTACCTTTTGATTTATTTAGCTAGTTTGCTTCAGCTTTCCCTTGTTCCAAGGATGTTACCAAATTCAGACTCTTCAAATATAGTTGAGATAACGAAATCTTGCAACCAGAACTAGCTGTATTAGAGAAAAGCTAGTAGATGTGTAAAAGATAATATCAATAAAGTTTTTAACATTATAGAAAATCCTACTAGAAGAGCCAGATGAAGTCAACATTCCAAAAATTTAGCACACCTTTTCCGTCAATGCAAATGACATTCTAAGTCTCATCTACTGGTGTGCAGGACTCCATATGCAATGTTTAGTTTCAATTTAAGAGATATCTAATGAGCTCAAAACAAAAGTCCTTTTATCTAGGATAGTAATGAAAAGCTTGATACCGCAACAAGTCTTACCCGAAAGTTTGAGAACAGAAGCAAGCTTCATCTATATTACCCAGGCTCACTTTAAAACTAAGTCAGGAACACATCTATACACTATTACTTTCCAGATTGCTGGTATACTCCAACAATGGAGCCACACGCAACTTCTGAGCACAGTCTCTAGTGTGCAGGATGAAGCCGCCGAACATTACCGTACTGCTTCCACTTACTTCCTCCTCTAGCTAAAATGTGTTGCAATGCATTTGCTGCAACGTGGATAGCATGAAGCAAAGGAAGGCTAAACCTGCTAAACATCCCTCTCCTTCCCAGTCTCAGAGCACGAGTAAGCACCGCCGTACTCCTGACAGGTAGAGGCACATGGATGGATGGTTCCTCGTGATTTTATCGCGGAGCTTATCATGACTAAGCACACGGGTGTGAGAGACTGAGAAACGGAGGACCCACAATGCCGCTGTGCGATCCGCAATCCGGCGCTGTGCTTCCCGGCACGTACCCTGCTGCAAGGATGAGTCAAGGACAAGCGGGCTCGGCCGCCCTCCTCGGGGGACGCCGGGCAGCGCCCCCCCGCCCGCACCCGCCCCGCTGCCCACGCCGCACTCCCGGCAGAGCGCTGCAGGCCTCAGGCGCATGTGCCCGGCCTGCCGTGGGCCCGCGGGCGGCCGGCACGGCTTCAGCCGCCCTCCCCCCGCCCCTCCGCACGCCGGCGGGAGCGGCAGCATGTGTGCGCGGTGATTCCCCCCTTCGCTCCCCCGCCGGGCCCCGCTCCCCTCCCAGGACCACAGAAACAAGTGGGAGCGCAGCGGAGCTCCGCCCGGCCCCGGCGCGCTTGAGGCGGGAGAGCGCATCCCGCCCGCGGCGAGGCCCCGGCTCTCCGGCAGCGCCCACCTGACGGAGCGCGAGAGACAGCGCTACACAGCCCCAAGCAGCCCCGGGCCCCGCACACGGAAGTGCCCGTCGTGCCGGCAGCCTAAGGGCCCGGCGAGCCGCGGTGCTCGGTGTGGAGGGCAGGGGCGACTGCTACCCCACTGAGCCGCGGGGGAGGGCGAGTTCAGCCTCACCTGAACTTCTGGAAGCGGTCCTTGTCGGCCTCGAACAGCTGCCGCAGGACGAGCTTGGAGGAGTTCACCTTGTGCCACTCCACCAGCTTCTTAAATTGGGGGTCTCCGGAGAGCGCCATCTTAGCGGCCAGGGAGGGCTGCGGCGGACAACAAGCACTGCCCTGGAGCGAAGACGACAAACACCGCAATTGCCACCGCCTCCGCCTTTATAGTGGCGAGCTCGGCCTCCTGCCGCCGGCCCCGCCCCGCTGCGGCCGCCCCGCCCGGCCGGGCGGTGGGATTCCCTCAGTTCGCCTGCGCGGCCCCGGGAGGGATAAGTAGCGGCGGGGTCTTGCAGCATTTGGTACGGCTGGTGGCTTCCGCAGGGGGCTCGCCGGCCCTTGGGGCTGTGCTGCGCTCCCCGGCTGTAAATCCCGTGCTGAGAGGAGAGCTGTCTCCCCTCCACGGGGCACCTGTGCGCGGCGGCGGGCGCAGCGGTTCGGCGGGCCCTGCTTGCCCACCCGCCCGCAGGCTGCGACAGCGGTTGTGCCAGCGCCGTCTAGGTCCATCGGGAATGGGCTGGGCTAAAAACAGTTTTTTCTTCCGGGGTTTTCATCCTTTGTCGGGCCCACGGCCTGGTCCAGCGTGGTCCAGCTGAGGGGTGCGCGGGGCATGGGGAGCGGTGAGGGAAGCCGCCCGCTGCGTGGTCCCAGGCCTCAGGGTAGGGAGGTGGCTCTGAACCCCGCCTGGCGTTGACAGCACCGTGACACCTGTGCTAGCCCTCTAATGCCCATAGGGTGCCCACCCTTCCTGCCAGCAGCATCCACCCGCTCCTTCAGATGGCCCTACCACGGCACGCTGGCTGCCCCGGTCTGCGCTCCGGGGCCTTGGCTTCCCCTGCCCGTTGCATAAGGAGCTTAACGCGGCTGACCTGCGGCGACTGGCGGCCTGCGCCATGGCCCGCTGCTCTGAATGCAGGGCAGGCGGATGAGCAGCTGCGCCGTTCTTCAGGAGGAAAAAAAAGACTGTTCTGGGTACAAAGCAGAACGTTGTCTAAACACGGGCATGTAAAAGAGCATGTCAGATTCCAGAGATTGTGCTTTGCGGCTTAGGTGAATAAATCCCAGTGAAGTCATATTTTAAGCACCTAAGCCCCCTTATGGATCTGAGCCCAAATTGGAGTCACAGAGCGTGAACTTGACTCAGATCACTAAGATCACAGCCCGTTTTCAGCAGCAGAATCAGCATCTTGCTGCTGCAAAGACTTGCTGCAAAACAAAATTCTTACTTGATCCTTAATTATATTAGCAAATCTGTACCTCTAATATAGTGATAATAGACTGTCTAAAAAAAGGCCCTTCTTTACCTCACACTTGCTTGTTTCTAAGGTTTATTTTTCAGAATTTAAGTAACTGTTTAATAGGCTAAAGCCTTTTTCTCCAGCAAAATAAATCTTAATAACCTAATATGTATCCAATTTTTTTACATTTTGGAGGCCACTCTCATCCCTGCCAGTCATAGGTTTGGACAATTTCTCCAAGTCAAAGCCTTCTCTCATGCTGCCTGAATCTACCTGACCACCCATCAGTGCGTGTGGTTCCCTGCATACCTTCACCTAAGGAAGAAAAATTAAATGACAAGTAACAATTGGACTATGGAATTGATTCCACAAAGAAGCACACAAATGCCCAGTAAGTCTTTAAGAAGCCACTTAGGTCATCGTGCACGCTGCCATGTAAACTTTACACATTTTCCTTCCTTTTCAAGGCTTTTAGGATAAAATCCTCAATAATCTTAGAATCCTGTTCATAGTCACACTGTAACCCAGGGTGTAAAGTTCTTTGGCTTAATAAATACGTATTAGTTATAGAGAGACAATGAATACCCTTTTTAAAATTATGTTACTGATAGCATTTGATAGACAGCCATGAAATATTCCTGATTTTTCTCAAATCAGGGTAAATTGGATTTCATTCAAGTGGAGTCACCACATCCTTGTCAAATACAGAGATCCTTTATGCACATTGTTCCTGAGTTTCTCTCCTGCTATCAGCAGTAGTCATTGTTATCAGAGCACCTTCATCACTTTCTACTGATTAGCTTCAAGGTCTGCCATGTATACAAATTTACATTCACTTCTCTTGCAGCTCCTCTCAGCTATCCTGTTGTTTTCTTAAATGTTGCTGTCTCAATTTTGCTTCTACTTTCACACATTTATTATTTCAAAATTGGCAATTCCCCTGTGCTGCCTTTCACTCTAAAACATGAGTGGTATCCCAGGTGTTACTCTCTTCACATTCAGGATTTTACTGCCTCTTGTTACGTGACCTGCTCAAATATTTTTTGGTGATTCCTTTCTTAAATCCTCATTCACTACTGTAGTTCCCTGGCCATCTCAGTTTTCCACTTCCTTTGCAAACTATTGAACCACAGCATAACTCTGTAGCTTCTTACTGCTCTGATGAAGTAGCAACCACAAATCTTGTAACTATTCTTTTTATTTTCATGTGAAATTTGAATCCCATGTTCTTATGCAGCACAACTGCCCAATTGTACCTCAGTCCAAGTCTCACTATAGCTCTCTTCAATGTTGTTTCCCCTTTGCTGGTTTGGTTTTTTTTTTTTAATCATAGTCCTTGCACTATTTGAATTGTCTCCAAATCCTCCAGATGTTAAACTTTGAAGATGTTCAAGTTTATTTGAACCAAACCCAAAGTCAGCAGGATTTTGCTGGCTTCACATCCCAAATCTAAAGCATTCTTCTCATACTTACTTTTATCTGTGCAAGAATGTATAGGCTCAGGTAATCAATACCATAATCAATAATGTATTAATTCTAGTTCATAGTACGGACAAACTGTGACTGTAACATCACTGCCTTGCTACCGATTCCACTTGCTGAAGTGCTGTCACTAATGTGCTTGCTGATTACATAATGTAAATTCCATTTACTTTCTTTTGTAACACTTCATTCTAAAATTTTGAGATGTTCTCTGTCATTTAATTAACCTTCAAGTTTATAAATTATCTGCCATTCGTATTTTCTTTTCTTAGATTCCTCCTTTGGTGCCAGCACTTCCTTACTTCCTCTCTCCCTAGGATACACACCTCAGGGAGTTTTAGAGTTCAAACTATTCCTGCAGCAGATTATGCAAATTTTATGACACATGAGAAAGGTATCCAGGCCAAAGTCGTAATTCTAATCTTCAAAGACCACAGGACAGGTCTGTAGCTGTTCCAGGAGTTGCCTGTCTCTCCATAACCTGTGCAACAGCTGACCACTACAGGGACAGTACGGCCTTGTTTACACTGAAAAGACCAATTGATTTCACTGTAGAGGGTAGGAGGAGGATTTAGACCTGGCAGTTCAGCAGTCAAGACAGCTGTTTCTTTGACAGCTGATAGCTGTCGTACCAATTTCCATCAAGATTAATTTTAAGGCAGCTCTAATGTAGATGGAAGTCATAATGTACAATCAAGACAAACCCATAAACTAATGGAAGACAGATAGTGTGAACATAGTGGTGCTTCAGCTTTTGCAAAATAGCTGTCTGAAACAGGTTCCCATTCCAAAAAGGCCAAAGGCTATCATAGCGAGGGATGACACCCTTTGGGGCTGAGAAAGGGCATGGAGATCAATTTTGTGACCGATAGGGTACAATGGTGGATTTACCATTTTACAAATGCCAGCCTCTATTAACAACAGCTGCACAATGACCTACTTATAAAAAAGACAAGTGAAAATTCCATTTTGGAAGACAGCTGCATAGAAATTAATATTTCCAAATGAATGTGGAGAGCCTAAATACTACTGCCTCAGGCACTTATGCCAGAAAGGTTAAGTGGCACATTTAATAGATAATCTCTATGATTAATTTATCAGAAAGAACCAAGTGGCTAATTTCCCCTAATTGAAATTTTCTGGCATGATAAAAAATTTTCATATATAATTCCACCTCCACTTAAGTCCATTGTACTAACTTATTTTATTATATGAAAGCAAACAAACCTACAGACTTTCGTTTTGCACTAATGAAACAAAATACTTGAGTGGCCACACAGAAAGTAGCAGAATGGATTCTTCTGAATAACAAGAAATGGGACCAAACTTTCAGATCCAGTCCCGTGTTTCAAATACAAGCAAGGAGCCAGATTTGCAGAGTGCTTCACAAGCAAGTTACACCAAGCTTTTGACTTTAGGAGTGGGAGAAACCCAAATGCACACTCACTACATGAATTGGCTGGAATAGGGCTCACTCAGATCAGCAAAGGAACATACTTTTTATGAGATTGGAGCAAGCTTTGGGAAAAAAACATAGCAACCTGAGGCCAGGACTGACTGTGTCAACGTAGTAATTCTGAAATATTTGACCTGATTGTTTATACCTACATTTTTAAGTATTTCTAATAAATGAAGTGCTCTAAGTTTTTAAGAAAAGGACAGTTTTCTTTAAGAAAAGACAGCAAGGAGAAGTAGTCTTTTTATTCAGACTGTGATAGTCAGATACAAACACAGAGAGAGAGCAAACTTCATGCTAAGGATAGACAGGAAGAAGAAATTACTCTGAATTAACTTTGCAAGGTAAATCAGTTAAACAATTTAAGGGGGGGGGAAAGGCATCTGGGATCTGCAACAGTGGATGAAACTTGCAAGGAGAGAAGTAATATGGGTCTTATCCAGAACAGCAGTTACCTGTTTCCTCTGAGGTAGCATGTGTGTGGCAAATGTTGATATATGGTCAGTGTCAATGTCTCCATTATATCCATGTTTTTTCTGCCCTGTCATTTTTGTTCCTGGGTTTGTCTTTTCAGAATACTTTTAAAGACTTTCTTGATGGTCAGGACAGCAACCACAGGTGGTGATTACTTTGTTTAAGGCTCCTACTGCTAATTCTTTCCACATTTTATTGCTTCTCTATTTGAATTAATTTAAGTATGTAGTAATTTTTTGGTTTAGCAATTGTATGGTTCAGTTCACAAAGTCCTCATAAGGGCTTTTGGTTCATCTTTGGCTTAGATAAAAAATAATTTTGGAATCTGTATGTTTAGGAAACATGGATATTGATGGATCTTGTGCAGAGGATTCAGGACTTGAACCCAGTGTACAGCTGCATGGCACTCCTGAAACTTGCTGCAGAGCATCCCAGCTTGGCAGCACTGAAAAAGTGAACCTCTGCATGGTTCTCTGAGGGTTTCCTAATGGAACTGGAACTCCACACGCCTGATTCCAGATCTTGCACCATATCTTTTGTACTAAAAAGTATTGCTGTTGATTAGACTCATGATACACAAACATTTGTTCGTTATAAAGTAGAACTGTGTTTTTAATACGCTTTTTATCTGTCACAGGTTTTACAGGTTTTAAAACTCATGCAGAGGAATTCTGCAGATTCCACTTCCTTCTCTTCCCTCCTTGGAGGCATGCGGAGGAATCTTAAACTATCCTGCTACAGACCTGCCTGGTCTTCACAGACTTAGCCCTGCGTAGTAGCTTCAGATGTGGAAGAGGGTATGAACAGTCTGGACCAGAGCTGGGAGCCAGAGGCCCCCTGTCCTGTCCTGTCCAGCCACTTCCCCAGCAATGCAGCAGTACAGCGCAAATGCCCTGCCAAGGACACGCAGCCTCTTGGAAGAAGAAAACAGTAATAATCTACATCAAGTCAGTGTAGCAGTTCATTGACCAAGGCTCGGTAGCAGTTCTGCAGCTTTGCTAGGCAATTACCAACAGATGGCACTACTGCACTGAGGATTCGGTATCTGTATGCGGGCCTATGGACTTCCTCCCCCCTGCCCTTCCAAGGGAATTTCAGAATGGTTACTACCTTGTTTTAAACTCCTCTCATTTCTGGCAGTGTTCAAGGCCAGATTGGACGGGCCTTGGAGCAACCTGGTCTAGTGAAAGGTGTCCCTGCCTGTGGCAGGGGGTTAGAGCTAGATGAACTTTAAGGCCCCTTCCAGCCCAAACCATTCTGTGATTCTATGATACTATGATTTCTTTTAATAACTAATTATGTGAGCCAAAATCCCTATAACACAGGCAAGCTAATAACATAAACTGTACTACGGTGGGAAATGGAAAAACATTTCCAATTATGTCAGAGGCATGGTCCATTAAGAGAGATATTTTCTCAAAGTTTCTTACTACTGATAGCTTTCCATCTATGTAAAAGGGAGCCAAGTATAAATGAGCATTCAGCCACCGTATTTTAATTACTTGGCATTCTAAAATGGGTAATGGCAGTAAGTCTAAAACACAGGTAGGAAATGGACTATCTCAGAGACACAAAAATTGTCAAACTAGAGGTTTTTTATATTGGAATTATATTAACAGTTTTACTAAGTAAAATAATAATTCTTTGTTATTTAACATATTTATTACTGATCTGGAAAGAAAGCAAATATCTGAAAAGGGAGCAGCAAAATCTGTAGATGACAGGTTATTTATATTAAGCGAGGACTAGAAAGAACTTCAAAAGACCCAATTAGTCAATACATGGATAGACTGATGGCAGGCAAAACTCAGTTTTGGTAACTACAAAGTATTGTACTATGGAAGGAAAGAAGAGGAGTTATTTATATCATTCACTGCATTCTAAAAAAGTGTATCAGCCTAGAAAGCAGGCTGAGGTCATGTTTAGCTATGATCAAAAACAAGTAAACGAAATGTTCGGATGGATAAGAAAAGTGATAATGAGTAAGTTGAAGAATGTTAGAGAAACCAGTATTGATATCTTCATCTGGAAGGAAGTGTAATGATACAGGCTGCAAAGATCTTCATAGAGGGTACTGCACAGCTAGATGAAATTGAAACAAAGATGAGAAGAATTAACTGGACCAGCGTAAGGGCAAACTGAAAGAAGCTTGGTTTTTTACCCTTAAAATGAATCAGGCCTAAAAGGCCTCCGATAAACAACCCCATAAAAATTACAGAATATTACGGAAAAGATAGATTTTGAACTTCAGTCCTTGCTGAGGAAATCTGTTGTGAAATGCAAAAGTAACAATAACATATGCATTTAAATATATTATAAAACCTCTTGTTAAGGGAAATCACTGAGACCAACAATTTCACAAGATTCAATGGTTAAATTGTTACCAATAATAACTCAAAAGTAGTGATTTCTTTGAATAAAAAATTGTGGGAAGCATATAAAAATGCCATGCTTCAGGTTTTTAACATTCAAAACAGATTTAATACTAAGTTGAGATCTCACGTGTATAGCAAATTATTCGTTACCTATGGGTCTTCTACACCTTCCTCCAAATCACCTGCTGATGGCTTCTGTTGGAAACCACACATTAGGCTAATATATATTAGCTGACCAATTCCTATACCCACACTGCACAAAATTTCTGCAGTGATCATATTCTTTAATTATACTGAAATCACAACTAGATTTCAAGTGCAGAGATGCATTTCAACAGACCTAACAGTGGCTTCCCAATTTGCACATTATTTACCCTAGCAGGCTACTTTCCAGGGAAAACAAACAAACAAAAAAAAAAAAACCCCAAAAAAACCCAAGAAAATATATATATATTTAAGTGATGCAAACCGTTACTTTCCTGCAGAACAGCCAACAATGTCTGTGTTCTTTCCTTGAATATGCAACTGTTTCAAATCCTTAACAATACTGCCTGGCTTCTTAGCTATCATATTTGGGCACCCCAGCGTCCAACACAAAGCTTCAGGCTGCATTAACATCCTGCTTTGGGTAGGACTGGAGTTGTTCACAGTCTCTCCCAAAATTGTTCCTGCTCCTTTTGGGCTAACTTGATATAAGACCCATGGAGATCACTACTGCATAAGCAGTTAACATCTCTGTAAATACCTGCTAGGGAATACACATAGAAGAGAACCCCAACCTCATCCTTTCTGAAGAACCTAGTATTTCCGTGCTTCAGTTATTAGCCCACAAAATGACTGTAATGCTAATGTTTTACATGAATGGTAACTAGTTAATTAACATTTCTTAAAGTCCTGAAACCTTGGATTAATAGTAGTCTGGAGTATAAAGACATAATATTATTTCATTAAGCATTTGTCATTTAAAAAGGTCTATGCCTAAAGCTTTAATCAAACTGTACAATGAGAGCAATTTCCTTTTTGTCACATTTGGGTCTCTTGTTGCTGCTAAGATGCATGTGTAAACTATGCATTTCCTTTGAGAGGAGCACTGGTACTACTGTTCATATGATCTCAAAAGCCAAACCTAACACTAGAATCCTACACTTGAAAGAGGTATATAGTTGTTTTAAGAGTTATTTTTAGAAGATATGTTTCCTGAATGAACAAATTGTGACACTATATAGCTTCTTTAGTACAGAAAAAAATCTCCTCTTCAGGTAACTATTGTTTTGTGAAAGCTACCAAGTCACAGTGTCTCAGTTCTAACAAAGACTGCTATTTTTTGTTACACGAAACAATTACTGGCTACCATATTTAAATCTGTTTTGATAGCATAGGGATAAATTAATCTTGGGTACGATTCCTCTATACACAGTGGATTTTAACAAGGCACAAAATAAATTTATAATACTACAGAAATCAAGGGTATTCTTCGAATAATGAGCAAAGAGCTATGAATCTTCAGTAATGTCCACTGCTACAGAAAAGCTATCAGAGGCTTTAACGGTGGCCAAGAACACTTAGTTGAATAGTAAAAAATCACTTCAGATATGTATCTGTGTAACTTGAGGCTAAAATTTCATGGTCATGTGGCAATTGTGCCATAAACATTAATAAAGGAACACAGCTGACTTCAATGCCTGTAAAATCAGGCCCCATGCAATAGTTTTTTCAAGCTGCAGGTGACACTATAGAGTATCTGACTGCTTACTTGGACTCCAGTTTTGTGTCTATGCAAAAATCTTTTTCTTTTCCAAAAGACCTCTGGTGAGGAAAAAAAAAAAAGAAAAAAAAAAGAAAAAAAAAGAGATAACATACAGCAGAAGACTGTTACTCAAACCTCATCATCTGGCTTAGCACATAGCATCAAGAACATTCCTGCATGTGTACAGCGCAAGCAGCAGCATAGGCTGAGGGCGTGGTGGGACTGCCCCTTTTAAAAGCAGCTGAGATTTCTGCTCCATCAGAAAGACTGCATGACGATGGGCTGCAGTCGCTCAGGTTCCAGTGGCTAACACAAGCATAACTGAGGACACATATTCTTTTTGTGTATTCTGTGAAGCCAACTGTATGCAGACAGGTTTTTCTGCCTTTTTTGTGTAATCAATACTGACAGGTAAATTCGTTCTGACATTACTTATAAACTTCACCAATCTTTCACAGTTCAGTGTTTCTTTCCCTTTACAAGCAGAGAAGCTGAAATAGGATTATTACTCTGAACAGCAATGGTGCCTCCTCTGAATTTTACATTACATTCTGTTTACAATATCAGTAAAGATCTATTTACTAGTTGTCAGCCTGCTCCATTTAATATTAAAAATTACTATTTCTGACTTCGATATGAAAATGAATAGAAATTCAGGAAGCACAATTAACAATTCTACTAATGATGTGATGGTCAGGAAGTTTACTCTTTCGTAACTGTATTAGTGGTGACACTGATAAGACATACTGTCAGGAAAAATACCCATCTAAAAAGAAAGCAAGCAGATATTTTTTTTTTTCTCATGGAAGGGCGGCAAAGTTGTTAAATTATATATTCTGGCTGTATTCACAGGGAAAGCACTTTCCAAATTCGCAGAGGAAATCATTGCGCCAGCCTGGTTTGCAGGTCTGTGATCAGCCATCCTTGTCTCTTGTTTTTATAAGGTGAGCCCATCAGTTAGGTAAAATATGGTTCCACTCGAAACAATCAGAAATTCATTTTGATGTTAGCAGAATTATGTCAGTTCCCATAACTATTACTTTTTCAGGTAATTGTTATATTTATTATACACTGTATTAGCATTAATTATTATTTTTATAATTATGTGTAATTATATAAATATTACACATTGTACTTATTTTGCACATATACTATATGATAGAGAGGAAAGGTCTTAAAACATACTATTTAGAGAAAATGCTACGTATTTCCAGATTAAAAGTAGTTTTAACAATGGAAATGCTTTAATACAGACATTTAAGTTACTTTGGTTTCTAGAAAAATACATTTTTTGCTGTCATAGGGTCTGATCTTCTGTGAAGTTTAATACAAGATTGCTGCTTACACTAAAAGCCGCAGAACCAAGCTTTCGGAATATATTCTTTTAGAACATGGTTACTACTTTAAATGTTCATCATTGCTGCAGTGAATAGAATACATATCCAAGGATGAGGATCAAATAGGAGGTGACTTGAACTGTTTTGATCACAGGCATATTAATTCAAAGTTCTAGCAAATTCCCTGCGTATGATTTTTTAATTGTAAATCAAGTCCCGAATGGGAAGCAAAGACAGATTTAAAGTATCATTCACATGGAATTCTTGGCAGCTGACCCACTGAAGTGGAGTTTTGAGACTTCTGCTTTGCACTGCTATCATTTCTGCCAGTAGTTTCCTTCCTCCCCTCTTTGTAGGGTCCTGCTGGGAATGTAACACACATCACTGGAGTAGGCAGTGATGTGCCAGCCCGCATCTGCTACAAAGCAGCCTAAAAATAAATCCCAATTGGACAATGCCATTTGATGTAGAGCAGCACATAGTCTAATAATGTAAACCAGGCTGTCAGCAAAGATAAATGATTGTTCAGCTACATGCCAAACAAATCTCGGGGTCTTAAAAAAAATTCAGAAACAATCCTTTGATATTCATTTTATAAACATAATCTCTCAGGATTTATTATTATTGCAATTTAATGAATTTGCATCAGCGAAAGCATAATGAGAATGTCTCATCAAAATTTACTATTAATATTTTAAGAAATCAGCCCATTTTGCAGCTTATTTCAGTTTAACGAAGTTCTCTGGGAATGTAGATTTTGTTTTAGAAGATATCTGCCCTTCAGGTTTACATTTCTTCCTGTGCATATTAGATGAGCCCGATTCTTTTACCGGTATCTCTTTTAAAATCCCAGTTCCGTAGACGGAACTTTTCAAAAGGATCTACATGTTAATGTCGTTCTTTCTACAGATTGTTTGAAATACCTGCTTGTGTTTTTTGCTTCTGTGTATTATCAGACTCCTTGAGTTTAAAAGGGTATGATCATACAGAGAGCACAAATTACTACAATCCAAATAATTGCTGGCACTTACAGATACAACTTTATACCTCATCCTTCATGCTACCATGCAATTTTGCAGGCGGGAAACTCTCCAGATCTTTTAATTTTTGAGGTTTTCAAATTCCTATTGAACTAGACTTTGAGGATATTTACAAATATTATTATTAATTCATAAATTGCTGACCTTGAAACCAATGCCCACATTTATTTTATGTCAAATGGGAGTGCAATTAGACACAGAATGGAATCATATTAACTGCAGGTCCTGGGCCTTCACTGGGTAAATGGATCTCACTGCAGGATCAGCACCATTATTTTTAAAGTTGTTAAGTAAAAACATGACCAAAGCTAACAGGCCTTAAATATCTTTGTTATTGCTTCTATAGGTACAGGTGGAAATCCCCAAATTACAGGTATACCACTGTACAGCTGGAGGAATGAGCTTTACAAAGATTTCTGCTTATATATTTTCAGAAAAATGATTACACACTCTTAAAAACATAGGGTATAAAACCACTACAGTTTGAACTTCATTCTTATTATGTACTGTACTGGTCTGCCAATTCTACATGCACAAAAACCACGAGAGTGTCCCAAAGTATTTTGAGCTTGATTTTCTCAGGAAACAACCATTCCTAGAACTGAGATGAAGCAAAATATGAACTTGCAATCAGAAGGCCAAAATTAGCAGCTCTGAAGAGCGTCGGTATGTTATTTATTCCATATGAGGAGAAAAACACAACGCCTGACAGGGACAAATGTGCCTAATCCTCAAATCCTGCTTTTCTGTAACCATGATTGGGGTCACCCTGCATACATAGCCAAGAGTTTGTTAGTTGGCACAGGGGTCATGGTCACACGTTTGTGGGCAATTATCCCAGGAAATAGCAAATCATGTTATCCAACAACTCTACAGATTACTTGTTTTCTAGAAACAGTATTGAGTAGATTGGGTGATAGATATACATGTCGTATATTTTAATTCAAGAGCACAATAATAGAGGTTATCAATACTTTTATGATTATGATCTGATACAGTTTCTATGATAGGACAGAATTGTCTGCAAATTTGTAAAGAAGAGAAAATAGTTAGATCTGCATTGTGTCCCCAACTCAGAATGCTATTTATAAGCCCCAGTACTACTGCAGTTTATTTACCATCTTCTTCTATTTTTAGCCTTTGTTATGGTGAAAACTAAAGATAAATATGACAAATCAACTCTGTGTATTTTTATCATATCAGTGTTTGTAAAACCAGGTAATTAATTTATTTGTCAGAATATCTGTGGTAACAATTAAAGATAAGACAAATACATGTGTGTACCTGTGCATATACATGAGCATTTCTTCGCATGCTTTAAGGTTGTCTTTGAGCTGGATAAAACCCAATTACAGCTAGCATTAGTGAAATACCAAAATGATGGGCTTATCATTCTCTATTACCTTTATTTCATATTAAGGCAGCAAGTATTTAGCTTTCTTAGAGGAAGCTATGCATAAGCTACTTTACTGTGATAAATTCACAATAGGTTCCCTTACTAATTAGTTCCCTTACTAACAGAGGTTTTTTTATTTCCTATATGACTATGCATTTCAATCTCTTTTCTTCTCCTTTTTCTTTTATGCTAAACCGAACATCTGTCAACTACATCACCATGTCTGAAATATTCTCCCACTAAAAAGGAAGAAGAGTATACTCTGTATCCTATTATTTATTGCCTTCTCATCTTCTAACTCTTGCAATGACAAAGATCCTTGAGAGGTATACACAGTGTATGACGCTCAATACCACTATCAAAGCTTAACTTTGATATCTGTATCATATCACATCATTTTCTCACTGTAGTTCTTGGAATTCAGAAAGAAAAGTAACATATGCAAAAGCCAACAACAGAAAACAATTGCTGTATAGAATTTGTATGGCCTATAGATTGCTTTATTACTCCCTTATTTTCTAGTAGCTGTTGTCTTGATGTTGTATGCCTAAAAGGATCTAAAGTATATATACTTAGGTTATAGTATCGTGATCCAAGAGTGTGAAATAAAAAAAAAAAAAGTGCACCTGTAGGTACTGTTTATCTGCTTTGAATTATTTAGCAGTGCACACACAATGCTGAAAACTTTCTTCCCCTCAAACTTCAGTTGTCAGTTGCTCCCACAGGGCTGTTATCTCAGTCCATTGTGCTGACATACAACAACTCACACAGGAGTTGCATACTGCATATGTGCACTTCTTGTGGGACTGATGTTTTGTTTCCTACTGCTCACACCAGTGAGTACTGTGATCTCATAGTCTGATACAGATTTGGTAGCTTTTTATACCTCCTTTTACAATACTGCAATTGATTAGATGTCACGCAAAAGAGCTGGGAACCACAACTATCAATTTCAACAAGGCTATACCAAATTTATATTAAGGACAGATGAATCGGGACCTTTGGAGCCAAGCGACAGTAGAAAGGTTTGCATGCGCCTCTTGAAACACAGAAGACATAGAAATTGAGACAGGGGATGCAGAAAGCATCTTTAACTTGCCCATTCAGACATAAAGGGCATCTATCTGCCTTAGACGCCCTGGCACATTTGGAAGACGGTGAAGGATCTTCACCATTATTGTGAAATGCCTAAGAAAATTATTGTGAAATGCCTAAGAAATAACTTCTGGTAGCCGTTAGACTTCAGGCAAACAAATACCCCACTGAGGAATTTCTGGGCTGTGAAAAAGGCAGCAGTAGAGTGAACCGTAAATGTTCTGAGACCTGCTCCTGCATCCTTGGCATGTGTCCAGCAGTGTGGGATATTTGCATCTAATAACTCAGCCAGTTGTGTACCATTTTGGCTTAGGAAGCTTAAAAAGTAAGCAAACAAACAAATCATCACTGCGCACTGCATCAACTTTAGTTTAATGATGAGGAGAGTGAGCTGCTCAAACCTGATGTCACATTTCTTAAGGAAAACCAGGCCCAGGAGGACCACAATGCAAGCAAACTAAATACACTCTTGGCAGTGGTTACAGAGAAAGTATGAAAGCACCAGAAGCTGACTAAACAAATCAAGAACCTGAAACCAGCCACTGAGGTCAGCTACGCTGGCTTTCCTGTTGGAGCCAGAGGAAAATGGTGCTCAGCCAATCGAGCATTGCTAGCCGCACTGGTCCTTGTTAAACAGACGAGACCGAGTTGCCAAGTTTTAGTAGATAAGTCCCTCTCTTCTCTGTCAACATCCTGAATATCTTCTGAAGCACAGGACAGACAGGTGGCCAAAGCTCCATCGTGGCCAGAGACTATCTCATAGGCATCTCACATTTCATGATGTCACCAGGAGACCTGGACTGGTTTGGGCAGGACACTCAAAAGAGGCTCTGTATTGAGGGGTTTAGCAAGAGTCATTTATGAAGGAAGCTTTGTCAGTCTCATATTTTGTTGTTCCTGAGAAATGCCTTTCTCTAAGTGGATTGCTTAAATCCCAATCCCAGTTGGAACCTTTCAGTATTTCTGTAATTAATAAAGAAACTCTAGAGAAAAGACTAGTTCGTTTGTGTGCCATGCCTGCATCAGATCACAGCTTTATCTACTACACTTTTCTGTATGTTATCAAGTAATTTAGTTTCATGCATTAGATACTGTCTCACATGTTTCTCTGTTATCCTTCTGTTCGACCTACTTTCATAATTCCACATTCTCCATTACAACATTACTCCTTATTGGGCAGTTTTCCATGATACAAAATAACCTGTATAGGCAAAAGGCAATAACAGTACCACTAAGGCAGTGAAATTCAGTTGCCTTTGTTACAGTGCCCTAACAGAAACTGAGGCAATGCAATAGCATTCAGTCTCCTGATCAGTCCCCCTGCAACAATCCAGTGCTGCAAGAACTACCACATGGAAATTCCTTAAAACTACCCTTTAGACTTCTTTCTAGACCATTTTAAATATATATATATCTCTTTATAAACATTTTTTTGGTGGGTATTTATATGAACATAAGTTAAATAAGTCAGAAGTTACCATTCATATGGTAACATGTTTAGTATAGACCATTAAAATAAGAATTGTATGTCCAATATAAGACACTAAAAAAGTCAGATCCTGTAATCCAAACACCTTATTGCAATCAGTCGTACAAGGTCAAACAAACAAAACATAATCTGGCAGGTGGCCTCTAATGTCAAACATTTAATATAAGGGATACTATTTTTCTATACCTGTTTATGTTTTAGAATTAATTATAAATTTTGTTTCACTTCTTTAATAGTGTTTAGACTCTATTATATTAGAAGCCCTACATACCCTATTAATAAGTTGGGTTAATTATATAGAATTATGTTTTACTCTTAGTCATAACCTTACAATGGAATATACTTAAATGCCATATTCATTTCTAAGTGGAAAAAAACCCAAAACAAACCAAAACCAACAGAAACCAGTCTGGTTCTCATTCACACATTTACAGCATATCTCTTTTATAACAATCTTCTCAGATCTAGTATTACAAAATGTCAACAACAGTTCTTTGTGTCTCACAAATATTCTCTCAATACCTCCATGTGTGGTGCACACTGAACACTTCTAAGCCAGCTGCTAATGGCTAGCTGATAATGAATTCATAATCACTTGCTACTCATCAGAATAATTTTTTTTGTATATAAATACTTCTCCAGTATTTAGATGGCCATGCAAACTATGTTACCCCAGCTGGCTGAGAAGTACATTTTTGTGGTTTTGCAAGCCGATTCCTTTTTGTGAAAGTTTTCAAGAAAACAAGCAAAATGAGATCCCAGACATCTGAATCACCAGATATTCAAAAAATATTATACGTGTGTTTAAGTAGTTGACTTCCTAAAGCAAAAATATGAAATGCCAATGACCATTTTGTGCAAGCACTTGGGAAAAGTCCATTCCTATGCCCATCTAGCTGGTTGCAAGAGAATTTATTTCAGAGTCTAGTCCTCCCTTCCAGCACAACTGGAAGATAGTTTTTTAAGCAGAATAGCAATTTAAAAACAAACACATCTTCTCCTTCATCCTGGACTAGGGACACTGACCTTAGAAATATGTGAAATTCTTCCACTGCCTGTAAACAAAAATGGACTGCAGGCAGTCATGGTCATGTGTCACTCTTACAAAACATTCTTACTCATTAGCTACTTTTTGGAAAGGTTATTTGCTGTCAATCAAGTGACAAGTTCTGCTTATAATAATGGTGATGACATCAAACCTGTAGAAGAGAAGATTAGTATGGGGAGTCTAAATATATAAACCAGAAGGTCATGGGACACATCCAACGTCAATTGAAGTTAATGGCCTCCATTCACTTTGATCAAAAGTGGACTGATCCATGTAGGATTAAGAGATTTGTGTATATATATATATATATTTATATTCCTTATAGCTAGTATCATTGGCTTGCAGCCTAGGATTTTTTAAGGTGACCTAGGTCTTTGATTTGTCTGACAAGAAAAGATGATTGTGCCTGTGGTTGTTTTTAGGTGGCCGTATATAGTCAGTCATGTTCACTCTTTCCAAAGTGGGACTTACCCTGTGGAGGTAACGGGCAAGAATTTTTCTAATCAGCAGGTTTGGGGCTCTAACCATGCATTTCTTTTGCCATTTGGTAGTATTTACAAAGAAGCTGGGCAAGAGGCCAGTACTCGTTTTAAGCATCAGGTTTGACACAATGGTCAGTCAATGGACTGAGGGGTATAAAGCATAGGTCAGCAGCTTTCTTGTCGGGCAGCAAATAACTAAATTTCACTTGTCTGAGATAGGATTTTAGTTGTCCAGGGCTACAGGACAAAAGAACTGTTCTCACCCTGACAGCTGGAATGGATGATCTGTGAAATGTATTTTTAGAAGTCTTATTTGTCTGCGTGTATGCGTGCATTGTCAAATATGCAGACAGCAAGAGGGAGTTAGGCTACGAGCCACGAGGACTGCGACATACTGTACAAACTGTGTAACATAGCTAGATCTAAACCTGCATTTTTGTTACTTCTCACCCTCCAACTGGAAATATACAGTCCAAATATTAATGCAACACCACTGCTGTTTTTCCTGTACTTTAACATACCATCGCTACAGCACTCATAGTAGTTAGTAACCACAAAGGGGAAGTCACTGCTGGTACAATAGGACATTAGTGATCAAGTCTGTTTTCCAAAATCACCCCAATTTTTCCCACATTTCCTTTCCCTAAACATATCTCTATCTGATTAACAGAAACAACCACCTCTTATAGATTAGCTTTTTCCTTTAACAAGACAACACACTCTTGAGGGATTTTATTACTAACATTCATCCCCCTAATCTTATCCCACACCCTGCTGATACGCATTTCCTTATTAGCATTTGCACATGGCTATTGTGCCAGTGCTGCTTTTTTCCCAAGCTAATGATTTCTTCCTCCTACAGCCCATGACATCAAGTTGCAGTCATAATACATTTCAAAGCTGGTTTCCTCTCTCTAAACAGCATTGTTACATTTTTTGTTTAAACAGTGCACTGGTTTCCTTCCCTTCCTATTCAACAGAAGTCGTGGAAAGCACTCTCCACGTACACATAACATCACTATGAAAATCACAACTGAATACCTCCAGTCTATGCTGATTTACATATGGTTTTACTAAATAGTTAATCATACCACCATCTTTCAAAAATATTTAGAATTCACAGAATAAAAAAATAAGACCGTGGAGTATAAATATAGCATTGTAAGCATTCAGAAAAACAATTTTAATGTCACAATAGATAGCTACGCTACCTACTTTCCTGTCCTTAAGAGTTTCCTCTTTATTCTGCATTGGTTATTATGCACTTCTGCGGTACTGAATGTTGTCACACCCTGTTCATATGAAAAAGTGTGAACTTCCTACTTATTTCTCAGTCTGTCTTAAATATTAGCTTTAAGGCTAGGATTCTTACCAGTCTTCTGCGCCTTTATGCTCTTAATCTATAAACTTCATCTGTAATAAAATTCAAATGAAATGTCTTATCTTTAGAGGCAGAATGTGTTAAAAGTTGTTACACAGCACCGTAGAAAAATTATAATATATCCATATATATCCAAAATATAAATAAATCCAGCAGGTCAAATAAAAAAATACACTTATTGTGTGTAACTCCACTGAAAGTGCCAACAGAACCAAATTCTGCACGGATCCATGGAATACAATTAAATCACTAGGATAACAAAATAGGGAACAGATTTAGAGACCTCCTGATAGCGTGAAAGAACATGTTTGTGTATTGCATTGTATTGAACTGTAAGACTAGGTCTGTAAACAAATTTCTGCCTGTGAATACAGTGTGCTTTAATCAGCGTGGCTCGTGTAGTTTTGGGATCTATTGGTAAAATTGCATGTTGGTAAAACACCTAGCTGTGTTAGAAAAGGTTCTGGTGGCTGGCCATCAGCTAGTGCAACGTCATTTGTCATTAATTCATCAGGCAGGAGATTGTTGTGATCCCATAAGCACTGTATCACGCTCTGCGTATGACCAAGAACCACAAGTTACACAGCTTGGAGAGCAGAAGAGTTTCTGGAGAGCAGAACAGTTTGCAGGTGGGAAATGTCAATAGCTCACCAGAGATTCTAGATTTCTTTTTGGACAGGCCTGGACTGGACATGCAACAAGACTCAAGTGTGAGTGGTAATGTTTGCCTTAGTTACTCCTGATGGGTTTGCTATGACAGTCCCCTACGCTGCTGTGCGCTGCTATGTAATGCAACCTCGGCACAAGAGCAAGACCTCAGCTCCTGGTGATGTGCTTGCAGCTAAGAAGCTCCAGATCCTTCTTCCCTCAGTATCCCTAAGAATACATGTCTGAAAAAAGCCAAACAAACACTAAACCAAAAATCAGGAGGCATTTTGTGAGCTTTTTCAGACTTAACGTGTAGCCTCAGTATCTGGCCTGGGAGGAAGGACAATCCATCCCAGTATTTTATTTTCTCTTTTCCTTCATCTTCAGTTCCTTCTGACTTCCTCTAGACGCAGTTTTTTCACTTCATACCTGTACTTCCTTCCAATAAAAAACCTGTTGAAACCTTATCAGAGTCTTTTTAATCTTTTTTTAAATCAATCTTTCACCTACCATTTAATTAAAAGCAGAAAAGGAAAAAAAAAAAAGGAAATAAAAAAAGAAAAAAAAAAAAAAAGAAGAAAAAAGGCACCTTCTCCAACCCTTTATTGCACTCTGCCACTACAAAAAATACTCGGATATCCCTCTCTCTTGAAGGAGTCAACAATACGGCAGCCTTCTGTTCCCTCGTGTCTTCCCAAGTATTTCCCAGGTATCTCTTAATTTGAGAACTAAATGTACTAGGAAGAGACATGCTTAGCAGACATGCAAGAATCAGAAAAGTTCAGAGGGAACACACTGATGAGAAGCCCAGTCTGCCAGCTACCATCTGTTATGAAAAGGAAACAAAGCCACAGATTGCTCCTAGGCAGCTCCCTGCAGACACTACTTGAGAACTATTTCTAGCTTGTGGCTAGAAGGTGTCCAATAAATTGTCAATTTCACTTCTTCCCACGGAGTTTTCTGATTAGCAGCACTGAAACTGTTGGAAATTACTGTTATTTTCATTTTATTAGTATCATATCCAAGTGTGTGGGTTTGGGTTTTTTTGGGGGGCGAATTAGAGCCAGATGAACGGATGCTTAGCCCTGCTGACAAAATTTTTGCTTACATTAATTGCAACAATTTTTAACTACTCTCCTACTATTACGCGTTACCGTATTTTATAACTTCTACCAGACATTTCTGTACGTTATTAAATGCTTGTTCCATTTAAAATGTAAGATTCTAAATAAGCCTTGGAAATAAAAAATTATCACTTTCTCCTAAGAAAGCCAGTATTAACATAAGACTATATCAATGGAAATATAATTTGAAAATACATCGTATTGTGCAGTAAACTTTTCTGCGTAAAATAAGCCTGAGAAATGATAGCAAACCAGTGTAAACACAGCAAAGCCATCATAGACTAGGCCTGTTTCTGAACGATTCCCAAAGCCGGTAGCACAATGAAAATTATGTCCAAGGGATCAATCTGCGATAATTGTTGTGCATTTTACCTAATTCTCACATAAATCCATTTAACAGCAGTGTTGAATTCCGCAGTTTCTCCAGCCAGTGGTTTTGAATGGAAGAGGAATACCGCACTTCGCAGGTGACACTGGGGATCTCCATCACAAATTGCACTACTGACGAAGGACACTGCACCTGACCACACAACAAAGCAGTGAGAAACCTCGTTACTTTAACCAGATATGAAATATCCACTGATTATTTTTCTCCCTTCTCCCCTTCTCTTCTGCCCGGCCGTGCCTCACCCTCTGTCCCCTGTGCCCCTCACAGCCGGAGCCCGTCCCGGGCGGTCCCTGTCACCGCCTCAACGGGCCAACCCCGCCGCCCGCCGCCCCTCCCTTCATTCCCTCACGCCATCCGTGTCCCCGGCGGCCCCCCCGGCCCAGGGGTCCCGGTGCCGCCGCTGCCCGTTTCCTGCCCCACCGCCCCCTGCCCTTCCCTCATCCCTCCGCCGGCAGCCTCCCGCCCTCTCCCGCCTTCCCCTTCCCGCTGTCACTCGCGGCTCCGCCCGCCCCCTCGCCCGGCCCCTCCCCGGCGCCCGGCGGAGGAGCCGCCGTTTCCGGAGTACACAGAGCGGGGCTGGCGGCGCGGTGGGGGTTGTCGCGGGCAGGTGAGTGAGCGCCGCTACCGAGCCCCTGCTCCCGCCGGCCGACCTCTTCCCGGCCCCGCGGACAGGGCTTGTCCCCGCCCGCAGCCCCGCAGCCCCGCCGGCAGGGCCCTGGCGGTGCGAGGCACCGGGCTGGCATGGACGGCGTTACCGCCACTCCTCCCTCCTCGGGCGCCGAGGGGCACGGGGCGCGGAGCAGAGCTGCCAGCGCCCTGTGGCCCTCGGTGGAGCGCCCCTTGGGCCGTGGCGGGGGGCACCGGCAGGGGCTGGGAGGCGCCGCCTGTGGCGCCTCCGGGGAGCCCCGGCCGGCGGGAGGGCGGTGGCAGTGCCCCGGGGCGCGGCCCGGTGGTTGTCGCCGCGCTCCCTCAGCAGGGCCAGGCCGGGCCGGCTCTGTGGCGGCGGGGGCAGCCGCAGAGCGGGCGCCAGCCCGGGGCGGTGGCGAGGCTGCGGCCGCCCCCCGTCCCCCTCCCGTTCCCGTTCCCGCCGCCGTGACCCGAGTGCGGGCAGCCCGGGGAGCGCGGCTAGGACTGCGCCTGCGGGAATTCCTGCGCACCTTCCTGCTAAATAGTGACCGGCGGCCGCCCGGGGCGCTCGGCCCGCTGCGAGAGACCCCGCCGCGGGGGCCTCGCTTCAGGGCGGCGCGGCGCTGCCCGGCCCGCGCGGTGGGGCGACCCCGCTGTCTGTGCGGGCCTCCCGGGCGGTGCCGGCGGGACCTGCCGCGCGGGAGGGCTGTAGCATCGGGGTCCGGAAAGCACAGCTCGCCACGGTGCCCGCGGTGGGCTTTCTTCGCGCCCCCCGGCCCGAAGGCCTGCGGGCAGGAGTGTCTCCTTCTAGGCGGACACTGCAGTGGGCTGCGGTTGTACGGCTGTTTCACCTGATGTTGACTGGAAGTGCTGTTTGTTGTTATCTAGTCTTATGTTTAATGTGTTGTATCCTTATGGTAATTGCAAGCACAAGAGGATAGCTCATTTTGGGCTGTAGCTGAAAGCTTCACTATTATATCTTCTTTTTTCCTGCTTGAGGGGTTTTATTGTTTGAGTGGTGCAAATATATATTTGTCAGGTGGATGTTGGCTTAGAAATTTGAAAGGAGTTAAAAGATCTTGTTTGTTTTACGTGAGATTATAAACCTTGTTGCAGGTATAAATCGGCCACTGTTATTATTGGTTTTAGAGAGGAACAGATGTCTCTGAGTCCTGCAGAGTGGTGTATGTCAGGTGTGTGTAGTCGCGGTTCACTGCTTGGCTTTTCAGAGCCCCTTAGCCTGTGGCTCCAGAGGCACATCCGGCTGGCAAAAGGTTGAGGCTTGGTTCCCAAAATGGCACTGCATCTTGTAACTGCTGGTGTGGCTGTTGGATAATCTCAAATCGAGAGGTTGGGGAAAAGGTTGCTGTCGTTTTTAAAGCTTGATGTTCCTGTTTTCTTGACTCAGTCCTGTCTTGCAAGGGGGCAGTGGTGCTCTAGAGGAACTGTTGTTTTCTGTGGGCAATGGGCGGCTGAAGCTCCTGCAGAATGCTTCTCTTCCCTCACCTCTCTGAGGTATGTGTCTTGTGGCTCCTGGCCACATGAAGGTTTTGGTATGCAGCTCATGGAATCAGGAGTGTTGGCCAGTCTTGGTATGTTTACAGGTGCTATTTGTGTATCATGGGTATCAACACAATTTTGTGCTTGGCTGGAGCCATCTACTGGGAAACATTTCTACAGAAGATAAGCTGGACCCTTCTTCTGGAAAGAATTGCTGTTTTTCCAGTTCAAGACTTGTACAAGGTTTTGTTCTCATTCTTTATTTTCTGTTCTGTACTTTTCCCCCCTAGAAGGAAGGACTTTACTTAATCTGTGGTTGTGAAGGTGTGTTTCAGGTCAACATATGTGATTCTGGAGCTTTGCGGAACCTTTGGGGAGTAAGGAACTGTGTAGGAAGCAACACGGAGCCACTGCTTCCCATGGATCTTGTGGTACTGCTTCGTAAGTCAGTGCAAAGCATAAATCCTGTTGGTTTCTCATTCTGAAACAGGAGTTACTATGAGGTGTTAGGAAACTAGAAATTATGTATGTAGGGAATATTTTTCTAGTCAAAAGTCTTCTCTGAGACTCTGAAATAAATAGTCCTTCATAGAAAGTAATGTGAAAATACTTGCTACACACGTTTAAAAGACAGGTCTAGGTTTCTTCCACTTCTTCTGCGTCAACTTCCCCACTTCTTGCTGTTTATTACTTTTCAACACCTCTTCCCCAGAATACAAATGATGGCCAGTTTTATTTTGCAGCAAAATAACTGTATTTTTGCTGTACTATAAGTGGTATAAGTAAGCTTCCCTTTCCACCCTGAATTGACTGTAGTTTTAACTGCTGCCACTTGTCTCCTGTTACTCAAAACAGGATTATCAAGAGAAATCGTGCGGCTGGTTTTGTTTATATAGTAGTACTGTAATAGGAAAAGACTTGGTTCTTGGAACAATGAATACTGGTACACCAGAAATCCTGCTAATGATAGTGATTAATGGGTGCTGCTCAAAATAGCTATCACTGCTGATATGACTAATTGTGCTGTATGAAAAGAGCTCCTTTATTCTCAGTAATCTCAAGGTGTTTCTACAGTTTTGGATAAATGCCTGATCTGTGCAGACAGATAAATGCACAGTGAAATGTGGAACTTGCAGTGAAGTATGGCAATTCTTTAACGGCTTGCTGCTGTGCTGCAAAACCACTTGGGGCTGAAAATGAAGAATATCTTCTTGTGGTTACTGTAGGTAGATAGAATATTATTACTGGAATTGGATGTTAGCCAGAGCAACACCCTACGTGTTGCAAACAATGCCAGGGTATTGTCAGTAGCTACATAAGGGGTTTTATATCATACATGAAAGATGACATTTCCAGCAGCATGGGTAACCTCATCACAAAACATTGTGCTGGGGCTCGCTCAGAGGGCAACTGATTCTGCTAGGCTTGATAAAAATCTACAGTATAATCACGCTGGTCCTCCTAGAGCTTGGTGATATGTCTGGATTAGTGTTTCTTAACCTTCATTGGCCTTTGAGTAGCAACAATTTATTAGTAAGCTGCCATAGGCAGACTTGTGCTCCCCAGGCAATATTGTATTCCGGGTTCTGTTTAGATTTTGAATGTATTGTGGCTGAAACCAACACTAGAAGCATATATGAGAACTGCAGATCTAAACCAGAGAAGGTGCTGTTTCTTGGTATCTGTAAAAATCTGAAGGTCTGCTTGGTAGGATGAAAAAATATTTTGAAAGTTAAGCAGAATTTGTTAAAGATGGGTTCCAAACTCACTGAAAGGAGCTAGTAGCTGTGGTTTTTTGTGCCTCTGGCTTTGCCATGAGTTTCTTCTCTTCTGCTGTTTGTGTACCTCAAGATAATTTTATGGCAGGAGGGGTGTAGATGTTCATCCCTTCTGCCCCCAAAGAGACTATTAAGGGTTGTGTATGAGGAATAGGAGGCATTCATTTCACAAATACTGTTTTGAGGGTTAATTGCTGATTTGGTCTGATACGATCCCAGTCTCCTAGTGTTCTGTGAATAAACCATTTTGGTTCAGTCCTCGAATTTTGCCAAAACAATAATTAAAAAAAAATGTTTTTTTTTTTTCTTATGAAACTTCAAAAAGATGACATTGGTGTTAATGAGGTGTGTTTCCTCTTTGAAGTGTTTCTGACATGATAAGACATTATTTTGAGAACTGTGATTTTGAAATACCAATCTTGTCTTACTCTGCTGTAATTAATGAAGGTTAATGTTTTGAGAAGATAAATTTGGGGGATTGATCTGTCTGGTTCTATTAAGGCGATAAACTTTGCATCAGATCCAGTGATCTGAGTTGGAGTAGCCTTGGAGTACAAGGGAAAGAGGGGTGTGTGTGGGAAACAGCAGAATAGAGGGTCTAGAAATGCTGGTTAACTTTGAATAATGAAGAAAAACGGCTGAAAAGGAGAATGTGAAGTACTCCAGGTGTGGCGGAGGGAATCCTGAGATGTCTGTGGGTGAAGGTCAGTATGGATGTATCTGGTAGGCTTTCAGCATGTTCAAGAGCCTTTATAGCAAGTCAGACGTTTTTCCAGCTGTCGTATTGCATACCATTGGTGGTACATTGGCTTCAGTCTAATGATAACATATGGCAGCTTATCAGGGCAAGAACCTACTACAACTTTTTATTAAATCAAGTTTGATGTGGGATGTTCTAGGGCTTTGTTTCGAAGAACTGTTTTCACAAAGGAAATAAATGCTCTTCCTTCTAAGGAAAGCCCTCATAGGAAAACATGGTAGCACTGGTAGATAGAATTTTTGCTGTATTCACTAAAAAGCAGAACAAAAACTTTAAGAAGTTTTTGCTGTAAAGTGCCTGTCTGGTTTTTAAAATAAATGTTTACTGTGTGTGTTTTTACTGTAGGGTTACATCAGAGAAAATAATTCTTTAGGAGAAATCTTTACAATACCTCCATAAATTATGACCAATTCCTGCTTATATTTATAGTAAAATTTTCTCCTTAAAATGACTATTGCATATTCTCTCTTCTAGGCTAGCTAGATTTTCACTGTCTTGCAACAGAGCTGTACTACTTCTTTGTGGTCTTTGTTTCTTACTTTTCTAATAGTTTTCTGCTTTTTGAAGTGGTTAGGTGTTTTGGGTCAGTGGGACTCTCCTTGGTTTGTTTTATCTAGCCATGTTTCAGTGGGGTACTTGTCAGATGCTGAAGTCTTCTGGTAAGCATTTCTGACAATAGCATTGCAAAAGAGAGATTATTTGGAAAATTTCTACAGGGAAATCCATGTACCACCTTGTCAAACCCCTCTTCTCAGGTTTAGATGTTCTATTTTTGTTCTTTCCTGACACTACTTGTGTGTTGGTTAGTTCTAAGAAAACATGTCAGCTGGTTGTTTAATAACAGTATTTTAGGTGTGATTCTTGTTTAGTTGTGCACTCAAAGTTGACATTTAAATGGCACCGTCCAATTACAGAAAATTCCTCACAGGCTTTGTGCAGTGTACTCTGCAATCCAGGAATTGAACAATAATATTCAGCTTAAACAGGAAGAAAGGACTGTGGTGGACCTTTTCTCCACTTCTCCACAGGCATCCATGGTGTGATTCCTTCATGTGACAGTCATATAATGAAATCTATCATCTTTAATCCTGACAGTGACTGTTTTCAGTTTCCCAAATAGGCTACCTCACTGTGACGATTTGCTGTGTTTGTGAGTTTCTGGATGGTATCGGAAGTTCCTCTGGATTTACTGGGGTAAAAGTAGATCCTTTGAAGCATGTCGATGTGGTCTGTCTGATACCAGGA
Organism: Strigops habroptila; assembly: GCF_004027225.2. Lineage (NCBI taxonomy): Eukaryota > Metazoa > Chordata > Aves > Psittaciformes > Psittacidae > Strigops > Strigops habroptila. The sequence goes on from NC_044302.2 coordinate 11,559,550, forward strand.
TATTCAGAGCAATGTTCCTAGGTATTTCTTTTGTTTATGAAAGTTGATCTTCCTGCTCTTCGGTACAGATTACAGAATCTGTAATCTGTAATCAAGTGATTACAGATTTTCTGTAATACAGAACCATGCGTGTTCCCAGGATCACTCTACATGTGAGTTTTTTTTCAGGGCTTTGTTCTAACAATTGGCATTTCCTTCCAGCACCCCATACAGTTTTCATTAGCACATAAGTCTGATGACTGACTGTGCCTTAGAAGAACAGTTTAAGTCCAAGCACAAGAGCTTCCCTGGGGAAAGATAAAACACCTGAATATCTAGAGGTCACTTTCCAGAAAAATCTGGAGATCTTTTAAGTGTTGCTTCCTAAGGGTCTAAGTATAAAGTAATATTTTCAAATGTTCCTTAAAAATACTTAATTGACAATTTCATCCTGAAGAAGCTAGATGTTCTTTTTCTGTGGCCCAGCATATAACAGAAATGCTGAAAACCAGTGAAAGCTATAGTGACTAGAAAGGACAGACACAGGAATACCCTTCTTGTTGTTATAAGACTTTTCTTGTCTCTGCATCCTCACAACTTGAGTAAAAGACCAAGTATCTGAGGGCAAAGATCACTTAGGGTAAATGTAACTCTATGCCAGACTCCAAAAGATTTAAGGAATGTAACTTTTTATTGAGTATTTCAAAATTTTTCTCAGAATGTTATTTGCAAGTCTTGGACCAGATGGTATTATGTAGGAGAAGGAGAAAGAATGCAGGGAGGAAGAAGCTACCTAAAAATTTCATTCTTTCAGATCTATATGTTCTTCTGCATGCATATTGCAGGGTAACTTCAGTGTAGAATGAATTTGTCATCTCCAAATGCTCAGAAAAAAATCACATTTGTCAAATGAAGGTAAAAACAAAAGCAGTTTTTCATCATTTGTTAAAAGCACCTATGTTTAGTCCAAGATGGAAGGATCCTGAGGGTAGGAGATTTTTTTGGTAGGCGGGAAAAATAGCAATATGACCTGCTGTTGAGTGGACCGCGCTTAGTGGTCCAACCAGCAATGGAAGGCCAGGTGGTGTAGAATAGTGTTAACTAAAACGGTGCGAATATGTTGTTACAGAATCCAACTTCATCAGCGCTTGTTTCACAGATCCAGAATAAACTTTATTTAGCCTCTTACCAAAGACGTAGTTAGATATTGGTGATTTTTTGGCTAAGCAACACAGTTTGCAAATACTTAAATAAGGTAACAAGATATACCCTTTTTCCTACATGAGATGAATGTTTACAAGCAGATGATGTCATTGAGAATTATAATATGGCACTGAAAAGTAGGTCTACTGCTAAATACGTATGTATCATTTAAAAAAGCTAAAATCTTTAATTTATTAAATAAAAAGAAAAAAATGAAAAAAACCCCAGTAAGATTTGGTTGTGATTGTAATTTTGGTTTACTGAGTTTGGAGTAGTGCAGATGAAATCATCAAGACTGCCAAGTAGCCACTGTTGCCATCGGGAAAGCGGAGGTTTAAGTGGGTACTTGTACATTTTTCACCTACAGAGAGCAAACTGTGGGTGTACTTTGCTAACTCAAAGTGGAGGTCAGCTGAACTGTTTTTCTACTAATGTAGGTACACAAGTTATGAAACAAGCAAGGCTAAGGTTTTGGTAGTATTATAACTTGCAGTTTTGCTTTAGCTCTTTTTTGAAGAGAAGTTGCTGAAGTTTATGTATACAAGGGCAGGGTAGTTTAAGTAAAAATTGTATTTCCTAAATTAATGCAAGTGTAAGTGGACTTTAAATTCTGTGGCTTATTTTTCTTTAAAGACTTATGTGCTGATGAAAACTCTACTGGCTGCTGGAAGGAAATGCCAATTGTTAGAACAAAGCCCTGGAGAAAAAAAAGCATGTATAGCTGATCCTGGGAATATGCATGGTTCTGTATTAAAATGTTGTAAGAATCCTTACTCAAAGAACTTCCAGTCTTTCTGTCTGTCTTGTGTTGCTTTGAGGAAAAGAATGAAAACATTTTCTCTTTAGCAATCCTCTTAGATCTCATAATGAACTTCTTTGTCTAAACACTGCAATAATTTTCAGGGCAATGGATTGTGACGTCAAATTCAGCACTTTGACCTCATTTCAGGTTCAAAAGGGAGTGAGTTTTAGGGAAGTTGTTTTGTTACAACTTTGGTAATTGGTGAAATTTGCGTAAAATCTGGCCGCGAGTTTAACTTGGGTTTGTTCACAAGTTGTTCTTAGTAAAGGTATTCTACACATCCAAGTTATCAACCCTAATTTAAATGTTCGTGTAATATTTGTTCTTAAAACTGAAATAGTAACTTGGGTTATGGGACAGCAGATGGTCTAGTTGGACAGTCTTTGGTCAAGTGCACTTATCCATGTGGAAAAGTGGTACATCTGACCTGTGCTATTTTGAAATTAATCTATTACTTGGTTTTGTGGTCAGAAAAGATCCCAGTCTGATTAAGTGAAATCTATTGCTCTGCAGATGTTGCTGGACATGAGATGTGTTGAAAACCACTAATGATACATTTTTTGTTTTTATATAGGAATGTTACATTTTTGTGGTGATGGATTGGTATGGTAGAGTAAATCTGTAGTTGACAGCAAGATTTAGGGAAATGTTTTTTGGGAAAAGTGCATCTTCTTCCTTTGAAGACACAGCAGGAAAAGAGGTTGGTTGTGGTTTTGGTTTTTTCTTTTTTTCTTTTTCTTTGGGTTTTTTTTTTTTTGTTTTGGTTTTTTTTTTTAGTTTTAGTTTCTGGAACACTTGGGTTTTAGGAGCTCTGATTAGGATTGTCTGATACAGTCAGACAAATGAATAACAGAATAACAGACCGTGATTTGCCTTTTAATTATGTTTCCCCTGAACATGTATTAAAAGATTCTGCAAATATGACTGTTAAGCTTTGACTTGATGTGAAGTTGTGGTTTGTTTGTTCTTTTTCCTGAGACATTGACATTTTTATGGGCTTTTTTTAGCTTCACAGTGCAGCCAGTGGATGCTTTCCTCTGTCTGATGCAGTATATTGTTACCAATACTTTAGTTGCATCCTGAAACAGGAGAAAATTATGTAGTTGTCAGTGACTTTCCGCTTGAAGAGTCGCATCTGTGTTTCATTCTGAAATTGTTTTAGCAGTTTCTTTTAAAAAATTCTTGTGGTTTTAGAGAAATAATATATTGTTGTCTTTGCATAATGCTATTTGATTACATATATTCTGAAACATGAGTTCCTCATCTCTGCTGTGTTCTTTGTTTTTCACTGCACATTAAATCATATATCAAGAAAAACAAGGGTAAGTAGAGTTTATGGAAATTTTCTACGCTACATAATTACGCTGTTTTTCCTTTAACTTAAGGTTTTGTAGGTGATACAGTCCTCAATTACAAGTGTAGATGGGAAGGTATGCTGTACTTTGTTACAAAATGCTGTATTTTGATCCAGTTGTTCAGTGTGTTGAGGAATAAATTATAATATGAATGCAGGGCATATTGCACACTATGTATATGCAAAATATTTTTCTCTAAAATAAATTCTAATGTGAGCAAAGTTAAACTGGTGTAATTTGGAACAGTAGACTTGGAGCAAATATTACGCAACTAGATATGTGTGAATATTGATTATAGTACTTGGTAGCATGCAAAAAACCTGATCGTGCCTTAAAGCATTGTTGAGTTAGTGGATTTCTTATCCCTTATTTAGCTGTCTCTAAAGGTTTGTGTTGTGACGGTGTTTTTTCTTCTTTCTTTACATCATATCATTGACTTAAAACCTATAATTCATTGGCTTTCACTAGCTATCTGCCTTTGACAATGTAAGGTAGTTTGGCCAAAAGACGCTGTTGTGAGGGACATATTCTGTCTGAAATAGTCCAAGTCTGGTGATTTCAGAAGACCCACTTAATATGCTGAAAAAAGCAGGAAATAATAATTGCAGCTGTAGAATATACCTCAGAGAGGGGAAGCATTTGACAGGTTGACTTACATATACCCATATGTGTCCTCAAATGCAAGGTACCCTTGTCTTAGCTGTTGTATATTCTAGCACTGATAAGGCTTTCTGTATCTTTTAGGTAAGAAGTAATACCTTTGAAATTAGTGCTTTGTAGTTGATGTGAAGGGAAGAATTATTTTTTGTTTTCACTGGTAATTTTTTTTTTCTTTTATTTATTTTGTTTTATTTTTGTTCTAAAACTGCTTTACTGCTTTCTTCCATACAGAAGATACTACTTCAGCTGGGGCTGGTGGTAAGCAGTAGGTTGTGTGGCAGGTGCTTGAGCTTACTTACACTGACACTGGAATGCCTTTCCTTCTGCTTTCTTTTCTTGTTTGTTGTCTTTTCTCTGTTCAAAGGCTTTGATTTTTTCTTAAATACCTTCATATTGAAGACTGTAGTAAGAAACATAGCAAAGCAACTACTCACAGTCATGAATTCAATGAGTAATCATTAATATTGCTCAATGTAATATTTTAGAATTAACAAATAATTAGATAAAAAAACTTTTCACTTTCCATTTGTGCCAGATTTGAGATTGTTTTTCATAAGATAGCCAGATTTTTACAGCATTGGCATGTGGTAAAAATCTAGATGCCACAAGATTTTTCACTGATGCTTTTTCTTAAGTAGTTATGATCTAGGAGCTTAATAGTATATATTTTCTTGAGTAGTTATCTTCTAAGAGCTTACTAGTATAGGTTGCTTAATAAAACATCAAAATTGTTTTTCTTAGTAGTGAATAAGTACAACTTCTGACCAATAACAATCCATTGTCCAAAATATGGACAAAGAAATGTCTATGTAGATCGAGTTTACATGTTTCAACTTCAGAGGCAAAGCATGTCAGCAGAATCGCCTGAAAAATATGAAAAGCGGTCCATGGAATAATGCTTTATTCAGGACAGAGGATAATAACGTTAGCTATAAGAGGAGATGAGATTCTATTTTACAAGTGGCTGTACTGTTTAGAACAATTTGCTGATATGCATATAGTAACTCAAAAAGCTGTAGGATGCCTTACTAATAGTGTTTGAGAACCCTAAAATACAGTTTAATCTAACTTTTGAATATCATTATATTGTAAAGAAAACTATTGGTTTCATTGGCAAGCCCACAATTATCTAACTTTATTATGCTGCTGAATCCAGTCACTCTCCTTTTCTCCCTGTAATTATTTTCATTCTTTTACTAGTTTTGTTCTGCTTTACACTTAGTTCACTTTTAAAACTCTCCTATTTGCATGTATTACACCATGAGGATTGGAATGTTACCTGAAAGATGGGGAGAGGAATCTGCCATGCTAAAAATGCGAAAGATTTCGTATTGTTGCAAACTCAGTTTGGTATGAGTGTCAGCATCCATGCTGCTGACATGGCACTGTGTCACAGTGCTGACATGCTGACACAGTGTTGTGCACTGTTTGAACTCCCCTGCTGCACAGGAATACGTGAGTGGTAGTTGAGGATAAAAATCCCTTGATGTATCAAATAATACTCGTGACTGTGGTTAGTCCTAGTTCTGACTTCAGAACACACTGTTCCTAATAAAATAATAAAAGCAGAAAGTGGTATGGTCTGCTCCAGCTGCGTAGTGTTACCAGACACTTTGAAGGAAGGTAATTGTTGTATTTATTTCTAGAATGGTAATTTTGAGAAAATGACTCATTGAAATTCAACTCCTTTAATAAAGGAGAACATAAATCCTGTAGTATGCGTGTAACAGGTATTGCTAGGTATATGCAGGAAATATGTGTTTTGAATTACTTGTGGATAAAACCAAATATATAAATACCTTAGTGAGTACTAAAGATGTATGTCTAATACTGTGGTTTTTAAGCTTGCTGGAGTGAATCTGAAAGTGGGAAAAAGAAACTGAAAATAGGACCAATGTTAATGAATTGAAGGCAAGTAAGATATGTTTTCAGTGTTCAAAAGTTGCAGGTAAATACAAACTTGATATTATAACTTTTTTTTTTTTTTTAAATAAGATGCAGAAAATAAACATAGCATGCCTGTGTTTGTTCGTTGTAGTGTTCCCTGAGAGATTCCTACAGATATAGTGTGGTGAGGCACTGGCACAGGTTGCCCAAGGATGCTGTGCGTGCTCCATCCCTGGCAGTGTTCAAGGCCAGGTTGGACAGAGTCTTGGTTAACATGGTCTAGTGTAAGGTGCCTCTGCCCATGGCAGGGGGTTGGAACTAGATGATCTTAAGGTCCTTTCCAACCCAGAGCATTCTATGATTCTATATACATTGTAGGTTTATGCAGAATATAGAAATTGTACTTGCCTAATGGAATAACTCCAGATGTAGAGCAAGATCCTTACAAAGCCTTGGAAGGAATATCGGTAGTAGTAGTAGAAACAGAGTTTTCTAGGTTTTTTCCATGTAACACTTTGGAAAACAGAAATGGTACAATCCTTCCCACAAAAGTGTGTTAGTTATTGTGTTTGATTGTGCAGTAGTGATTGGTACTTTTTGCTGCCATCAGTAGTTCAGGAGCACAGTACATGAGTTAAGGTGTTTGTCAGGGAAAAAGCGTGAAAGAAGATGTAATATCAGTAGATAGAGAACATGGTATAGGATTACAGTGGAAGCTTGAGCCTGAGATCTTAGGGACTAGCAGCAGGGTTCTTTCCAAACAGTTAATTGTTCTGTGGGGGTCTATTACTGTGATGTATATCTTAAAGCAGATGCAAGGTGAATTTTTTGCCTATGTAAAAATTTCACACACCTTCTCCAGATGTGTGTAAGGGTTAGTTTCCATAATACTGATTATGGAGTAGGAGCAGGCATTGAGTTTTGTCCAAAAGCAGTCATAGCTGCTATATGACGCTCCCACTGGGGTTGGAAGAACTTCAAAGTAATGAGAATGTAGGAATGTCTTAGGTGAGATTTGTGTTCGAAGATAAGATCCCTGGTTGTGGTTCTTGAGAGGTGTTGATTTTCAGTGCTTGGCTTCTCACAGGAAGGTGGGTTTCACAGCAGGCTGCAGGCTCCCTTGGCAGAGAAGCTGCATGAGGACTCAATCAGATGTGTGGAGGCAGTTTATGGCAGGTCGCAGAGGCTCAGAAGGCACGTGTTGTCTATTTGACCACTAATTTTATCTTAAATGTAAAGCTTATGATATCTTGTTAATATTCTTGTATATCATGTTAATATACTTAATATTTAAAATGGAATTGTTAAATTATTTTTCTTTAAAGTAAGAACTGTGTTGTTAAATGCCAAACAAAACAATCAGCCAGTTTGATGATCAGCATTCATTTCTTTACATTTCAGTACTGACAGCAGTAGTAACAGCATTGCTGTTAGCACTATGATGACTTCACCTGGTGATACTGATGGGCTGTAAGTGCAAGGCATTATTTTACAGAAATCCTTCCCAGAATTTCCTTTCAGAAATTTTTTAAGAATCTCTAATTTTTGGTAAGCTTAGATGTTTTTTCAGATGTTCATTGAGTAATTTGAATGTTTCATATAAACTATCATATGTTAAAAGGGTTGTTTTAACTTAGTAGAATGTTTACTTCATGCTTTATCCAAAATTAAGGCACAAATTAGCATGCATCTCCAGCCTCCAGTTGTACTCCAGAAGCCCTTTCTATATGAAGGAAGGGTTTCAAAATGGTGTCAAGTGTGGATTTACTTTGGTACATACTTGATTTACGACCTGATCTAGTTGAAGATGTTCCTGCCCATGGCGGGGTGTTGGACTAGGTGACCTTTGAAGGTCCCTTCCAACCCAGACTATTCTATGATTCATTCATTATGACTAATGAAGAGTATTCTTACATAACTATAATCACCTATACTGTGTTCCTGCAAGTTTATGATAGATGGGAGTGGAAACAGTTTTGAAAAAGTAAAGACCTTAATACTGTCCTCAGTGAGGACTTCAGAATTGCTTCAGTAACTTTCATACGAAAGGCAGAGACTGTGGAAAAACATTTTAAAAATTATATTTACATCAACAATTACATTAGTTCTTTAATTATGTATTTTATGGACACCCACAGTAATGCTAAGTAAATATAATATTTTGACAGAGCTGGGTTGTTGGACAGTGGTTACGTGATACTGTTTTTCCATTTGAATAACAGTATCCTTTTGAAAACACACTTGCAAATATTTTCCTAGTGCTATGATAAATTTTTGTGGCTGTCATTCATTGACATGAGAATCTTAGTGAGGTTTCCTGAGATGTTTCTAGTCCTCATTTTGGGCTGGGGTGGAGAAGGTTTCAAATATTGACCCTTAAGACTCAGTGAAGGTACCTTTCAAAATATGTAGCATCCTTTTTTTGCTAAGGGAAAGACAGTCCTGACATTTCTGTTGACAATGTAAATTTTTATTTTTTAAAGTAAGAAAAGAAAGCATTGTTACTCACCCAGTAGCCACCTAGGAATGAATCTCATGTTGGGCTACTGCTGATTGCATGGCTCTCGTTAAGCTAACTTTTGCTTCCTAATATAAATTGATCTGATAAGTATGTTGATGAGATGACTCTTGACAGTTTCTCTATTTATTGTTTTCCAGTCACTTCAAAATCTGTCTCTGCTACCTTGAAAACTTCTTATACTTGTTTTTCTCTAGTCTGATTTATGTTCACTTACCTACTCTTATTCTTAATTGCTAGAGGCTGTCCTCCCACTTGCACTGTTCAATTTCTATGGACCTACCAATAAATTCAAATGATGCCCTGCTGAGAACAGGATGAAAGCTGAAGGAGTGGGAGAGAGAAAGTAGAACAAGCTAATGGTATTTGCTAGAACTGCCTGTGCAGACCATTGTGAAACAAGCTGTATTTATTGTAAAATATGTTGATAAGATGTATGTAAATTCAACAAAACATATTGTAACCCTTAGTGTCTTTCTTCAAGGATTGTTCCTCCTTTCCTAATTTTGCTGATGGAGTCCAGTTGTCCCATAACTGATTATATCTAAAAGATAGTTAGAAAGGAATTTTGCGAAGTACTAGAGGCAATTTCGTTGCTATTAGCATTCTAGCCTGACTGATAATTTTTTGACTGATCAGCAGAAAGTCATATCAGTATAGTTGGTCTTGTTTTGAAAGGCTAGCTACTAGCTTGGTGTAAGCATTATAAGTATTTTGGCATGTGGGTACATTGTAATTCCCTTTTTTATTCGCTTTTTTTTTTTTTTAAACTTTGTGTGTAAGTGAAGGCATTCACTAATGCACAGTGACCAAATCGGTTCCTCTCTGCAGGGTAAGCACACAGCCAGTGAACAGTGTCAGATGTTCCTCCACCCTCCGTGTTTTCTGGGACTGAAATAGCTTGTTTTGGGGTAGGCAGATGAGTGAGGCTGATGACACCACAGACATGTACTTGTAGCTGCGCAGCGCTGAGAGGGCATGGCTGTGTCAGGCTGCAACCTCCAGGCTTGGGACGCACGCTGGAAACTTCTTGTTTTCCAGCACATTGGAGACAGAAAGATCTTTTTTCGTTATTCAGGAGCTGTTCTGTATCAAAGTGCTTTTGTGGGAGAATTTGTGCACAGAGGAACGTTTTGCTGTAGCAATTGTACAAATTGTGTATAACTGATAAAAATATGAAAGAGGGCTATGGATAGTGCTAATTAATGACAAATATGAATTTTGCCATTGTGGCCTAGATGGACATCTGATTGACTCAGCCACTTCTATTTTGGTTTTGTTTGTGTAAGAAACATTACAGAATTGATGGCAAAGAAACATTTTATTGTTGCAAAAAACCAAACAAGTTTAAACAAAGTCTCTCTCATAAATAGATGGTGTCAGGTGAGAAGACTTCTTTTGTAGTAAACCCCTGTACTCTGTAAGACATGTCCACAGATACTTTCCAAGTTCACAGATACTCTCCAAGTATCAATAATCGCTGGAAGTTAATGCTTTGCTTTGCAAACTGCCCAGATGTACAGATCTGTTGTATTTTAAGGTCTTTATCTAAACCTTCTAACGAAAAAGGTTTTTCATTGCAGTGGAGTACTGACAATAGTGTTGAAAACCTCTTTCTCAGAGAAGGCTTTTAAAACCTATGTTGCATAAATACAGTATGTTTCCAATGCTCTTAAAAGTGTTGTAAAATTGTCCTCAATAAGAAACATATGGTTAGAAATTCTGACATACTCTGTGCTATCCTGACTGTAGGAAGCAGAGTTTGCAACATGGAGGATATTTAATTTAAAAAATGGGGATAAGGGTCATGAATTGTATGCTAGAAATAGAAAATAAGATTAGAGGTTATGTTTCAGGCATGGAGCTGTCTCGGGGGGAGGGGGGCGGAACAACAGAACAAGGTTACTTCAAGGTTTGAAGCCTGGTTGGGGGATGGGGAGAAGGGAGGAAATCCAACAGTGGCTAAAAATGGTGCCTGGGGGGGTTTGTAGTAATATATAAAGTAGAAATCACCTTGATCCTTAGTGTTGTGTATTGTAGCCTTAGCCTTCTTACCCTTACCATCCCTTGCTGGTGCCAGATTAGTCATGGGCAGTGCTTGTGCCAGTGGGGTGGTCCTGGCTGTCATCATGCCCTCTGCACAAACAGTCCTGATGGCTAAAAGGTCACTTTTTCTTAAGCTAATACTTAGGAAATATATTTGAAAGGGGTCTGGGCAGATCTGTAATAGATGCATCAGCTGGTATCGAAACATTGCTTAAATATATTTGGCATCTTTGCAGTGTCTTATGGCTGGCAGAACTTCACTGTGTCACAATTTCTGCAGCAGAAAGCTTTGTCAACGTAAGTTACTGGGAAGGAGTATCAGCATGGCTTAAATCACCTAAGCATCATTTAATGTAAGCCTAGTCTTTCATGTTAATAATAATTTTTAAGAATAATTGACACATCAGAAGATAGCACTTAAAATTTTAAATGTGTCTTTCCAGTCTTCATTTGTGAACAAAATTCAGCTCTGTTAATGAATATTCACAGATAGCATTGCATGGGTTTAATTAGGTATGAGTTAGGATCTTCCATGGATACATACATGTGCATATGGACTGTTGGCACTAGGTGCTTTGGGGGAAACACAGGTAAGTTTTCAGAAAGATCTAACAAATAATAGAAGTTTAAGCTTAAGTCTTCAGATTTGCTTATAGATGTTTGATTTTTACTGAATAGATTAATTAGATAATTTTAATTTTTTATGGATTAAAATATTACATCTATTTATCTTTCAAGATGTATTATACCACCATTGTATCCTTTGCAAATTTCTTGCACAACTCAGTGACCTGGTGACAAATCACGCTCATGATTGAGGGCTTAGTTGTTTACATAAAACTATCAGTACTTCTACATTCAGGATGTGGTAAGGTGGTCCGACTGTGCTTTGTATGTTGTAAAATAGAATTCGTAATTATTTAACAATAATTTTGTTGGGAGAGTTTTTGGTGAATAATTTTAACCAAAGAACAAGGCACTTTTTAAAAAGGAAAAATCACATTACACCAGTCAGAACAAGTCAGTATTTATCTGAACATCAGTTTGACTGTTGTATGCCTTTCCATGCCATATACTTAATGTAGCAGCTTAAAGCCGGAAGCTAGAAAAGATGTGTGTGCTGCTGAGACGTGCCAACAGAATTCCATGTATGCATTTGTTAGCAAGTAGCTCTTGTGTGAAGTTATTTATATTCTTTGGTAGCATCTACACTAGGTATAAAAAATATTTTACAAACATGTAGATCTATTTGTATTGGAAGAAATGAAACTTCATTGTTAAGAACATTAACCCTGGTTTCTAAAGAAGCAGGAAAACTGTAGTCTGTTTAAAATGTGAAAAATCTTTGCTTTTCTTAATAAAAGGAAAATAAGCTAGGCTTCCTAGGAATAACATATAAAATACAAAACCTAAGTAACGAATTGCTTTTAAACCCAGAAATTTCTTAGAGCTTTGTCAGTGTTAAAGAGTGGATGGAGAAGACCTGGAATTGCTCTAGTGTTCTTCAGCCTTCAGTCTGCAGCTATTTGATTTTAAGTTGACCTGTGGCCTATTTTGACATTTACATTGTGTGGACAAAAGGCAGCAAATTATTCTGTGGACTGAAATGGAAAGCAGGATTACTGGAGCAGCTAATAGAAGGTACTAGGTATTGGAGTCTCAAAGATCTAAGTTGTTGCCATTGTGGTAAAGGTGGGGTGGCACACAGAGGCTTTCTGAAGCAGGGCAAGAGGAAAATCCTTTTGTCTCTGGTGCTTACCTTGTGTTAGCACCAGTTGTTAATAGCATTTGCAGAAGATTGAGCAACTTGGGGAAGGATTTTTTTAGTTGTCTGCTGTGTAAAGCAGGCAGAACAACTAAGTGAAGGGCTAAGCTTGAAGGGGGAAATGTTAACAGTTGTCAAGATTGGGCTATATTTGGGGGTTGGAACTAGGTGATCTTTAAGGTCTCCTCTCTGACACAAACTACTGTTAATTTTTCCCCTTTTGATTTATATTAGAGATTTATAAACTGGACGGGTGCTGCATTGGTTCTTATAACTAATCATGTCGTGACTCCAACTATACAGGATGAGTTAGTGCTGTTTTAAAAATCTCATGTTTGTTTAATTAACTTATAAATTCTGGTCTTAATGAGGAGAGGAACACTGTGCCCAAAACACACAAACAGCTGTTTTCTATTTGAAAAAATGAGGAAAGGTAATGAAGTATACATGCTACTGCTTCTGCTTTTTTAATCTTTATGATCTAAAATTACTTGTCACCACAGTTCCTTCATCAGCTATAGAAATTAGTTCTACCTAATCTTAATAGAAAACAAAGATTTGTTAGAAACGAAACATTTTGACAGTTCCAGGAGTCTCCTGTTGCAAAGATCTAGTTCAAGAATGATTTTCAGAATTTGTTAAAACTATTCAGCTACTACTATTTATGAAATTGCTATTTACAATAATATTATATGATGCTTTTGGAGTATTATGTACACACTGATGTTTGGTTTTGTTATAGGAGGAAGACTGTTATTCACACTGGATTGCTCTGGTTTATTCATATCCTGTGACAGTGAATCAGATATTGCTGTCTATATACAGACTGAATTGCCAGCCAACTTTGAGTCCAAATATGGTAAACATAATTATATTCATTTGCTGTAAAAATATATTCTCCTTAGTTTAACATTTTCATGATTACAGTTTTCTGATAATTCCATAATTTTCAACATGAGAGGGATGTGAAAGGCCTAATCATCATGTCCCTCTTCAGTATAGAATATAGTTTGTTTTCCTGGGCAAAACTCCAGCTGTTCAGTGATGAATCTACTGCTACTCAAATACAGTAAGCCCATAAACCGTTCGGAAAGCCTATTCTCAGAATGCAGGAATTGTGGTAAAAGCACATGAATCTCTGTATTACCTAGATGACAAAGCTCATGGCTGCACTGTTACAAAAGAGTGAATATATGTGCTGATGTCTGTTTTCCTGGTAGGTACTCCTCTTTCCTATTTTTGGAAATGAAATCTGTGTCATTTCAGAATACTTAATACTTTTCAAGTAGGAGACTTTCAATGGATGAGTTGTGGGAGAAGGCAGACATTAAGATAGCCAAAGCTTCTACCACGTACTGAAGAGAATAAATACTAGTAAATACTGGATTAGATTTTAACTTCAGTCCCAAAGAAATACTATGGTAATACACTTTTAAGTGCAAAAAAGTGAATCATGTACATGTGGAAATACATGCTAATAGTAGCCACTTCATCTATATGAGTGGGCTAGGACTAGCATATTTAATGCAACTAGGAAAACACATTTGCAGGGCTTTTTCTTTCTCCCCTTTTTTTAGTGTAGTCTAGTATCAAGAGAATGTTGTAGATGTATTCTGTGACAAGTGTTGAGAATTCAGAAGCAGCATAGTAATTTGGGAAAGATTGTTGGTGTTGAGTTACTGCAAATGTTTTGAAAGCTTTCATCATCCTTGCTCCAAACAGGCTAAAAAAAAAAGGATGAAAAATCAAATAAAGGCTTGACAGGATTTTCTGTACATCATCTGTCTTATGTTTCTAGGACTCAAAACTTACCTACTATGAAGAGCTTTAAATCTGTAGATGATTATAATTTTTACTGCCTGGAAATACTGCGTTTGTGTAACACTACTGTAAGTGTGTACTGAGGCTACTCTGAGTTTGGGTTTTCTTTTTAAAGTTGCCTAGCATCACAAACTCAGTTAAAACAGTCTAGAAATTTGGTTTAGGGATATTTATTTCAGTGGGAAAATTCAAATGTATATGTGCTAATAAGTGTGAATACTGTGGCAATTGTGAAATGTAGCATCTATGTTTGCAAGAGCAGCAAAATGGCTGGAAGCCTTGTCAAGAAGTTAACAACTGATTCATCGACGAGGAAATGCTCCTGTTTCCAGAGCAGTTGTAAACAGTATGCCACTGTGATATCCTGCTTGCAATGATCACAAGTCGAGGTGAATAAGGAGTGAAAGTGGCCGTGCTGATTTAGACTTCAAAATTGATCCAACTCAACCTTCTTCATCCAGTGGGACTTACAAGCAGGTACTAGGGAAAGGCAAGCAGGATGAATTTGTGGGCTACACTCATTTAAAACTGTCTTCAGCATTTTACTGCATATAGGATTTCCTGAGCCTGTGGTTAGGCTATTTAGTAAGCCAAATGAGCCTCTCTGTAAGAAAGAGTGATAAGGAGACCACAACTGCATGCTAAATTTGAAGTGTGGGTGAACTGTGGATTTAGGCAGTTGCATAATTATGTCTGGTTTTCCGTGTGCTGCCGTGCCCTACCAAATTCTTTTGCTAATAATTTGTAACATCAGATTTAGCCTTCTGACTACCATTCAGCATCAGGCTGACATTTTAGCAAAACCAGTCAGTTGTAACACCAAGATCATTTTCCTGAGTGGTAATGATCAAGCCAGAGCCCATCATTTTGTGTGTGAAGCTAGGGTTGTTTTTCAGTGCATGAGTTGATAAATTTAACCGTAACGAATCGAGTCTCTTAATTTAGTCCCTCGTCCTGTAAAGTTATGCCACTCTGCATGTGTGTGTATATATATACACATATATATTAGTTCATGGGGTATGTCATGACTGAACGCTGTAGTATTTGACTTGGGCTCTTACTTGCACTTGTCTATCCAAGTCTCGTTTAAGGTATGATTTGTTTGAGGCAATGACAAGTTCCTCAGAAGACCCTCACTTTTGAAAGAAGACATACTGAAGGTAGCATTTATAGAATGTCCTTCAGTTACCTCCCTAAGTACTTTGCCAAAGGCTGGGAATTATTACCATTTTTCTAGGTGCAGAAGCTTTTTATGCAGTATTTGGGTCCATGGACAAATCATTTTAAGCCAGTGGGAAGAAAGCTGTACATAGAGCCCTCTGCTTGGTTTCTTCGTTTACACTGACTCAGCAGTAACTAAATTCTTCAAAGCAATATCCTAAACCTCTTCAGCAAATTTAAGTAGAAATTTTTAGCACACATATTAAAACGTATATTAAAAACCTCTCTTCCCAGTGAATGATACTGAGAAATATATACAACATTTTCTTATGCTGGAAAGCTCAATTCATGATTTAACAAGGAGATTTAATTCTCACCTGAGTATGTGAGAGATACCACTAACTTTACTGGAATTAATCATATGCTTAAGTCCATTTTTGAAGTGAGCCCAAAGGTTTAAGATGTCTGGTGTAGATTACAGCGTTGTACAGTTGTGGGGGGAGGATTTGTTTACTTATTTTTTTGTTGTTCTTTGTCATACTGTGTTCCCCCTCATGTGAAAGCTCGTCTTCTGCAGAAACATAGGAAATCATGATTTTTGTAGTTATTACAGGGTTTTTTTTAATGTTAAGTTTTAACAAGGAAATACCTTCCTAGACTCTTTGTGCTTACTGTATTTAAACATGAAACAGTAATCAGGAGTGACAGGTAATAGTCTAGCATAGGTCACTTCCTTACTGTAGCTTAGAAAGATCTTAAGTGCATATGTAATGCGCTGAGTGGGTTTGCAAGGAAAGACTTGGGAGGGGGCTTGCGGCGAGGAATTATCTCAAGTGGCCATAACTGGACCATGATGCACAAGCCCGACCAAGTAATATTCCTGTTCCATATATGGTTTAATTGAATATTTCTCTAGTTCAGCCTTTTCTTCTTGCCTTCCCTTCAGCAGGAAGTGACATGTGGCTGAGAAAGGCCATTTGTAGGAATAGATGTTAACTGATTCTCAGCAGCTCTCCCTCCCTTCCATGAAACCGTGCCTTCAGTTCTTCACTGCGTTTTGAAAAACAGTGTATTTTTTGCAGTGGCTGGCTTCCAGCGTGAGCAGGCGGCTCTTCCCAAGCAGTCTGCAAGTAGTGGCCAAGGTCAAAGAATTCTGTAGGTGATCTATTCTGAGAGGCAGAGCTGTGCCTTTTTTACAGAAAGCTTGTGCTGTTCATGGTCACTTTCGCTGTGGTCCCAGGAGCTGTTTCTTCATAGCATGTTTTACATCTTGGGTGAGAACAAGAGAGAGTGTGCTAGTGGCTGATGTTAAGTGCACCTTTTTCGAAGATGAGGGATGGACTCTTGGGTTTCCTGGCTGACAGTCACATTGCATGGGAATTTCTGAAGCTGTGTGCAAATGATTTGTTAGGCTACTGTATCAAAAGAATGGACATTTATTTTCTTTTCCTTCAGCTCCCTTTCAAAAGGGAACTGGTCCTGCTTTCAAAATAGATAACGTAAGCACCTATTGCCAGGAGAGGATTGAAACAGTGATCCTGATCTGACAGAGGCATCTATTTTTGACATTCAGGAAGGCACTCAAATCTGAAAGAAGGTCTGGTTTTATGCATTCTTTTCACCAACTTTTCCTTTTGCTGTCATGTCTTACTGCTGAGACTTGAGTTAGTACTGTTCGGTGTGTTGCATGTTTTACTTCAAACAAGATGTAAGAAGTCTCCTGTTGCACTGTAGGCTCTGCCATGAAAAAACCTAGCTCAGTACACTGACAACTCTGAACTTGATTCAGAGATACTTACCTTCCATGTGTGCTTCAGAGGGAGTGTAGTTACACAGTTCAGGGCTGTGGACTCCTTTTTGGGAGTGTTAAGGGCTGGAAGTAAGGTAGTCTAGTGCTGAGCAGCCAAGACCCTCAGTCCTTACCTAGCTCCAGAAATTTGATGTTCTTCATCCTTTACCAGTTCTCCCTGTTTCAAAATGGTTTTCACAACAGAGTCTTTGATGACTTGTTTTTTTGGGACAGGGCATGCTTGTAATTTAGAGCATCTAGCCTAGATGTTTCTCTAGAGTATTTTTCAGTGTAAGTGCAAAAGACACAAACTGGCATAAATAAATTAATAGTTTTGTTTTAAGGCAGGTCATTTTGAAGGGAAGAAAAGTCTAGACAAAGACATAAATTAGTTAAGAGGCTGTCTTAGGTAAATATTTCATCAGTGAAATTGGTCTTTGAGTTAATAAAACCAAGTTGCTAGAGCTTTCCACTTACGTTTAATGAATCTCTGTGCTTCTGTTTGTAATTGCTTCAGTGGTGAATGAGATCAGTTTCTGTATTAATAAGTTGGTGTGCTTAGATTTATATATATCTAAATGGGATGCTCAACTTGATTCTAGTTAAACTACGTGAACTACGTAGTCGCTATAGACTATGTGCTGTGAGCTGTGGTCCCCAGCTAGTGAGTGTAAAGACACTGTGGCTATTGACATGCACCTAACCCTGGAGTAGCCAGGAGAGCAGGCCAGAGCATGTGGAGTGCTGGTATTAGGAAGGAGAGACCCTGGCAGGAGGATGTTTCCAGCAGGAGCTTCATGGCTTCAGAAAGGTTTGGCTTGCCTACTTTTTTTGTTTTGTTTCTTTCCTCCAACTGTTCTGGGCAAGCAGCCAAAAAGGAATCCCAGTAAGCAATTCATGAGCTAACAAGAACTAAAATGATATTGGTAAAACAGGCTATTTCTGTCTCTCTTCCCTTTTCTCCCCCTGTCCTCCTCTAATAGATTTTTACAACTTGGATGACTAAAAACAAACAACTCCTCTGTAAAACCTCCAAAACTATACAGGAGATGCCCAGGTCTTCTAGTGGCTGCAGCCCATCCTGTTAGGAAGGCCTTGAAAAGCAAGGCTGTATTTCCTTTCTGGCTCTGTAGCCTGAGTACAGGCACTTGATGAGAAGCCATCGCTGTTTGGTGTTGGGTATTGTCTGCCCATCGGTTTTGCTCCCAGGACTGTGTGCTCTCCCTCCCGGTGCTCTTAGGCTACCGGGTTCTTGGTGTGTGCCTGCATCCTGACAGCTGTGTGCAGTGAGTTCTGGGAAACGGTAAGCCTTGTTTGCCCTGATGGTGAAGGTAATAATACTTGTCAGCTCCTGTAAAAGCACTTGCATGCTTTAAGTATTTCTGTTGTATTGGTAAGAAATTACAGGTGCAAAATAACTTAGCTGATGTCAGAGATTAATGTATGTTTTCTGCCAGTCAGCATAGCATTACTTGGAGATGGCTGTTCTTGTCGACTGAAAAGTTTAATTTTTCAGAACATAGTTTCAGCTCTTGTATTATTCTGAAGACTTTTATGTCCAAGATAAAAAATAAAACAAATTTTAAAAGCCCCCCACACTTAATTTTATGCATTTTCTCTTTATGGATGGATTGAATTTATTATACGGTTGTCATTCTGACAGCAATTTTAATATTAATAGGTGTGGTGTATTAATTGAGAGTGTTGGAGATATAGTGGAAGTCAGAATTTAATTTCTCAGGTTGAGATTTGTTACTGAAATTCTAATAGTCTTTTTATTGAATATCTGGTATGTGGATTCCAATTTCTAGTATTTTTGAATGGATATGTTTTGTAAATGCTAAACATAACTCTAGAGCTGCAGATATAATTCATCTTTAGTTTGGAGTAGTATAAAATGAATCAACTCCCAGTTAAAAATCCATAGAATACTATATTGATGTCTGTCTGAAAATTCCTGTCTAAAAGTAGTTGGGACTATTTGACTGTTTTTTCTTAACTTGTTTATTTATGAGGCTCCTGAAACGTTTATTTGGAGGAGCTTCCACCATCTGTCTTAGTTCACTTGTATTCTTACCTACAGTTAGTAGCCTAGATGATAAGCAAGAAATAACCTCTTACACCACACACAGCCTGTGGCTTTTCCCTTCAGATGAAGATTTTTTTGTTTTAATGGCTCATTGGTGCCTTGAGCACACTGGAACAATCCACAAGGCCCCTATCTGAGACTAACTTTCCATTTCTCCTGTTTTGTGTCTGTGTCTGTGCTTCCGCACAGACTGCTGGTTTGAAACCTTTTTATGGTTGGGCCCCTCAGTGCTGCCTTCTCTGCAATCCCTTGGTGTTGCCTCTTCCATCCTTGCTATCATCATCTTGCCAGTGTGGGGCTCAAGGTGAGCACAGCAGCAGAGCCTGCCATGTGATACACTGCTGGATATCATTCCCAGGCTGGGGTCCCTGCTTTAGGCTGCTGGGTTTCCTTGGCCAGGATGTTGGTATTGCATTGTGAGGTGCTGATACAGAAATGGATGTTGCTTGTGCCTTGGCTGGTAACTTTTTTTAAGTTCTGAGTCAGCTAGTGGTGGGAACAGTGGGAGAGTGGTCTTCAGGAAGCAGTGAATGGGCTTCCCCATCCGTTCTGCTCCCAGTTTGCTATTTATATGTCAAAGACTCTTTGGGATATTTTTATTTTGTTAAGGTATCCATGTTTGTTCTTTGGCTGGCCTGGCCAGATGGTGGATGTGGTGCACACGTTAGTGACAGCAGAACTTGAAGGTACCTTTTGGATTTGCACAAGATTTGTGTAACTAAATGTGGGAGGGAATTAGTGTGTTCTTGACAGGAAGCCCTTGGCTCTAGCAGCCTGCTGGCCTTTTGGCCTTGCAGTAGACTTTCTTTGTTCAGGCTTTTTCCTGGTAAGCAGTCTGGCTGTTCTGGGTTGTTTCTTTTGGAGTTACTTTTTTTTTTAGACATTAATTGAATTTAGTTGCTTTCATGTTTGATTGTTTTACATGAATGGTGCTTGCAGTGCTAAGTTCATCCTGGAATCTGTATCTCATAAAATTAAAATCAACATACAATATCTGGAAATGTTACTTTCAAAAGATTTATCTCAAGTATTTCGGATCATCTTACTCATTTATGCATGTTCACTGAAAAGAACAGGATTCACAAAGAATACCTTTGCAAGCAGTTTTTAAAATTGGGATCAGAAACCTTTTTAAAGGGTTTTTTTTTATTATTGTTTTTTGGTTTTTTGTTTTTTTTTCTTTTGTCAAAACCATTTTAGCTGGTGTGGCCTGCAAAGCATTCATGTAGATGGTAAATGAAGTTGTCGGAAAGGAATTTGACAGCATAGGTAACTGTGTAACTAAACTACCTAGTGATAGACTTGCACATTTTACTCACTACTTCCTCTGCTCAATTTCCTGTGTTGATTCAGGAAGAAAGTTGCCTTCTCTGCTGGCAGGGTAATCCCAAAAGTCTCAGATGGGGATTAGATCCCTTTTTGGTGGTCCAAAACAGAAACTGGGAGGTGCCAAATTCCATTTGCCTGAAAGTCTTCCCTGTTAGTTTATGTCTCTTGCAATCAGTGAAGTTGGAGAAAATGCTTTTGATTTTTTTGGGAAGTTTCTAAGCAAAAAAATTTTGGCTGTTACATTTAAAAACCAGTAGTGAACTTGGTTCACATACACATTCACTTTAATGCAGTTTCTGTTCCCTCTATGCAAGTGTGGCCATTTTTTAGAGCAACTCATGGAGGTGCCTTCTTGATTCTCTGTGGAAGTTCAAATAGTTCAAACTAGTAGCAGTTAACTATGGCACTATCTCCTTAAAGTGAGAATATAAACAATGTGCTGAGCCTTCTCAGTAGCGTTTTACAGCTTTCAACAGGCTAGTGTTCAGTGTGGAGTTTGTTCTTATATATTCTATTTATGATGTTTAATAGTACATGAGCAACGCTGCTTTGGTCTTGATTACATAAAGGAAGGAATAAAATTTACTAGTGGTATGCTAGCTTTTTTGGTACTTTCTACACTTGATTTCTGTGAATATTTCTGTTTTCTGCAAGTAAGTACAAGCTGAAGGTTTATATTTTGGACTGATAACATGCTCTTGTATCACTAGAATGAAACATTATTATTATTTTTTCTAATATGATGAGTTACATTAGCATAAAATTCATGTAGTTGCAATATGGAGCCCCAACTTTTAATCCGTGCACCAAGAGCAGTGGGGGGACCATAGCATTGGGGAAGGGAGGAGAAAGCGTGTGATTCTCTGTGTCACTTTGTCAGGAAAAGATGCAAAAGGAAGAGTATTTATTTTGTACGTAGCATGTTGGAGATCTCATTATGGAAAGTTTAAGACATGTAGCATCAGCCACGTGCCTAGCGTTGAGAATTGTAGCTTTCCTCTCTTGAAGCAAGTATCTCTTTAGATGCTGGAGATATAAGCTGTCCTCTTTAGGCCTTTGTATTCACTTTACTACAAGGGAGTATTGAAGAATTGAATAAGTACCTGCAGATTTGACTATGAAATTATCTAGAAGCAAAACACAATGATTTATTACATTTGTTTATAGCTGTAGCAAATACCAAAACACCATTTTTTTTCTGTTCATTGCATTCATGTTCTTTTAAGATGTAGCAGTTTTATGTATTACCTAAATATCAGACCATTTCAGATGATTAGTTCAGTGTCTTAGTTTGATCCTGAAAGGCTTCATGTGTAATAAGTACCAAATTGTAGTGTCTCTCTAATATGCTTGTCTAATTCAGTGCTGCATAACTTTAAAACTCCTTCTTTTTAGCTTTTTCTACTTTTGGCACTAATTAACACTTAGGTGTTTCTTAAGTTCCTCTGCAATATGAAGTTCATGTCTACTTAGAGAAAATAATCAATTCGTTTACACAATGCATATGAATTAACCAACTCTTATTCTGTCTACACTTAAATGTACTCAAGAAGCCAATTTATTCATGCTTTTCTCTGTAAGATATTATAGTTTGTAAGCAAGGAGAAAAATATTTTCAGCTGTGCATATGATATGAAGACCTCCAAGAAAATTCTGTTTTTAATGGGATTATTCCATTTTGACGCATTACATGTGAATACTGAGAGAAGTATAAAGTAGTTAGGACAGAAAGTAATCAGAGTATTTTAATAAGGGATGCTGAAATGTGTATGGGAATTTCTGCTGGGATTTATATGTTTTTCAAATTTTAAAAAGTGGGAATACGAAAGAATATTTGCTTTAGATCTCAGAAGCAGAACCATCTGCAGCAACAACTTCCTGAAAAACTTGTGTCTGTTGTTTTAGTGGGTGGGAGACCATCAGCCCTATATGTTGTTCTGTCCTGCTGTGTCTTGCCTACTTCTTTGTGTCATATCTGTATGTCAAAACACATTATGAGAATGAATTGATGTCTTGTTTGTTCATACAGGTGGAAATAATAAATTTTGACTGAAAGTCTTTATTCCGCTAATATTTTGACAATATTAATACAGGTTTTGTATCTCAAATATAAGAGCTAAGGGAACATTTTGTTGTTGAATTAAAGGTCTCCTTCCTATTATGTCTAGATTGTCTTTTAAGTGCTGTGGGGAAAAAAATATTATGAATTACTGTTTGATACTAGCCTTGTGTGTTGCAGTTGCTACAGTAAGGAGAAGATGTCCTTATTTGATCAAATCAAATTACGTATATGTGTAGGAGAAGGAGAGAGTGGTCTAAAGTGTGAGTAATAGCTAGGACTAGATACACTGATTGAACAAATTGTATTTCTCTACATTATACTTTCTTTCTGATAATGTCCTGACTTTGTTAATCAGTGTCTTTTGCAGTCTGAAGAAATAGAATGTTCCTCTCTCAAAGCAAGGAACGCTGTAGGAAGCTAAAGCTACCGGTTCAGGACACTAGTATGGGGTTTGCCACCCAAACCTAGCTAGTGAGATAAGAGATAGTGAGGTCAATGCAGTTCTGACTCTGTCACAGAAGAAAGGAAGATGATGGTGGTGGGATTAAGTAACAAGATATAAACTCACAGACATGAAAAAAAAAATCTTGTCATACACGTGTGTATAAATATATTGTGTGTTTATATAAAATGTTTATATAAAGACACATAGATGAGCTCCTAGGATAACTGTGACCATTGTGTGGGTGTATGATTCCAGCCTATAAACATGATCATGAGATGCCAAGCCCTGTCCAGTTAAGAGCTGTGTTTGGCTAAGGGGAAGGGCTTAAAAATCTTCATGCCGTTTTCCAGAAGCTCCAGTTCCTCCAGCCTGGCCCAGAGTGTCTCCTGCTGCAAACTGACCCTTTCTCACCGCTCAGGCTCTGTTCTCAGGCTCTGTTCGCCTTCCTACAAATACCTTCAAAAAAGCACTGTTGGCTCTTCAGCTGCACCTTCAATTGGCTAGTAGGAGCAGGGCAGTATTTCCTTCCTACTTTTATGTCTGGGTGAGAGTGTTATTTAGGCCAATCTGTTAGGCAGGTCTGCCTCACGTAATTCGTTAGTATGATAGATGTTGTACTGAGAAAAAAATTAAGGACCTGTACCTGTTGATGTACTAAATTATTAAAGTGGATGTGAGCATCGGATTTATGCAGTAAACTATGACGCATGAAAAAAGGTTTAATTGACTTCGTTCTTATTTAAGAAGGATGAGGTTAGAAAATGTGATCAGCTCCCCTTGCCCTCTGCATTAATAGCCTTCCGATGTTCTTAACTGTATAAGGATTGCACCGGGGATTAGCTTTAGTCTTGACAGTCTAGAATGGGAGGATTAATAAGAAAATATTCAGCAGGTTGAGTTTAGCAGGACAACAACAACATGTAACTGCCTTTTACACTGTCAGCACAACTCTCCCTCCCTTTTGGTCTTGCGTGTAGTTGACATCGTATGCCTAGAGAAGCATGCCGGGACACTGCAGGAGTTAAACTTTCTCATTGCTCCATAACATTTTAAACTTTTTTTTTCTTTTTTTCCCTTCACAGGAAATGACCTAGAGGCCTTACAAATACATTTGTGCATTTTTGTTCTGAGTCTCCAATTGAGCGCAAATGCAGTGTGGAAGCACCACTTCTTAATGTTACAATGGAAACAACTACCTCAACGAACAAGGAAAGGGAAAGAAGGCTTGCAATAATAAACACTCTAATTTTTAATAGCTTACACTTGCAAAGTCTTCTGTAAACAGTCCAGATTTTTTTTTTCCTCTCCAGTATTAATGTGAGACACTACAAGTAAACTAATTTGGCAGACTGGATCTGTCAAGGCATTTGAAGATATTTGATCTGCTGACATAAGGATTTGCTTTTTCAAGGAAGGAGCCTCTGCACTGCTTTTAGAATCGCTGTTGAGCGGTGGTTTGCTCCACTTTTCCTGATATTACTAATGGGAAAATCGTATTAAGCTATTGCTTCTAAAACTATTATTTGCATTGACAAAAATAACTTTTGTAGACTTAACAGCAAGTGATGACAATATGCTCACGAAGAAATTGTAGGCGGTAGCTTCTCTGCTCCAGCGTTGCTTTTCTGTCTGCAGAGTGGAAAACCAAGTAAGAGACAGAGCATTATTAAGATACATTGGCTTGCTTTTTGACTACAGTTTTAACTGCAGCAGGGCTGCACTGGACACTGAAAATACAAAGTCAGCAAATCTGCTGCCTTTCTCACTGCTGATACAGATTATACAGACGCTTGCCTTTTTGAAATGCCTTTTGTGAAACCTGTGTACACAGTCGTCCACTGTTACTGTACGTAACTATATATTTGAGGAAGGAATTTGACAAGTGATTGTTAATTCAAGGAATCTTTGGACAAGCACTCACTTATGTATTGCTGTAGTGCACAAGAAAGCAAAATGGACTATAAGCGGCGCTTTTTGCTTGGCGGGTCCAAGCAAAAAGTGCAGCAACACCAGCAGTATCAAATGCCTGAGCTAGGCAGGACCCTGAGCGCACCGCTGGCATCTACATCCCCAGCATCTCCCTTGGTCTCCTCAGCTGCTGCGGGCAGCTGCAGCCACCCTGTGTCCCATACGACTCCGATTGCAGACATCCAGCAGGGAATCTCCAAATACCTGGATGCACTCAATGTGTTTTGCCGTACAAGCACTTTCCTTACAGACCTTTTCAGCAGTGTATTTAGGAACTCGCACTATTCTAAGGCAGCTATGCAACTGAAAGACGTGCAGGAACATGTCATGGAAGCAGCGAGTCGACTCACAGCAGCAATAAAACCAGAAATAGCAAAAATGCTGATGGAACTGAGTGCAGGAGCTGCAAACTTTAAAGATCAAAAAGAGTTCAGCCTACAAGACATTGAGGTAAGTTACCTCGGGGGATACTGTTTTGCATGTGAATTTGTATCATTCCTTCTTAGCTGGACATCTCTGCAAAATCACTTCTACACCAAAAGTTGCCTCTGCTTTGCATCATATTTGTGGACTACGCTGATAAAAAGAGAAACTCTCCATTTCTTATGTTTTCTTGAAAGTAGTAAGTCATTTGCAGTGCCTGACTTCCAGCTGTTGAATGTTGAATTAGGTATTTAATAGGTATTTCTCTGTAAGATCTTGTAGTCTATTTAAAGATTTCATGAAATAAGAAAGATGAGGTACAATTATGTTGTATCACCTATATATTTCTAAATGGTAATCTTCTATATGATTTAATCTTAAAACCTGCAATCCA
This sequence comes from Strigops habroptila, assembly GCF_004027225.2. Lineage (NCBI taxonomy): Eukaryota > Metazoa > Chordata > Aves > Psittaciformes > Psittacidae > Strigops > Strigops habroptila. The sequence continues at coordinate 11,585,246 of NC_044302.2, forward strand.
ACAACCTCTTTCTTCTTGGGGGAGACCATGCTCAGTTTAAAAATAATAATGCAAAACAAGAACAAAAAACCCCAAACAACTAACCCAGCGCCCTGCCCCTCCAAACCAGCTAGACAGAAGTTTTAAACAATTTTCTGTTTTATGTTAGCTAATATTTCTAACAATACTAAGCCATCATATTCTAAATCAACCTATACTTTCAGTAATATTATCCATTCTGAGAGGAAACCTGAACACTGGGGAGCAGTGTATTGTCATCAGTGTTTGTGTAAAACTGTCTATTACTTGACTAATGATTGAAAATGGTGTGAAATAATGTTTTATCACTCTTCAAAGCGTTTTTGTCTTTTTGAGCTGTTGTGCCTAAAAAGAAAATACCATGCTAGACTGAGACATTTTACATTTTGTATTGTAAAAATTTGTCTTTACTTTGCTGTAATTTCCGTATGCTGGCAGCCAGTGCCCAACAGCCAGAATTCAGAGGGTTTGAAGTTAAAAGAGGATCCCCAACTCTTATTATACCTGGCTGGGTATTTCTCCTGTAGTAAATGTCTTAATTACATAACATGCAGTGTTAAGTGACAGTCACAGTTGAATCCCTGGTGTTTTAAGTAGTTCCTCATGTTTTGACATATTTCATTACTTTACAGCAGTTGTTGCAAAGTTATTCCTACAGAACTTCATCCTGAGTGGAAAACTGATTTTTGAGTTCTCTTATTTTTTATGTAGATTTCAGGTAACTTTGTAAGGATAAACGTTATACACACAGCGTATGTCTGCTTTCTGTAACTGCACAACTTACAGATGAAGTAGTTAAGTAGAATGCTATTTGTAGTACATAATTATAGTGAGAAATATGACTTTTTCAGTGTTATGTACTTAGTATAGAGTGAGTTAAGGTTTGCTATATATTTGTTATAAATGTCTTCTGGTATTTTTGAAGGCAATCTGATAACATCACTCTTTTTAGCTATAGTATCTGTATACGGCTTTTATAGCCTAGTCAAGTAATTCTAGGTGCTAAGTCAGACCCTGCCCCACACACTGCGTGGAGAGAGTGCTTCTTCAGCAGGGAGTTCACCAGCAAAGCAAAGTATTGTTTGCTCAAGTTGCCTGTATGTCCTACCAGCTTAAAGCAAAGGTAGAGAAACTTGCTTTGGTCCCTGCTTTGCCTGTATAGACCAAACCCATGTTTGAGAGCTCCGGGTGCACTTGCCATGCTTTCCTCAACAGGCAGCTCTGTGGTAGGAACAAATGTAAAGAGAACACAGGCAAAACCAGCTGGATTGCTTGGTTCTGATTTTAGGCATATCTTGTGGAAATTGATCACTTATCATTGTACTTTTACCATGGAATCACAGAGTGGTTTGGGTTGGAAGGGACCTTAAAGCTCATCCAGTTCCAGTCCCCTGCCATGGGCAGGGACACCTTCCACTAGAGCAGGTTGCTCCAAGCCCCGTCCAACCTGGCCTTGAACACTGCCAGGGATGGGGCAACTTCTCTGAGCACCCTGTGCCAGCACCTCACCACCCTCACAGGGAAGAAATTCTGCCTAGGATCTAATCTTAATCTCCCCTCTGTCAGTTTAAAGCCATTCCCCCTTCTCCTATCCCTACATGCCCTTGTAACAAGTCCCTTTCCAGCATTCTTGTAAGCCTTTAGGTATTGGAAAGCTCCGCATCTTGCATATGGTTTTTTTCTTGGTTTTTTTGTTTTTGTTTTTTTTTTTTAAAAGTCAATATTTATGGAAACTTTTGTGTAATGAGACAAGTGTTGTGTTCTGGTTTTGCTTGAGAACCAGTGAAATTTAAGGTTTTGACACTGACTCAAATGGTTGTTTTGTAAATCAGCCAGGGAGCGTGGTTTAGATGACTTAAGTATATGGGCAAACTAGTTGGATGATTGTGCCCAGGAAGCAGTTACCAGTTGCTCAGTGTCAAAGTGGACCTTGGCAGGTCAGTATAAAGAATATATTTAAGTTTGTAGGTAACATGGAAAGCATGTAATACAAGTATGCTGGAACACCTGCCGAATTAAAAATAATCTTGAATTGAAAAAATGAGTTTTCAGTTTGGGATAGAATTCAGAGGGGAAAATGTAATGTCACAATGTTTAAAAAGACATTTTCAGCCTCGGAAGCGGAGCCCCATGGGAAGCAGTTCTGAAGAAGCGTTCTATGGCTTATGGTAGTCATATGTTGAATAGGAGTCAGTGTTGTGTGTTTGCAAATAATAAATCAATGTTGTTGTTGTTGTGCAAAGAGGCAGTTGTCACGTATTTAACATGGCTGTAACCTGCAAGAACCATGAAAGAAGCATTCAACTCTCTTCATTGATTATTATGGCCTTAAACACAACAGTGCCCCCATGCACCACTGCCATGGTACTTAGAGAAATAGTGAGCAACTGGAGAGACGTTAGAGAGTAACAAATTGAAAAGACTGAAAAGGGCAAATTGAGAAGACTGACTCTCAAAAAGAAAAGACTAAGAAGGAAAATCAGAATTGTTCAGGTATGTAAGAAGCTGCCAGAAGATGTGGCATTGTTTTGTTCTTCATGTCCATGTAAGGTGGAGCAAGAAGTAATGAATTTAAATTTCAGAAGGCAAGATTCATATTAGATGCTGTGGAAATACTTTGTAGTGTTAGCGAAGCACTGACGTGGATTGGTACAAAGGGTAAGGAGCCTGCATCATGCATAACTTACAGAACAGGTTAAACCTGCATCTAGCAAAACCAACCCAGGTGAAACTGCTCCTTGCTTGGGACAGTAGGATGACCTTCAAGAGCCTCTCCTACTCTGCATTTCTGTGATTTGAAAACTGAGCTATTTATGCTGAAATTTTAATTTTAAAAAGTGTGATTTGGGTTTTTTTTCCCCATATCTGTAGAAAAGTTAACCTTTTCTAAAACTATCACCAGGATTAAAAAATTCACAATGGAAACAGAAAAACATGAAGGTCTTGCTTGATTTCATCAGAGTTCACTGACCAGGGAAACTGAGGGCCAAAGAGTGTGAGAGGCAGTGTAATTGTTTCCTTAGAAAATACAAGGGGGAAATACAGTAATATCTGAAGTTGCTTTTGTAGCTTCTGTAGTGATGACTGAAAGAACTTACAACTCTGAGAAAGAACTGAGTGATGGTTGAGTGTCTGAGTGGCAGCTCAGCGGTATCCTGTGAAGAGGTACTCCAAAGCCTCTTGTAAGAGGGATGGAGTCTGGTATTACAGAAACAGTAGGAGGTGAGTTGTACTTCATGGTGGGGTGGGAGGACAGAACCTCAAATTCGTGAGGAGGACATGAGAACAAGGCTTTTTCTATGCATGAGCCCATCTAAGGAAGACACGCTTTTCCTAAGCCTGCCTCATCAGAACCTGTATGTCTTGAGGAAGAATGAGAAATACAAGCAGAGCAGGTTTGGCTTTAGAAATTTAGCAGAGAGCTATAGGTTTTCTAAAGTGCCACACGTTTTTAAACTGATGTAATGGGATCTAGCCTCCAGGCAGGCAGTATTAAGAAAACTTCAGGTTTTTTTGAACATTCAGTGAGTGACTTGGATTTGGACTAAAAGAAAGGTGAGGCAGCCTGGACTGTAGCAGCAGTGGGTGAGGATTTTAATTCATTTACTGTTTTTTAGCGGAACAAAGCTTGCTAGTTCAGAGCTGTCTGCCAGGATGTGCAAGAAGGTGACTTGTCTTGATCGAAGTGTTGGTGACAGATGGAGTTTCCCAAGGTTTCTTAATTTCAGAAATGCAAATGCTGATTTTTATTTTCTGCCTTTCATTTCCCCTTTCAAAAAACTTTAAATTCTCAGGTGTTCTGTGCTTATATGGGTGAGAAACAGGTTAGAAATCAAGGGGAATGAAAGTGTGTTTTATGTTAAGTTTTCCAGCTCTGTTGTAAGCTGGAAGACTGCAGTAAAGCTGCACTTCTGTTAATAAAAGCAGTAAAGGAAATCCGGGGGGGAGGGGGGAAATTAAAACTGGAAAAAAGTTTGTGTATTTCCTCATCTTGTGTGAAGTTTTGCAGCAGCCTCAGTACTGCCAAATGTGAAGAATGAGTCTTGGTTTAGCTACATGGAGCTTGTGTTTTGTCTTAAAAGTGGTAATAATGACAGAGATGTACATGTTGCCCTCCTAAACAAAAAGGAAGCATGAATGGGCATAGGATATTTACATGGACACTTGGTTTTGTACTAAATGGAGATAACTTTTTTGCTTTTATCTGTATAAAGTAAATGAAGATTTTTGATCAAGAAGCTTGTGAGACAAAAATGTCTGAGTAAATATAAAATGTAGGCTGTTCTTAGCAAACATTGTAAAGCCCAATTTTAAATAATTTTTTTAAAATTATTATTATCTTTCCTGTGATTTGCATGGATTGGCTTCAGACTTTTCCAAGTTGAGGAACTGTCTGTAGCAAAAAGCTGCTTCAAATCAGTAGAAAAGGCTATGGCTTGCTGGAATGCCATTGTCCTCTTGTCTTGCTCTACAGCCTCATCATCTGCTCTCAGATCTGCTAGCACTGTCTTTAGAAATACTTTGTACTACATTTTAATGGCTTTTTATTTTTAAAATGCTTAGCACTTAAATGCTTTTTTGCTAAATCATAGCATTTTAGTAGCTGTCAATATCAGATCATCACTGCTGGTTGACTGTTAGCAGAAATGAGTCTGTTGGGTTGCTCATGTCTGCTAATGCTGTAGCTGTAATTCTGCGGGAATCTAGTTTGTCTTGTAGGTAACACTTCTTCAGTGAGCAGGATCGTGTCTTCCCTTGGAGGTGTTTTGGTCATGAGATCACTTTGCAAACTGCAGGGCACTGCTACATAGTAAAAATGAATAATATTCTGCCCACTTTCAGTAATATGTGGGAAGGGGTGCTATCTCATCATCTGGTACGCCAGTTTGAGTCATACCTCCTTGTTAGCTGCATTATGTTGCTATTCTAAGCTGACTCTTCGGTAGGTAGACAGGTTGTGCACAGGGCTTATCGTTACCAAAGCCATTAAGAACTCTGCTAGGAGGATGAAAAGTGTGTTGTGGTGTTCTGGTTTTTTGAGTATTTTGTTTATTTAGGGAAATAGCCCCCCCCCCCCCCCCCCCCAAAAAAAAAGTACTATGTAAAATGGTAATTGGAACTGCAAGTTAGTGTTGGTGTCAAGTCTGGAAGACTGACACTGATTTGATATAGATTTGATATATAGATTCGATAATTAAGTTTTCTAACTTTATTAGTGGTAGTGTTCTTTTTTTAAAGAACCTGTTGTGTAAGATTTGTTTGCCAGGGAATTTGCATGACATCACTGTTTAGAAATGAAATCTTGCAATTTTATGTGTGTACTTTTTCAGCAAAATACTCCAAAGTTGATTGTGTGCCCCCATTAGGAGGATGGTATGGGACAGATTAACCTAACACTGCATCTCTACGTGATGCTCCTGTTTGTAGGTGACCAGTTTGATTAAACTCATCACCTGTTTCAGAGACAAGGAATTCTGAAGTCAGACCTCCCCAAACAGTCCCATTGCTTCCAACTGCCTAAACAGGAAGACAGATACCTTTAGGTAAGGTTATTCCCTGCTGAGATAGATAGCTGTTCTGCCTGGTAACATTAAGGAAGTCAAGATGCTAGAGCCATGTTTCTTGGGACAAAAAGCTTGCAAGCTGAAGACCTCATTGTATGTGCAATATAAATTATTCTAAGAAATGGTTTAAGGAAACACATTACTACTAAGAAAAAGTTATTAGTTGACACCTGTGATTATTCCACTTTGTCTTTGATTACTACATAGTCTCATAGTATCTATGTTTTTAGTTTGTTCTTACTATGGTCTAAAGTAGGAGAGTCGAACAGTTCTGCACAGGAAAGTAGGAAAAAATAACCTTGTAAAAAGAGATGGTGGTGTGTCTATCTGTGGAAAAACCCACACCCATATGCTAATACTGTTCTGCAGGCTTTGCAACAGAGATTTAGTATATTGCTTTGCACACTTCAGTAACGGCTGGCCAACCCTGGCCGCCTTTGTCCAGTGTGGTGGTCGTACTTCTTTCCCCAGTTAAGACAGTTTCAGCTCTTTGGAAGAAAATCCTCGAGAAGTGAACTTTAAAGTGAAGTGAGTTTGGCATCTGCAGTGAGCATTTAACAGTGCAAAAATCCTCCACCACTTGGATTTTATTTAAGCAGTTAAAACCATCCTTTACCCGTTTCTGAGGAAGACTGAAATTAGTTCAAAATAGGAGTTCAGTAAAACAGATGTTACTATTTATCTTTACTGTTTAACATTGTAAATTATATTAGGAATGTTGTGTGCTGGCACTTAAAAAAAACTAAACCATTTGTTTATTTTGAGCATTATTCCCAGGCAGGGGAAACTTCAACCTCTGTACCTTAAATATTCTTTGAAACTTAATCGGCTTGAAATTCCTAATGAGTCCTAGTTTCTTCTTCCCCTGAGAGCTGCATTCTTCGTACACAGAAATATTCAGATCACCAGTTTTCTTATAAATATTTCTAACCTTGTAGCCAGGGAAGTTGGAGGTTTTTTTTCATTTTATCATTTGCTGACTGCTTTTTTAATAAGGCAAACTCCTTTCAGAGGTCAGTCAAAGTACCAAAAATGTTTAATTTCATGCCTTGTACAGAGAAGGGAAGTGATTGAACCAGAATGGAATGTCAGAAGGAGTCCGGATGCAATGGAAAATAGCATTGCCACCACTGGTTCTTCTGAAGTAGATAGTTAATGCATATAACTGTTCCTGTGAGTACAGTCTTGCCAGGAAGATCATTGTGTCTGAATATTTTTATTCCAGAAGAATGTAGCTGAAAATAAGCCCGATGATTTATTTGCTCCAAGGCATAATGGCTTTGTACATTATCTGTGTATTTTATGATTTATTCCTGAAATGGAATTCAAGTCTTTTTGTAATAAATCAAAGTCAAATATACATTTTAAACTACTTTGTGTGACAAACTCCGTAGAAGAAAAAAACCACTTTGAATAGCATTTAAATACTTTGTCCACTAATTTGGAAAATACTTGCTGCTTTGCTGCATTGTAGCTGTGCTTTGTGGTAACCTTTGGTCTGCTTAGGAGAGCGTGGCTCTCAAAGTAGACGGAGCGCTCCTGTTTGTGCTGCTTTGCTCTCCAGGTTGTCCTTCTGGATGGCTGCGCTCCTGTCTGGTCTTCCACTGGTATTGTGGCTGTGCCTAAATACTCAAGTTGTGTGATCTGTTTTGTTTGTAGTAACTGAGGCATATGCCTTTCTTTGGTTGTAATTCTGATCAGCACTGGTATGACAGAGGGAGATACATGGGGATGGAAGCGTGCAGGGGACAGCAGTCTGGGACACAGAGGTGGGACCCCCTTCCACAGCACGATGCTCGTGCTGCCCTCAGCCCAGCGAGTACGGGGAGGCACCAGCAGCCCTTCTCTTCCTTGCCTTTCCTCGGGTTTTCCGAGTGAGTATTCCATGGCCCATTTCAGTGAAATATTCTGAAGAGAAGATTTGTGCCAGCGTTAGCAGTTCCTGTCAGACAATGCGACCAACAGGGCTGCAACTTTGTGCATTCTGCAGTCACTGTTGCATTCTAAAAATGGCACTGTGTTGCCACTGCATTATGTGGCAGAATGTTTTCATGCTTATTGCTGGTTATTGCTCTGCTTGGAAGATAAACTGCTGGATTAAACTTTTCTGATTTTAATGATAAGGTTTTAAAATTATTCAGATTTTTGTTTTGCTTTGGGCTTTCTAGCATAAATTCAGCAAGATCTATGTGCATATGGGTTTTGCTGTTGGCTTTGTCCTTGTGATAATATACTACTCCTGTTTTTGTATTGTTTCATGTGCTCAGTATTGCTAAGTAACTGAACAAGTTTTTCATTCTTCAAATAACCATAACTTGAGTGCAGAAGTAAAAATTACATAGGATCAGCGTGATCTCCCTTTAATTCATAGAAACCAATGTTTGCTTGCTGTTTACCTTATTCTAGGTAAATGGTTAAATATCAAGTGTTACTTATGATCTGAAGTGTTTTTTTTAATAGAAAAAAAGATCTGAGTACCCCAGACATTGAACAAAAGCAGAAGAGAACCTTCCATGAAATCCTCTATTTGCTTGAAACGGGTTTGTTTTTTCTTCGCAGGTACTTGGGCGATGTTTCTTGACGGTGATGCAGGTCCACTTTCAGTTCCTGTCACAAGCTTTGCAGAAAGTCCAGCCAGTGGCACACTCTTGCTTTGCTGAAGCTGTAGCTCAGGAGAGAAAGAATGTTAGTGGGGCTGGAACCTCAAATTTAAGCCTCACAAATGAGCTAGAAGATGCAATAAGATCATGGAGAGGAGCAGCAGAGGTATGAAGGTCTTGCTGTAGTTACATTAGTGAAATGGCAGTTATATTTAGTGAAAACTAAATTTAGGCTGGATGCCCTAATAAAGGAAGGAAGCCTCTGATTTTCAAGACATGCTACATTTGAAGTGGGGAACATGGTGCAGTTGGTTTTGGATGCTAAAACTTTTTTCACCTATATGCTGATTATACCATTTCTGCCCTGTGTAAAGTTTTCTTTGTGATATATAAGGAGTGCACAAACAGTGGAAGCAGCTTTTTGTTAGTAGTGAATTAACAGTGTTCAAATGTGGTTTGGCAGAAGTGGTAAAGTGTTTGCAAAAACAGCAAAAAACCTTAATGAAAAATAATTTAGATTATGCCTAAAGCTTTTCTGCTTTCCCTTACACTACTGAAGTCTGCAGACTGATAGATCAAAATGGCTTCAGACACTGCATGCAATTTCCTTAAATTCAAGTAACTTGGAGCATGTGCTTTTGAAGCCCAATTTGGCAGCACACGCAGGCTTTTTATAATCATTGTGACTGGAAATCTTGTCAAGGTTTCCATTCATCAACCTGGGATGTGCAAGGTATACGAAAGCAAACAAGTTTCTTTTAGAACTATGAATGCAGAGGAATTGTTTGTAATTTTTACTGCAGCATAAATTTATTTCACTGGATAAAATAAGGATTTGGGAGTGCTTTAGGTGTATTACAGATAATTGTAACAGGTCTAATCCTGGTATAGCTGTACTCCTTTTCCATTAAAAATAGTTAATTTTATGTTTAATATACTTAGTTCCTTAAAACTGCTACAATTTCTAGAAATGCCCTGCCATTGCTATCAAGTTTCATTTAAAATGTAGTTAAAATTAAACTTGGGTTTGCAGAATTTGAGTCCTTAACTTTCCCTTATACCACCTTGACAGCCCTCTACAGCTATTTCTGCTAATAAAACCTGTATTTTGAAATAGAGTTTAATATAAGTATTATACTAATCAAGTCCTTCATTAAACATGCATGGGGAGGAGAAGCGAAAAATACAGATTCTTCCTAGTTCCTAGAATAAAAATAGGAGAAGCTTCTCAATTTTTATGATTGACTAAAATAACTACTCTGAAGTATTTGTGTGGAGTTTTAGGATGGTGTAAGAAAAATCTGCGATCTCTCATAATTTAGGTAGACTAATATACAAGTCATTTTGATAGAAGGAAGATTTGAAATACTGAAATCTTCTCAAATCTTAACTTTGTGGAGGAAGGCAATCCATTATTTCTGTATAAAACCAGCCTCCTTGACTGAGAATACACCGCTGTTTCATAATAAAGTTTAAGACAATAGTTTGTCAGTAGCTCAAAACTATGTTCTCTTTTTAAGATTTTTCACTTGGAAAATGCTGTAATTATGTATGTGTCAGTGAAGTGAGCAATGACCATTGGCTGTAGCACCAAAAATTCCCAATTACGACATCCTGCTTTAGAGCAAGACTCCTTCCTAGACTGAAAAATAAGCTTTTTCCAAGCTTAAATGCAGTCGTGAGCAGGTTTTTTGTTTTACCATGCTGAGTCATGTAATATTTTACAGTTAAAACTAGATGTGTGGCTTTTCATATTTCTTATTTTTCAAAATCATACTACATAAAGCTATTCTCTTGCTGTGCTAAGTTGATCTTAGTCTTGTGTGGCTCTTCTCAAATCTCCCCACAGTAGTCAACCTTAATTTTATAAAATATATCGCGTGTACACGGAAGTGTTTTTCCACATGATTAAATTATTTTCTGTGGCAAGTAATACCCTTTATGTTGAAGTTGTAGGTCCCTCCTCTGGTAATGACAGTCATCATGTGGCCTGTGTAACAGGATCCTTAGTTCTGAGAGGGAGCTGGAATTGTAACAGCAAACAATGAATTAAGTCGCTAGCCAACACCTATATGCCGTACAAATTATGTGAGATTTCTACTTTCAAAGTAGCAGTAGAGATTTGATAAATTATCATAAATAATCTTCTCTGGATCCTTCCCACCAGGTGCTGCTTCTCATCTCCTTTATAATGTTTTAAACTCTGTGGGGTTTTTTTTGCTCTTCTTTAAAATTTAATTAAGCTTGACCTGGTTTAATGTTGAACCTCTTTACCCTGGATTTTTATTTTGCATTACAGGCCACATCTCGACTGCGAGAAAGAGGCTGTGATGGATGTTTGGCAGGAATTGAAGTTCAGCAACTTTTCTGCTCACAGAGTGTGGCAATCCCTGAACATCAGCTCAAAGAGCTAAACATGAAAATTGACAGTGCTTTGCAGGTAGTTTTTAAAGTCTGCTGCTTTCATGTGCATCTAGGACAGTCAGTTGGCCAAGGAATGAAATAGGGAAGGACTGTATTACTGCAGAAATGTGTACCACAGGCAGCCATGAGGTATTTGAGAATTACAGTATTGGAATCGTACATTATAAATGTGTGTATGCTGTAGAACTGACTAGGATAAATGCATGTAACAATTCTTATGTATGTAACCAGGCATGATGACTGCTTGCTTACTTGCTGATATGTCTGTGTTATCTCAACTTTTTGTGTAATGTCAGGCTTACAAAGTGGCTTTGGAGAGCTTAGGCCATTGTGAATATGCAATGAAGGCTGGTTTCCACTTGAACCCAAAAGCTATTGAAGCAAGTCTTCAGGTAGGATCTGCTAAACCTGCTCTCTCTTTCATCCCTCCTCACCTTGAAAACAACTATTTCAAACAAATAAATCAGACTCATACTAAGATTTTTTTAATGTCTTAATTTCTTCTAATGGATCTGTTCTGTACTCCAGGGCTGTTGCAGTGAAGCTGAAGCCCAGCAAACAGGAAGGAGACAGACTCCACCTCAGCCCATTCAGTGTGAACTGCCCACTGTACCTGTTCAGATAGGATCACATTTTCTGAAAGGAATATCCTTTAATGAGTCTGCAGCAGAAAACCTAAAGCTGAAAACGGTAATAATCTGGATATAACCACAGGAGTGAAAGGTTAAAAAAAAGTGAATTCCTTAAACTTCAGAGAACAACTGCGGTGGAACATCAGTGCCAAACTTGTGTTTAAAAGTGCATATTTTTAGCCTGACTTCCTGTGGAAACAAGATCTTGATAACATTGTAGGTCCATGCCTGCTTCTGATAATGTTTTAACCACCTGGGAAAATTCAGTTCTATCTGAGAGCAGCATAGACATCTAGGAGGCATTGAAGCTTCTGTGATCTTTTTGAAAATAGATGGGTTAGGTATGAAGAAGTGGAGGGGAACATGAGCCCTTGCAGGTGGCTCAACTAGGGGATGCACTTCAGACCACTTCTCTTCTGAGGTGCCAGCATAAGCTGGCCCAGCCTAGTGCTAAAGGAGGTACTTAGAAGAAAAGTATTCATAACAAAGCTCCTCTTCATGTCTTCTTACAAACTTTAACCAATTGCTGAAAATAATTGAAAATTGTGGAGAAGTTAATTGTATTTTCGGTGTGAAGGAATGGAAAATATGTCCATGCAGAAGTAATTTGGGCAATTTGAATCAGCATTTTCACTTGTGAATTTATGATTTGGTTTGGGTTTTTTTTAGTAAGCCCAGTTCCTTGTTCCTGAAAGAGTTGAAACAATCTATGGCTCAAAATGCTGCTTTTCTGTTGTCTTTGCAGTGCTTTTTGTAGTTTTGATTAAACCATTCTGCAAGTTAAGCAAAAATACTGTTTTATGATTTTGGGGGAGTATTGTCTTCCAAATAGCAGAGATGATCTTCTATATTTCTGTTCTGCAGTTGAGCTCTTCCAGTTATACAAGGCTGTTCAGAGGTAACAGACCTTACAGTTGTCTGAAAAGCATATAGGACAATGCTAAATGCATGTGGAAGCATTGGTGTTAACATTTCTGAGTTGTGTATTTAGTATGACAAAGTGTTTATTTTTTTCAGCACACGATGCTGCAGTTGATTAAGGAAGCTGGATGCCATAATGGACTTACACCACGGGATGACTCTCCTGTTACTGAAGTACTAAATCAGGTTTGCCCTTCCACTTGGCGAGGAGCCTGCAAAACTGCTGTACAATTGTTGTTTGGCCAAGCTGGACTGGTAAGTGACTATGAATAGGCTTAGCAAAAAAAAGGCTACTTAAACATCCTGAAGAGAAATTGGATATTTTAAAAAGTTTGAAAATTAATTTCCAGAATTTTACTTTGTGTTTCTCCATTTTTAATGCTGCAGCTAACTTGATTTATGAGCAAAATATATCCTCATAGAACGTGAGTTCATCTGTAGCCAATAGGAACAGGAGAATGTACTGTGTACTTCGTACTCTCTGTTACCAGATAGAACACTAGAATGAAACTTCTAATTCATAGTGAAATAGAAAGATTTTCAAATCTATAGATGACCATGTTAAAAAGAAACACCCTTCCTCCCCCTTCCTCTCCCCACTTCTCTCAGATCAGCTTTAAAAACTGCCATTTTTTTCATTTCCTCTCTGCTTTGAATGGAAGCTGGGTTTCCTGCCCTACATAAACCAGGAAGTCCTCTGCACCAAGTAATGCTACCTGGCATCTCCAACAGAGCCCAGAGCAATTAAATACCTTGCTGTTGACATATGTGTTCTTTAGAAACAAAACCCTTGGATTTTAGAGTGTTTAAACAGTTGCTAAAGATAGATGCTTGGAACATACTCTATAAGAAAATGCATTTGTGCTCCCCTAACTAATTACTGAAATTTCTTCATTTAATAAAGTGTCATTCGTGACACACGTTTTTTTGGACTAATGTGAGTTTTCATTTGACTGGACAAAATGGGAGCACAAATGCAATAGGATAGGAAGGAAATGCAAGTGTCAAGGTACACCATAGCCTGTGACAGTTTCTGTCAAGTATTCTTCGAATCGTCTTTAACCTACAATAACCTAAATGCTTCTTGTTGATTCATATACAGATTCTTTGTTCAAGGTGATGGCAAGCCATCAGGACTTTGTAACTAATTGTAATTTCTGATTAAAGGATCCATATTGCTACATACTTAGTAAATATCGCATTTTTCAAACAAATCACACAGCTGATTATGTGACTTTGGCCTTCTGTTCTAGTTCATTAAACCATATGCTTTTTGGTACTATTGACAAGGTCTTCAATAAAGGTGAATGATAAATTGTAAATTATAAATTTGTCAGGTGTTTCTACTTTAGCATTCCTTTGATACTAGATATTAATATCTGTTAGAGGAGTAGGTTCAAATCAGAGTGGAATTCAAGCGTCTTATCATGTAAAAGCGGCCTAAAATCAAAGGGACAGACAATCAGTATCCAACAGCAGTGCACCTGCTGTCAATCCTGACTTCACTATAATACAGGGATTCAAGGGTGGGAGATGGCAGTGCATTAACCATTCTGTGTAAAGAAGCTTTGCAGAGGGGCATAAGAAGTTGGTATCTTTGCAGGAAGAGAAAGCAACTGTGGAATAGTAGAGTTGTTCAAATTTCTACTGAGGTGTTTTCAGGGAAAACATATTACATATTAGTAAGTACAAGAACTAGAAAGAAGGCTATGGTTAAGTGGGATTGTGTCTTCACATACCATTGTTCATGCTAGGATGCTGGGGGCCAGCAGTAAGGGATGGGAAATGAGGCCAAGAAAGGAACTGTTTCTCAGCAGCCCTGTGGGAGTGTGCTATAACTCAAGAGTTCTTGGCTCCTAAGTGTCTAGATGAGGAATGCCTTGGAGGATGGTGCACCTCCCACCGTTTCCTTTCCAGGGGGTTTCAGTGTTGTGCACACCCAAGTCCTGCCCTGATGAGATCTGGGGAGTGGCCCAAAGCACATTTGGACTCGGGAGTCTGAAAATGTCTTGATGTACCCCAGTCTAGACATAACTAGTTAGACCTGCTGCTAATTAAAGCAGTGATATTATTCAGGCTTATCATAACATTTAGAGAGTCGTCAGCATAAAACTTAACTTACACATTCTCTCAAATGACTGTGCTGATATATGGAATATTACTTGTGTTAAATCATGGATGTCTCCAAAGCTTTTTGCATGAACCTCAGGTTCTGAAAGTGCAGGTTTCTATCTTCAAAGACACAGTAATGAGTTATCTGCATGACGAAATACTTGCCAGTTTTCTCTCCTTTGTTCCTTCTCACTTTGATTTGTTACAGTCTGGAAGGGTGTGAGGGTTGAGGTTTTTCTTCATAAACTATGTACCGTAATTTTTTACAAGATTCAGTTATGCTTCTATGTACCTTCATGCAATGATGAGAAATTGTAATTTGCTTCTCTAAAGCATTCTTAGGGTGGAAATGAGAGAGGAAGCACCTGTAAAACAAGAACAATAGATGTCTGATGCACAGGAAGCTATCCTCTAAGCACCCACCAGGCGGGGAGGGAGAATGTGTTTATTTTAAGTTTATTTTGTGTAGAACTCGGATAAGTGAATCATGGGACAGAGTTATGTAGCATTTGCTTTACAGCTTTTAGAAACTACGCTGTCTGTACTAGTTCAGAATTGTGTGTAAATTTGTCATTCAAATGCCAAATTTAAAAGAAAACATTACTTGACAGTCTTGCTATCTTTAGTCTATCTTGCCATGTGCCTTTTAAGAACAAACTCATTAAGAGTGGAAAGCACAATCAGATGTGACTTAGTTTGCTTGGTTATTTTAGGCTTCTGTTTTTTAACATAGGAAATAATTTTTTTTAAGTGCAGTTTTTACTGTAGCGTATATATTAAGACTTGTATTTTCAGATTTGGGTCAGCTGAAGAAATCTTCATGATTGAATAAGTGATGTGTATTAAAATAGTTGAATTCAAAGGATGAATAGAAATGAAACTTTGAATTGGCATCATGCAGTCATGAAAAGAAGGTTTAATTGAGTTTCTAGCCATCCTTTTTTGTGCTAGTAGATCTTTCTGTGCAAAAAACATGCATGGCAAACCCTAAATCTTGTAGTAATGTTTAAATCACAGATGTCGTAACTCTGACCAAATGTTGAGAGGTGTAAAGCTTTTAAAGGAAGGAAAGGAAGGGGGGGAGGCAGATGGGATGGATGGACGATGGCACCTCCAGCAAAGCCCAGATCATGAGCACTGCCATGCAGCAGAAGCTGATGTATGTCTGCTAAATCAGAATTTTAGTTATGACTTACAGGTCTGAGAGGCAGACAGGATTTTTTCTTAGGAGTTGAGAACAGTCACTCCTAAGGTATTCTCTTCTTACCCCAATTATAATTGCAATATAGCTGAATTGCAGATTACCAAATTACCTAAAGTTAAGATGGTACAAATACAGGGAGAAAAAGAAATGGAGTTGCCTTGTTATTAAATGACGTATTTTCATGAGTGGATAATAGCATGGCTCTTTGTCACCGTGCTTAGACATGTTTTACAAGTTTGAATAAACTTGCACAAATGCTTAGAGTCAGCTGAAGGAAAATGAAGGTCTTATGCTAAAATACCTGAAAGGTGGGAAGTAATTATGTTCGAGTGTCATTGGATGGCTTTGTTAAAGCAAGAGAAGAGACTCTCAGCATTATTTATATTTCACATTTCTTCATAACCAGTAGTAGACAACCAGTAAGAAGTAGAACCAGTGTAGGGTGATCGCAAAAGAGCCAGTAATATCCCTTGGGGCTTATTTATACCAGAGGACTTTAGCCATTTCAAGGATAAATAGTAGAGCTAATCTGCTAGTCACTGAAGCAAGAACTGCTGATGGCTGCCAAAAAGTCATGCTGGTTCAGCATGACCAAAATAGGAGATTATGGAAATGATCAAAAAAGCCAACCCGTGCAGACTGGACAAAACCAGAAAGCAAGAACCAAATATGGAACTTACGATCACTGGTGTTGAAGCTTAAATGAAGCTGAAGTAAACCCCTTCCTCCTCCATTCCATAAAAAGAAAGGTTCATGACAGAAGGTTGATTTTTCAAGACTTTTGTCTTCCATATATCTTCATGATGTCGTACAGAAGGCTCAGAATTTCACAAATCGAACAGTCACTTTTCTTCCCTTTATATAATAGGGAATCAATAATAGTACAGTTCTATTAGATAGCATAGAGACATGTTGGTGTGGGATTTTATAACGTTAAGAGGGAAGAGAGGCTCTTAAGAATTGTGAGCTATGTAAAGAGTTTCAGAGTCTATACTACTTGTCTATATCATACCATGCACTGCAGTTTAATTATTTAAAGTATTTTGATAAATAGGTGTTTGAGAGCTATTAAAGTACCAATAGTGCCAAACCTCTCAAATGTAGGGGCTGTTACATGAAGCCACTGATGACTACCAGCTGTTTAGGTGAAGTAGTTGGTAACTATGTTATGATGCATAACTACAGTATGCAATTGAGAATAATTAAGTCCTTGAAATACAGGTTACTGTATCAAACTATTTTTTTAATTTACTTTTTAAAAAAGAAATAAACTTACAATGATTTTGAGAGTTGATGTGTCTTTGTCTGGTTATGTTTTGCACCTGTAGCATGGCACGTAGGTGAGACTATTGCATCTTAACTACAGTGGTGATAAAATATCTTGAACTAATTCTTAAAATCATTTCCCTTTTATTTTCATTTTATTTGCTAGGTGGTTGTGGACACAGCACAGATTGAAAATAAAGAAGCTTATGCTCCTCAGATAAGTTTAGAAGGATCCAGAATTGTGGTGCAAGTTCCATCAACTTGGTAAATAAAAATACTGTATTGCAGATTATATTGTTAGCTATGACTGAAATATATAGGGGGAAATATTGCAGTACAAGTGGAAGAGAGAATACTAGGCAGTTATAGCATATCTTCCTTAAGTTCCTTCATTTGGAACTGAGTACAGTTCCTGACAGACTGACAGTTGTACTTTAGCTGTCTTTGTACTTGTGCTGCCTCTGGAGGCCATGCAAGAGAGGCAGTGCTGGGGCACTCAGACGCACTTACAAAGAAAAAGTAAAAGCTTGATGATGAAGGTTTAAAAAATAAAAAATAATAATCCAATAGTATTCCTGTTATGCTTCTTCCCAGCAGGTCCTCACAGCTCTTGCCTCAGGAAGACCAGGAATTAGATGAGTTTAATATGAGAGCTTTAGCTCCTTCTTCACTGAGCCGTTGTTTAAGCACTGTCATGAACCGTAGAACTCTGTGGTCCTAGAGACTCTATCCCTACCAGTTTAGCTGACTGCCTAGGGAAGAATGGTAGGATTAATCTGCAGTTTAGGTGAGGATTTCTTCCCTTTTGAAACAATGATTTGGACTTAGAACAACAACTTTCTCTCTTTGGAGTGTCCAGTGTTAGGAATTTCAGTACAACACAGTACATTCATCTGAATCCTTAGTGAGAGCCTGTTACTAGTGGTACCAATGGTATGTCCAGAAATGCAAGTCAACTGATAGTCTGTTTATACAAATACATCTTTAATTCCTCTATAAACTGGCACTTTTCTGTTCTCTTTTTGTAAATTGCTGTATTATGAAAGAATTAAAATCATGTGGAGTGTTGAGCCAGGCGTTGTGTGCTCTGGAAGAGCTCCTCCTGCTGACACACGGTGAGAGTGGCTCTGCACTCCTCTCTGTGCCTGAATTATGCCTGCTCAGCTAAAAAGCTAATCATTAATCATGATTTTAAAATAAATTATGTAACTCTTACAGTTATATTAGCTATATATTTGTCGTGGTTTGAGCCCAGCCGGTAACTCAGAACCACGCAGCCGCTCGCTCACTCCCCCCACTTCTTCCTCCCCCCGCTCCCGGAGGGATGGGGAGGAGAATCAAAAGAACGTAACTCCCACGAGTTGAGATAAGAACAGTCCAGTAACTAAGGTATAATACAAAACCACTACTGCTACCACCAATGATAATAATGGTAAGGGAAATAACAAGGGGAAAGGATACAATTGCTCACCACCTGCCGACCGATACCCAGCCCGACCCGAGCAGTGATCTGGGCCTTCCAGCTGACTCCCTCCGGTTTCTATACTGGGTATGACGTGCTGTGGTATGGAATTCCCATTTGGCCAGTTTGGGTCAGGTGTCCTGTCTCTGCTTCCTCCCGGCTTTGCCTCCTCCCTGGCAAAGCATGAGACTGAGAAAGTCCTTGGTTGGAGTAAACATTACTTAGCAACAACTAAAAACATTGGTGTGTTATCAGTGTTGTTCCCAGGCTGAAAGTTAAAAACCACAGCACTGCACCAGCTACTAAGAAGGAGAAAAATGACTGCTATAGCTGAACCCAGGACAGTATCCACCCCTTATTCCATACCATTCACGTCATGCTCAGATCCCACATCTCTCAACACACCATCGCCCTTGTCCCATATATACACATATATATACACCCACACCCACACACAGAGAAAGATATCATTCCCTAGTCCATGGACCAATCCCTATAAAGTTGCTGGATTCATCCAGTCCATGATGTCAGGCTCCATCTCTTGTAATAGTCTTTCAGGGCAGGATGGACAGTATGTAGTGTTGGGTTGTTGCCTGCTGATGACACCGCCAAACTCGTCTGGTCACTGCTGAGCTCGTCTGGTTTCCTCAAAATTCATTCTTTGTTGGGGTGATGATTGGAGGAAAGCCAGGGTCAGTTGCTGGCAACCTGAAGATATCTAGCTGGTGGACTATAAAAGTGTTATAGAGCAGGCAACAGCATAAAATCAAGTTCATTGGCTGTTTTCCCCCAAAATCAAATCCCCTTGAGGTACACATCGGAATTCCCCATCTTCCCGCATTACCCACCAAGTACATCCAGGTCCCTGAGCAAAAGCAACCCCACGAGTGGGTTTGCCTTTACCTGAAGCAGGAATAACCCAGACTGTCTTCCCCAACAAATTCTTTATGTGCACCACAGGAACTTTATCCCCCTCTACAGTACGTAAAAGTTCTGATTGGGCTGGGCCAGCCCTGTTGGCAGATCCCCTAGCATTGACCAACCAGGTGGCTTTTGGTAAATGTGTATCCCAGTGTTTGAAAGTCCCACCACCCATTGCTCTCAGTGTAGTTTTTAACAGCCCATTGTAGCATTCGATTTTCCCAGAGGCTGGTGCATGGTAGGGGATGTGCTATACCCACTCAATGCCATGCTCTTTGGCCCAAGTGTCTATGAGGTTATTCCGGAAATGAGTCCCATTGTCTGACTCAATTCTCTCGGGGTGCCGTGTCGCCACAAGACTTGTTTCTCAAGGCCCAGGATAGTGTTCCGGGCAGTGGCGTGGGGCACAGCGTGTGTTTCCAGCCAGCCGGTGGTTGCTTCACCATGGTAAGCACATAGCGCTTGCCCTGGCGGGTTGGTGGGAGTGTGATATAGTCAATCTGCCAGGCCTCCCCATATTTGTACTTCAGCCATCGTCCTCCATACCAGAGAGGCTTTAACCACTTGGCTTGCTTAATGGCAGCACATGTGTCACATTCGTGAATAACCTGGGCAATAGTGTCCATTGTTAAGTCCACCCCTCGATCACAAACCCATCTCTATGTTGCGTCTCTGCCTTGATGGCCTGAGGTGTCGTGGGCCCACCGGGCTAAAAATAATTCACTCTTATGTTGCCAATCTAAGTCCATCTGAGCCACTTCAATCTTAGCAGCTTTATCTACTTGTTGGTTGTTCTGGTGTTCCTCAGTGGCCCGATTCTTGGGTACATGAGCACCTATGTGGCGTACCTTCACCACCAGGTTCTGCACCCGGGCAGCGATATCTTGCCACAGTGCAGCAGCCCGGATGGGTTTATCTGTGCGCTGCCAGTTGCTCTGCTTCCATTGCTGCAACCACCCCCACAGGGCATTTGCCACCATCCATGAGTCAGTATAGAGATAAAGCACTGGCCGTTTTTATCGTTCAGCAATGTCCAAGGCCAGCTGGATGGCTTTCACCTATGCAGACTGACTCGATTCACCCTCTCTTTCAGCAGTTTCTGCAACTTGTCGCAGGGGACTCCACACAGCTGCCTTCCATCTCCGATGCTTTCCCACAATACGACAGGACCCATCAGTAAACAAGGCATATTGCTTTTCACTCTCTGGCAGTTCATTATATGGTGGGGCCTCTTCAGCACGTGTCACCTCCTCTTCTGGTGACATCCCAAAATCTTTGCCCTCTGGCCAGTCCATGATGACTTCTAGAATTCCTGGATGACAGGGATATCGTGTTCGATTTTGTTGTGTAATTAGTGTGGCCCACTTAGTCCATGTACCATCGGTTGCATGATGGGTAGCGGAGACCCTGCCTTTGAACATCCAGCCCAGCACGGGCAACTGGGGTGCCAGGAGGAGCTGCGCTTCAGTTCCAGTCACTTCTGAGGCAGCTCGAACCCCTTCATAGGCTGCCAGGATCTCTTTTTCAGTTGGAGTGTAGCTGGCCTCGGATCCTTTATATCCCCGACTCCAAAAGCTGAGGGGTCGACCTCGAGTCTCCCTTGGAGTTTCTGCCAGAGGCTGCAGGTAGGACCATTCTCCCCAGCTGCGGTATAGAGCACATTTTTCACATCTGGCCCGGCCCGGACTGGTCCAAGGGCTACTGCGTGAACTATTTCTCGCTTAATTTGTTCAAAGGCTTGTTGTTGCTCAGGGCCCCATTTGAAATCATTCTTCTTCCGGGTCAAGTGGTAGAGGGGGCTTACAATCAGACTGTAATTTGGGATGTGCATTCTCCAGAACCCCACAACACCTCAGAAAGCTTGTGTTTCTTTCTTGTTAGTTGGTGGAGACATTGCTGTTATCTTGTTGATCACATCTGTGGGGATCTGGCAACGTCCGTCTTGCCATTTTATTCCCAAAAATTGAATCTCCTGTGCAGGTCCCTTGACCTTACTCCGTTTTATGGCAAAACCGGCCTTCAGCAGGGTTTGGATTATCTTCCTCCCTTTCTCAAAAACTTCTTCCGCTGTATCACCCCACACAATGATGTCATCAATGTATTGCAGGTGTTCTGGAGCTTGCCCCTGTTCCAGTGCACGATGGATCAGTCCATGGCAGATGGTAGGGCTGTGTTTCCACCCCTGGGGCAGTCGGTTCCAAGTGTACTGGACGCCCCTCCAAGTGAAAGCAAACTGTGGCCTGCATTCTGCTGCCAAAGGGATTGAGAAAAATGCATTGGCAATGTCAATTGTGGCATACCACTTGGCTGCCTTTGACTCCAGTTCATATTGAAGTTCTAGCTTGTCTGGTATGGCAGCACTCAATGGTGGTGTGACTTCATTCAGGCCACGATAGTCTGCTGTTAGTCTCCACTCTCCATTAGACTTTTGCACTGGCCATATGGGGCTATTAAAGGGTGAGCGGGTCCTGCTGATCACTCCCTGGCTTTCCAGTCTACGGATCAGCTTATGGATGGGAATCAAGGAGTCTCGGTTGGTGCGATATTGCCGCCGGTGCACTGTTGTGGTCGCAATTGGCACTTGTTGTTCTTCAACCTTCAGCAACCCCACAACAGAAGGATCGTCTGAGAGCCAAATAATCACCATTGTGACGAGTAGTAACAATGAATGCTTATCACAAATATGATTAGACACACTCTGGTCAGATCTGTCGCTATCTCAACCCTTCGTGCCCCACATTGGGCGCCAGAAAGAACTGTCGTGGTTTGAGCCCAGCCGGTAACTCAGAACCACACAGCCGCTCGCTTACTCCCCTCCTTCTTCCTACCCCCGCTCCTGGAGGGATGGGGAGGAGAATCAAAAGAAAGTAACGCCCACGAGTTGAGATAAGAACAGTCCAGTAACTGAGGTATAATACAAAACCACTACTGCTACCACCAATGATAATAACGATAAGGGAAATAACAAGGGGAGAGGATACAATTGCTCACCACCCGCCAACCGATACCCAGCCTGACCCGAGCAGTGATCTGGGCTTGCCGGGTAACTCCCCCCAGTTTATACACTGGGCATGATGTGCTGTGGTATGGAATACCCCTTTGGCCAGTTTGGGTCAGGTGTCCTGTCTCTGCTTCCTCCCGGCTTCCCCTCCTCCCTGGCAAAGCATGAGACTGAGAAAGTCCTTGGTTGGAGTAAACATTGCTTAGCAACAACTAAAAACATCAGTGTTATCAGTGTTGTTCCCAGGCTGAAAGTTAAAAACCACAGCACTGCACCAGCTACTAAGAAGGAGAAAAATGACTGCTATAGCTGAACCCAGGCCAATATTCAACAGTAGAAAGAAACCGAGGCTGCAGGCATAGTCTTTAGGAACCCTCAGGCATCCATACATTGTGCTGCTTTTATTACTTGCAGCTCTGTAGTAGCAGAAGTAGTGCAGCAATTGGTCTTTTATTACCTGACTAGTATGGTAAAATTGTCTAATGTAAAAAAAACCCTAAAATTTTAAATTTTAAGTTAAACTTAATGATTACAGGTGTCTGAAAGAAGATCCAGCAACAATGTCTCTGCTACAGAGGAGTCTGGATCCAGAGAAGACTTTGGGGCTAGTAGATGTGCTCTACACTGCTGTGTTCGACATACACAGGTGGAAGGAAGGAAGGTATATCTCCTCCTGAGCCTTATGCTTTCATGTTCTAGTGTCCTAGTTTAAACAAAGCCATCATGGTTGAAAGATCCGTACTGATGAATTTAATACTACCAGTTCATCAGGAGGGGAAAACAGTAGTCAAACTGAGTGCAGGAAATTGGTAATCTACGTAGGCACCTTGAGAGTACATACAGAGATACAGCAATCTTTTTGAAACCAAATGAGCAGCTTATCCAAGTGTGAAAAAATATTTGTTTCTCTTACAAAAATAATTTATTTTTATTTAATTAGTCACCATTTACATCTTGAAGCACAATTAAAATTTCTTAATGAAAATAGTTAATGCTATTGCAAATACTAGTAATAATTTGCATTGTCACCATAAGAAGTAATTGATGAACTTGGCAATCTTTGGTTTTGTTTCTTCCACTAGCTACTACCCAAATACCCGTTTTCCTCTAAAGTACTAACTCAGTTATGTATAAGGTGGCTTGATATATGTGTTTTTGGTGCAGGGAGCAAGCTTTGCCTTGTATTCAGATCCAGCTACAGCGTGAAATCTCAGACTTTGGGAATCAAGTTGACATGCCATCCGGAAATGGAAGCAAATCTTCAGGTGGTCTGCAAAAGACGTTCTCAAAACTGACTTCACGGTTTACAAAAAAAACTTCCTGCACCAGTACAAGTAATACTGGAAGTTACTCAATCCCCAGTACGCCTTCCAAAAATGTCTTCATAAGTTCCAACTCAGAGGAGAAAGCTAAAATGCCCACTAACATAGACGCAAGGTTACAGAGCATCTTGAACATTGGTAACTTTCCTAGGACTGCAGATCCACTGCAGTCAGTTCAGAGCACAAATAACCAGCTAGTGAATGGGTTTCTAGTTGAAAGACGGGACAACTTCTTCAAACCGGATGATGGCAAGGATGACAAAGGTATGAATTTACCAACTGATCAAGAAATGCAGGATGTTATAGATTTCTTGTCTGGTTTTAACATGGGCAAATCCCAGCAGACTTCTCCGATGGTGAAAAGAAGGAACTCTGTTGCATCCTCTACAGCAACAGAACAAAAATCAGGAACAGTACAACAGCAACCGCAGTCTGTCTCTCACACACCACTGCATCCTTCCCAACAAGGCTTGTCACAGCAACAGCAGTCACAAAAGCAGCAGCAGCAACAAATGCAGTATTACCAACACTTGCTTCAACCAATTGGACCACAGCAACGTGTACCTGCCAAATGGATAACTAATTCTTCACAGCAGCAAGCCCAAGCTGTTGGAGCTGGATTGTCTCATATAAACCAGTGGAACAATCCTGGTTTTTCAGATTTAAGCTCTGATTTGTACAGCTTGGGTCTTGTGAGCAGTTATATGGACAATATGATGTCGGAGATGTTAGGACAGAAACCACAAGGACCTAGAAACAACACGTGGCCGAATCGTGACCAAACTGATGGAGTGTTTGGGATGTTGGGAGAAATCCTGCCTTTTGACCCTGCAGGTATGTACCTTTTCATTTATTGTGGGTTGGTTTGTTGTTTTGGGGGTTTTTTTGGTTTGTTTTTTCTTTCTTTTTTTATAAGGATCCTTTCACAAAGAATACTGTTTAATATTGCTATCAATAACTGTCATTTCCTAGAGCTATTAACCAAATGCTAAGGTGCTTACAGAGGCCAGCAGATATTTGTATGTATGCATTCTTAAATGAACGAAAGTACAAGAAAGTTTCATTAGTAACTAAGAATGGGAACAGATTCCTTGCTTCTTGTCCCAGCTGTGGTAGTTCTGATCTTTCCTATATGGACTGTATCAAAGTACTGAGATACTTAAGAGATGATGTTCCTCCTGTTGATAATTTGTGAAATTGTTTAAAACTCTTGAACTTGTGTATTTTACCTCTCTCCAGGATGATCCTTAGTGCTCTTTACCAGTCCTGCAGTCTGGAGATACAACCGGATTGCATCTTTCCCATATCCCTGCATTTCCCCTCCATTACTGTGCAGTTGCGTGGGAGTCCTACTGATTCCTGTTCCACAGCTGTGACTGCAGTGAGAAGCTTGGATGCCAGAGGGTTAGAGACTCTGAAAGAGCAACTCCGGTGTGGTTTGCCAGATGTGTCTGAACCACCAGTGAACTGTAAATCTAGAGGGATTACTGTCAAAAGATGAAGTGAGATAAAATTTTATAGCCATAAGCAAATAGGTAAAGACTATGAAATTGACGGTAGAGCCTAGCAGGAGATTAATGAATTCTTCTGATAGTAGTACTAAGAACAACTTACAAATTCACTATCTCATAAATATAATTTCTGTTGGCCTGGAACATAACTACAGAAACTAGTATGCATTTAGGAAAACTGCCTGGCGGGAGGCAGTGCTCACACCAACAAGGAAAACCTGTTATCAAACCACAGAATCCGCTTCCCGCGCCCCTTTGCATGTGCATGAGGACTTGTGGAGGTATCTTGGAACTCAGTTTTGATAGTTAGTTTGTCAACTTAGTTGATAAATCAGTGGAGTTTCATCATGGTTTAGGCCGAGCCGGTAACTCAGAACCACACAGCCGCTTGCTCATTCCCCCTTCTTTTTCCCCCGCCCTGTTCCTGGCAGGATGAGGAGGAGAATTGAAAGAATGTAAATCCCACGGATTGAGATAAGAACAGCCCAGTAACTTAAGGTATAATACAAAACCACTACTGCTACCACCAATAATGATGATAAGGGAAATAACAAGGGGAGAGAACATAAAACTAAAAGGGGGAGGAAAAGGAACAATAAACACAAGTGATGCACAATACAATTGCTCACCACCCACTGACCGATACCCAGCCTGACCCGAGCAGCAGTCTGGGCCTTCCGGTAACTCCCCCCATTTTCTATACTGGGCATGACGTGCTGTGGTATGGAATACCCCTTTGGCCAGTTTGGGTCAGGGGTCCCGTCTCTGCTTCCTCCCAGCTTCCCGTGCCCCTCCTCACTGGCAGAGCATGAGACTGAAAAGTCCTTGATTGGAGTAAACATTACTTAGCAACAACTAAAAATATTGGTGTGTTATCAGTGTTGTTCTCAGACTAAAGCTGAAACACAGCACTGCACCAGCTACTAAGAAAGAGAAAAATAGCTGTTACAGCTGAACCTAGGACAGTATCCACCCCTTATTCCATACCATTCATGTCATGCTCAGGTCCCACATTTTTCAATATGCCACTGCTTTTGTCTCTTGATATATATGTGTGTGTACATATATATATACACACACACGCACGCATACACGCACACAAAGAGACAGATATTCCTTGGTCCATGGGCCATCCCTATAATGTTCACTGAGTTCATTCAGTCCATGATGTTAGGGTCCATCTGTCTTTAATAGTCTTTCAGGGCAGGAGAGACGGTGTGTTGGATTGTTGCCTGCTGACAACACCGCTTAACTTGTCTCATCAAAGTTCATTCTTTGCTGGGGTGATGAGGGAACTCAGGGTCAGTCAATGGTGGCCTGAGGGCAGTTCTGGAAGACTCATGCTGCTGCTGCCGGCTTTTGCCATGACTTTATTCTCCGCTGATGGTCATGACAGCACATATCTTCTTTTCAAAGCCCAGAGTAGCAGAGATGGGCAGCTAGCTGATGGGCCATAGAAGTGTTATATAGCAGGCAACAGTATATAATTGAGTTCATTGGCTGTTTTCCCCCAAAATTAAATCCCCTTGAGGTACACACTGGACTTCCCCATCTTCCTGCATTACCTACCAAGTGTATCCAGGTCCCTGAGCAAAAGCAACCCCACGAGTGGGTTTGCCTTTACCTGAAGCAGGAATAACCCAGACTGTCTTCCCCAACAAATTCTTTATGTGCACCACAGGAACTTTATCCCCCTCTACAGTACGTAAAAGTTCTGATTGGGCTGGGCCAGCCCTGTTGGCAGATCCCCTAGCATTGACCAACCAGGTGGCTTTTGGTAAATGTGTATCCCAGTGTTTGAAAGTCCCACCACCCATTGCTCTCAGTGTAGTTTTTAACAGCCCATTGTAGCATTCGATTTTCCCAGAGGCTGGTGCATGGTAGGGGATGTGCTATACCCACTCAATGCCATGCTCTTTGGCCCAAGTGTCTATGAGGTTGTTCCGGAAATGAGTCCCATTGTCTGACTCAATTCTCTCAGGGGTGCCGTGTCACCACAAGACTTGTTTCTCAAGGCCCAGGATAGTGTTCCGGGCAGTGGCGTGGGGCACAGCGTATGTTTCCAGCCAGCCGGTGGTTGCTTCACCATGGTAAGCACATAGCGCTTGCCCTGGCGGGTTGGTGGGAGTGTGATATAGTCAATCTGCCAGACCTCCCCATACTTGTACTTCAGCCATCGTCCTCCATACCAGAGAGACTTTAACCACTTGGCTTGCTTAATGGCAGCACACGTGTCACATTCGTGAATAACCTGGGCAATAGTGTCCATTGTTAAGTCCACCCCTCGATCACAAACCTATCTCTATGTTGCGTCTCTGCCTTGATGGCCTGAGGTGTCATGGGCCCACCGGGCTAAAAATAATTCACTCTTATGTTGCCAATCTAAGTCCATCTGAGCCACTTCAATCTTAGCAGCTTTATCCACTTGCTGGTTGTTCTGGTGTTCCTCAGTGGCCCGATTCTTGGGTACATGAGCACCTATGTGGCGTACCTTCACCACCAGGTTCTGCACCCGGGCAGCGATATCTTGCCACAGTGCAGCAGCCCGGATGGGTTTACCTCTGCGCTGCCAGTTGCTCTGCTTCCATTGCTGCAACCACCCCCACAGGGCATTTGCCACCATCCATGAGTCAGTATAGAGATAAAGCACTGGCCGTTTTTATCGTTCAGCAATGTCCAAGGCCAGCTGGATGGCTTTCACCTATGCAGACTGACTCGATTCACCCTCTCTTTCAGCAGTTTCTGCAACTTGTCGCAGGGGACTCCACACAGCTGCCTTCCATCTCCGATGCTTTCCCACAATACGGCAGGACCCATCAGTAAACAAGGCATATTGCTTTTCACTCTCTGACAGTTCATTATATGGTGGGGCCTCTTCAGCACGTGTCACCTCCTCTTCTGGTGACATCCCAAAATCTTTGCCCTCTGGCCAGTCCATGATGACTTCTAGAATTCCTGGATGACAGCGATATCGTGTTTGAGCTCGTTGTGTAATTATGCAGCCCACTTAGTCCATGTACCATCGGTTGCATGATGTGTAGAGGAGACCCTGCCTTTGAACATCCAGCCCAGCACGGGCAACCGGGGTGCCAGGAGAAGCTGTGCTTCAGTGCCAATCACTTCTGAGGCAGCTCGAACCCCTACACAGGCTGCCGGTGAAGTGGGAGTATAGCTGGCCACAGATCCTCTACATCCTCGACTCTAAAAGCAGAGGGGTTGAGCTCGAGTCTCCTCCCGGGGCTTTCTGCCAGAGGCTGCAGGTAGGACCATTCTCCCCAGCTGCGGTATAGAGCACATTTTTCACATCTGGCCCGGCCCGGACTGGTCCAAGGGCTACTGCGTGAACTATTTCTCATTTAATTTGTTCAAAGGCTTGTTGTTGCTCAGGGCCCCGTTTGAAATCATTCTCCTTCTGTGTCATGTGATAGAGAGGGCTTACAATCAGACTGTAATTTGGGATGTGCATTCTCCAGAACCCCACAACACCTCAGAAAGCTTGTGTTTCTTTCTTGTTAGTTGGTGGAGACATTGCTGTTATCTTGTTGATGACGTCTGTGGGGATCTGGCGATGTCCATCTTGCCATTTTATTCCCAAAAATTGAATCTCCTGTGCAGGTCCCTTGACCTTGCTCCATTTTATGGCAAAACCGGCCTTCAGCAGGGTTTGGATTATCTTCCTCCCTTTCTCAAAAACTTCTTCCGCTGTATCACCCCACACGATGATGTCATCAATGTATTGCAGGTGTTCTGGAGCTTGCCCCTGTTCCAGTGCAGTCTGGATCTGTCCTTGGCAGATGGTAGGGCTGTGTTTCCACCCCTTGGGCAGTCAGTTCCAAGAGTACTGGATGACCCTCCAGGTAAAAGCGAACTGTGGCCTGCATTCTGCTGCCAAAGGGATTGAGAAAAATGCATTGGCAATGTCAATTGTGGCATACCACTTGGCTGCCTTTGACTCCAGTTCATACTGAAGCTCTAGCTTGTCTGGTATGGCAGCACTCAATGGTGGTGTGACTTCATTCAGGCCACGATAGTCTGCTGTTATTCTCCACTCTCCATTAGACTTTTGCACTGGCCATATGGGGCTATTAAAGGGTGAGCGGGTCCTGCTGATCACTCCTTGGCTCTCCAGTCTACAGATCTGCTTATCCCCTGAGAGACTAGACCAGGTGGACAGCTGCTTAATTTCCTCCATCTCCAAGGCTGCTATACTAAAAGCCCATCAGTACCCTTTTTGGTCTTTGAAGTACCCTCTCCCACTTAGCAACAACTAAAACATCGGTGTTTTATTAGCATTGTTCTTGGACTAAAGCCGAAACACAGCACTGTGCCAGCTACTAAGGAGAAAAAATAACTGTTACAGCTGAACCCAGGACAAGTTTATAAAGCAAAAATAGGCAGTATAGTTATGTTATCAAATGCTTCTTAACAATTTCAAGTCCGAATTAGCGTCATCTTATTTAAATGTCCTTACGCTATATACTTAAGGAAGATTACAATGTTTAAGGATAAAATTATTTTCAGCAAGCGCCAAATACATGTGTAGAAAGGACTGGCATTTTCAGCATTTTGAATCCATTGTATTTCTGTAGGATTTTTCTTTTGATCTTTATAAAGCTACTTGTTCCATTGGCTGGGTATGTTGAATACTAAGGACTTTGAAAGCGACAATTTGAAAAGGTGACTTACTCAAGTTGACAGATGGTGCTGTCGATTAAGACATATGTTCCTACAGTAGAAGTGATAAGTAGACAGTATTTGCCACAGGTCTGGGGTTTAAAAAACCAAACAAAAATTTCCAATCAGGTAGGCTTTTCCATTGGAAATGTAACTTTTCTTCATGTAACCTGCCAAGTTGAGCTGTGATGTAGGCGTTTTCAATTTAAGCTCTAGTTAATGTAGCACAGAAAGCTCTAAAACACAAAACACTTGTTCATTTCCAGACTTTCTTGGGAATTTGTACATTTGTCATTTGAAACAAATGGCATTACTTTTTTGACACATATTTTCAGAGCCTGGAAATGGTGTCTCTTTTCAGATGCAAATCTGCTAATAAAGAATTTTAAAAATTGATGGCCTTTCATGTCAAAGGCTTAACTAGTGACCAAAAATGTTTTGCAGTAGTTTCGTAATCTGGGGGAATATTTTGTTTCTGACAGCTGTCAGATAGCTCTGTCACTTGCTTACATAATAAAGAATGGGTAGAAACAAAGTTTTTTTTTCCTTGTCATTTGAATTTGCATCCAACAAAACACTGTGGAGCTGTCTTCTGAATGTGCCAAATGAAAACGAGGAAACTTTTCTCCTGAATGCTGAATTGAGTGTAGGGAAGCCATCACATGAAAGACTGATTTCTGCTTTGAGCCGTGCATGCTTGGTGAATGTTCTTCAGCCTCCACTCTTAGTTTAAAACTGAGACCAGCAAGCCAACAGCTCTGTACTTCCTGCTGCAAGTACTATGCGTGTAGTCTAGACATTTTCCACAGATCCAGTCAGATTGCAAAGTTTTGCCTCAGGGGAAGAGCGGGGGGAAAAGCTAAAAGAAAAAGCAGCTGTGGAAACTCAATTTACACTGACTCACAACAGCATTCTTTTTAATACAAGAATTACTGGCTGTGATCAGTTGAGCATTGAAACCACTTTGGGATTAAGGCTTTTTCTGTCTGCTCAAGATCATGCTGATCACTTTTCAGATGCTTGGGACACGTAAAGCCTTTTAAGAATGGAAGAATTTTCAAGAATTACTGCTTTTTTTTTCCATACACATCAATCTTACTCGGAAATACCTTGCAGGTCAGGATCAGAATGTTTTTCAAATTGCTGTCTGGTCTTTGTAGGAAGTAGGCAATTTGTGGGCTGTATGTTCTGATACGTTCAATCTGAGATTCTGATTTGTCAGAGTAAGCAGGATCACAGCATAGCTGGAAATCATATTGCAGTCTGGAATCAACTACAATAATTGGTATGTTCCTTCTCTCTGAGCTTGGGTAAATGTACAGGCTTTAATTATGTCAGCATATGCTGATGGGATGTTGGACCTTTCAGTGTATGGACATGATCATAGTGACAAATATTATTATTTCCTTGATGGAAGGCAAGGGGCAGGTGTACTTCCATGTGAGATTATTCAATATGTATGGATGTGTCTTTACTGCTCCATGAAGAGGTATCAACTGTTGTGTGGCATTTGTTATCTGTGAGGGAATTATTTTCTGTTAGTGGGGTATGGTCAAGCCTAAAGGATTAAATGAGGGAGATAACTGCAGTAGAAAAAGCTGAATGTCAGCAACTGACTTCTTGGTTTCTTTTGTTCAGTTGGCTCTGACCCAGAATTTGCCCGCTATGTTGCTGGGGTCAACCAGGCTATGCAACAGAAAAGGCAAGCACAGCATGTCCGTCGCCCAAGCAACACACGTAGCAACTGGCCTCTCTCTGATGATCCTCATAAAACCTGGCCCTTTCCGGAGTATTTCACAGAAGGGTAAGATTTGGAAGGCTACACATTTCTATTGTATATGAGTCTGTTTTACTCACAAACTTGGCAGAATGTGGGACTATGGGTGTTTTTTCCAATTGCTGCTGCATCTGTGGAAGCTGCACTTCATTATGTTGAGTGAGAAATCAACCCTTCCTGCTTTGCTGGTACCGAGACACTGACATTTGTTTGATGTCTCCTTTATAGTGGAATGTATACTGACTCTGACTTGAACAGAGGAAACAAGGAATTTATAGCACAGATTTATTCAGAATTGTTTTCTTTCAGCATTTTGAAAACATTTGAGACCTAGTTTTGATGAGAAGTGATGCTGTTGAAGTTGCAGTACCTGGCTCAATTCAGCTTTCCAGATTTTAGCCATCAGTCTTGCTATACTATAAGGCAGGTACCTTACAGCAAGTACATTAGTAGTGCTTAATCTCTTCCAAATCATGACTATTTATCACAACAGAAGTGTTTCAAGATCCTCTATTTATCCTTACTTAGAAGTAAGTGAGAGCTATTTGTATTACAAATTTAATTTTACAAATTCTACATTTTACAAAGCATTGAAAAGTCTTTGTGCTGTGAGGTATCACCAGTGACTAAGATTCAGCATAATGTCCTAGGGCATACAGTCTGGACCAGGCACTACAAATACAAGGGCTAATACAACTCTTTGTCTTGCAGTGATGTGACAAATAGCTGGTCTGGTACTCAAGGAGACTCTGCCAGCTCAAGTGATGAGACCTCTTCAGCTAATGGAGACAGTTTGTTCTCCATGTTCTCAGGGCCAGACCTTGTTGCTGCTGTAAAGCAGAGAAGGTGAGCAAAATGAACATAAATACATATTGCTTCATAAGAGTTCTTTTTCTGGTAATTTCATTTCAGTAGCCACACAAAGGGCATCTCTGCTAATTAGATGAAGGTATACAAACATCCGTGTGTACACCACACTGATGATATGGATCAGTGTACAGTGTATCTGGCTATAATGCTCCCATATTGCATTATTTTAGTAGCTGTCTCCTTATACAAACTAGTACCTGTGCAAATAGCCAGCTGTTAGCTGAAATTCAGCATGTCTAGAAAAGATCTGACACTTTCCCTCTTACAAGAGTATCTACTTTGGATGGATGCCACTTCTTTCTAAACTACTGAGACATTAGAGATCATCTTTGAATTGGCTTTCTAAACTGAATACAGTTTAGAATAAACACACACACCCCAACCCAAAACAAACAAAAACCAAAACCGAGCAGATTTTGCATAATGCACATGTCAAGGACTTCTATTTGGTATTAGGTCACAAATTTAAACCAAAGGTAGAACATTTTTTCCTTAGTAAATTCACTGTGCTTCAGCAGATGTTTCACTTCCTCAGCTGTTTCTTTTGTCTTGTCTGTAAAGTTATTTCAGAAAAGATACTTAAAAAAAAAAAGGAAAAAAAACCCAACAAACCCACAAAAGGTGAGAGCAGATAGAAGAAAAAAGGCAATTTCTTTCTTACTGTCAAACTTCTTCAAAGTGGGCAAAAGCCTAGCCCATCTTCCTTTCACCTCTAAAATATGTGTGCGTGTTGCTGAAGCAGTAGCTCAAAGAACTACTGCACTGTTAAGCCTTTGACAGTGTTCAGTAATGAATTTCTTTCTGCTTTGCTTCTCCTACCTGTACTGAGCAGACATGAAACAAGACTAAATGTCAGTACACATTCTAGGCTGTCGGGTGTGACAGAATGAAGCTGCAGAATGGTATTTGCCAGTGGAAGATTAATTATAAATAAAATAATAAAGTAAATGTTACTGTCTTTCTGGGCAGAAAACACAGTAGTGGCGAACAGGAACCGAGTACACTACCATCACCACCTCTTCTTTCTGCAGCAGATGACCGTAATCAGGTAAGCTAAGAATGGCTTTGCTTCGTCATTTTTCCTATTTGTATTTGGGGGTGGTCTACTCTAGGAGGACAACTAGAATAGCATCTGTATCTGCAGATAGTTCAGCTAAACCCCAAGCCATCAGCACATAAGTAGTACTAGATGTTTTTATCAAACTTACCAGGTTTAAATGTTAAAATTCAAGTTGAGCTAAGAGGCAACACAGTCAATTTTAATTGTTTGTGCAGAGAAAACTGAAGTACCACTAGATTTATTACCAGTCTTGCTAGAAGTTTTGACTTGGAACAGGACTACTCTGTGTCAAGCAAATGTGCTGAAGTAAATAAAAAGGTTTTTCAATAGGGAGGTATTTTAAGAATTGGGAGTGCTATATCTATGTATCAATTCTGCTTTCAAACATTAATTTATCTTCTGAAAATGTCTTAAGGAGGGGGATAGGGTGATGTATTAAGTATTGTCACAAAGTGTTTTGTTATTGGAAAAAACCAAAACAAGCAAAAAAAACCCCACCCAAACCAAACCCCCACCAATCCCAAACCCAACTCATCTTGTTTTCTCAGGATAGTAAGACCAAGACCTGGCCTCCCAAGGCACCGTGGCAGCATACATCCTCTGTCACGAGCACCCTGCCTGGTCAGAGTACATCTTTGTATCCCATAAGCAGCCCTGTCAGCCAGTGGAGCGACACGATGCAGATCCTGCAGTCACCCATGTGGGCAGCAGCCAACGACTGCGCTCCAGCAGCAGGACTTTCCTCTAACTTTGCCTATGCGCAGCAGCAGCAGCAATCACAGCAGGCTTCCCAGCACAAACAGATGAATAAGGGCTTTAAATCTTTCCCTGTGAAGCACGAACGCAGACCATCTTACCTGCATCAGTACTGACTGCTTCTCATGTTGGGACATGCAGCACAGGGCCAAACATAAATTACCTGTACTTTGTTTCACAATTGTGTATTGGCTGTATCCTGTTTATCTCATTAAATATGGAACTGAGGGGGTTTGGGTGAGATATGCAAACTCTTGAATTCTGATTTACAGTGCTGAGCAAATATGGCCAATATGTTTGTTTGATATATCTGAAGCAGCCCAAAACTGTGATGTAGAAATGCTTTTAAAAACGTGTATATTGCCTTTACTTTCAAAATTTACTTTTTTTTTTTTTTTTAAGAACTGCTGAAGGACTACCATACAAGAAACACTGTATTTTATAGCTATTTTTCATATAGATTTATAGTTAAGCATCTTACTGAAACACATTGAATATGTTGAAGCAAATACATAGTGGTCACTTTGCTCAACACTGTGTTTAAATTTATAATGGCCAAGCTGTAAAGCCTTTTTATTCTCCATAAATAGCCTGTGGGCAGCTCTTTTTAAATGAAGTGCAGCAGCAGCTTTGTGTGTGCCACACAAGTGTGTTCATGGTGAGCCTGTTGCAGAAACATTGCAAAATTGAGTTTTGTGATAGTTTCTTTACTCTAAGTAAAGATCAGCAACAGAACCACTCCAGCTTGTGTCACAAATGTTACCTGAGCTGCTTAAAGTAGATGGCATCTGTGTGGATAATAAGACACTGGTTTTCAAACAAATACACAGTTTCCTACTGCTTCGTTTGGCCAAAGGCATATCCACACAGTGCTTGTCAAGTGTGCAAAAGTATAGCCGAAAAGACTACTTGCATATATTTGAAGTCTTATTTCAGATGCTACAGTTGATTAAAAATTGTGAGCTGGCTCAGAAGATACTAAACTGAAATGTGGGGTAGCAGTTAGTTAAAAGAACATTATTTTTTTTTAAAAGGATAAAGTAATTATTTGCAGTCAATATGTGCCATTAAGTGAACCTGTGGAATTAGGAATAATCTTCCAACCAAAGTGGATCCGGGAGAGTGACTGGTGCTTAAAAATTGAAAAACAATGGTAAATATATGTATAGCTATCCCACTGTATATTAATTGAGATTACAGAAGATTCTTTATATAGTTAGAGCTTATTTAAATTTTCATACTTCATCTTTGAAAGAGTCTAAAAACCACAATATTTTCTGGTATAAGAGTTTTGACAGTATTAATCTTATTTTTGTATTTTTCTTAAGTCATATCATTCTAATACGTTAACTACTAGTAAAATGGTTTATTAGTTCTAACAACATAATTTTTCAATGAAGATAAAGCACATTTGTTGGTTTTGGTTTTACAAACTAAGTACATCTATATCTAAAGATACCAAAAAATAAATACATTATATATATATAAAAATAAAAAGTATACACAACACTAAAACTATTAAACATGTGGGTATTTAAAACCCATCCACCTTTTTTGTTTGTTTGGTGACGGGCTGTATTTGCAGGCCCTGATTGTTACCTTTTGTGCTGTTTGAGGATGCCAATGTTGCCTGTATTTATGATATTGTCACCATGTTTTCTGAAACTTCATACTTACCATGTTTACAAAGATTTGTTTGCTGTACATAGACTTTTTACAGTAATGTGCTTTGCACAATCAGTGTGGCTTCTGTCTGTAAATTGTTTATGGTCTGTACTGCTATGATTTTGAAAACCCTCTGCTGAAAATGTTAGTGGTTATTTAACTTGATGAATGGTTTTTGAGTTTCCTAAACCTTGTCATTTAGAGCTAATATTAAACCCTAAATTTGGTTGTACTTACTGGTTATTCATACTAAGACCAAAATGGGAGTTAATGAAAACACTTAATTTTGAACTTTTTCTAACAAGTGCCAAAATTATTGCTATAGTTTTTGCAGTTTGTTCATAAAGACAAATGCTGGCAAGTTTCTGGGCCTACAGAAGTAAATTGCGAAAACAAAGCAAGTCTGTCTGCATTTTGACCATGTAGGTGCTACTATGTCCTTTGCTTCCATCGTTTTGAACACTGGTAATTTTAAGAATTGTTGCACTTGGCAAATGAGTCTTGCCATTAAACTTCACTTACACTGCCAAGTGCAAGGGTTTGGTGCTTAGTTAACTTACCCTTATTGCAGTGCTTCTTGTGAATAGCTAATGCTTCTGAACTGGAACTGTACATTTTGTATTTTAAAGCTTCTGTAAAAGTAAACTATTTGCTTTATTAAAGATATACATTTAATAGGTCATACCTGTTTAAAATATGCACCTTGCTGAAAATGAGCAGCACCTTAAACTGTAACTTTGGTTTGTAAACAAAGATCTTATTTCATTAACATGGGATTATTCAACAGTTGTTTGAAAATTGTCAGCTGCCTACTTACTGACTCATCATGTAAAAATGAACTTTATGCACTGGACTTCACTGCTTTGAAGCATCTTTAAGGCTACTTTTTCAAGTAGAATGCACTGAAGAACATGATACAGAAAATGCCTTAGCAGTGTCTTTGAACAAGCAGTGCTAATGAACATTAGCATACTAAGTTAATTGAGCTTTTAGGAATCACAGAGTAAGTAACTTTGATGGTAATGAGCAAATTGTAAACTTCCCCCAACTCTTAATAAGGCTGTTAGTGTAGCTTAGGTCTGTCATGCCTCTGAAATGCAGTATCTGAGGTGTGCAAGCTGTGCTCTTTCTGGGTGAGAGTACCCAAGTGTACAGCGGACCATAAATGCTGACAAACACTCAGGAAGTGTACAAGTCCATTGTGATTATGCAAGAATTTACTTGTTTACAGAGTCTACAGTACAGAGCATTTCAAGCAAAAAGGAAGTCTTGACACAACTAGGGCAAACACACAGCCTTCTCTCACTGGAGTAAAGGCTCTGTTTCTCCCTTGCACCCGACTGCCACGTTATGCAAGAGTCTCACCCTTCCTAGAGACATTAACATTTCTGCTTCACTACATCACCGACCTGCTCTTTTGTTAACATGTAATGTGAATCCAGAAATATAATTTACAAAGAACATCTTTAATTTATTAAGCTCTTACAGTACAAGGTACAAAACAGTCATCTGCTTGCATATGTGGCAAAAAATGACTGCCTTTGTTGTGCTGGAGGTAGAAGTTATCCAGTTAAATGCTTCCCTGTTATTGTACAGTTTTAGTCATGAAAGTCTCTGCCTCATGAGACTGCGTAGGGCCTCCAGTGGGCCCTCTGGTAGCACTGTCCTGACCACCAGGCTGTGTTCAGTAGTACACTACATGTAGTTTTTCAGAGGGGAAAAAAAAAGGGACTATGATAATGATCACCTTTAAGTTCTGCTTACAGCAAGAGGGAAGAAGCTAGCCTAATAGTAGATCAAAAGCTACATTCACATTTTCAACAGAAAAGCATGGATGACTTTTTACCTGCCTGTCAAGACCACACCCTCTCAGCTCACAAAGCAGTGACTCTAAACTAAGTAGTTCTACAGGTGGTTAAAGCATCCCTGCTTGTGTCCAGGTAAGCGCAGTCACTCTGCAGTCTTCTGCGTGCTGGGTGGTGTCGCATCAGCAATTGTAGCTAAATAAATGAGGTTTCTGTGGAGGATATGCTGGTACCTAGGAGAGGAAGAAACAAAATATCTGGGAAATGTGTTCTTTTCCAGCAAACTACCCACACTTCAAGAGTCACCTTTATAATCTGATCAAGATTTGCTGTTACGGAAAGAAAAAGCAAACTATGAAAATAACAATAATAAATCAGGGCAAACGCCTCTATATCCAGTTCTTGTTCTAAAGCCCAGAATGCTGCACTGAACTGCACTCTATAATCAGGTATGTGCTACAACCCCACTCTGACAGCAAACACCTACATTAAGTTCTTTCTGTGGTCAATACTGAAAAGATGCAGAGCTTCAGGAAGCAGCTCAGGGCTACAAGATGACGCAGCTCCAGTGCTGGGCAGGCCTGAGCGTGCAGCCAGCACGGCTCGGCGCCGCCAACCTGCCCGTTCTGGAGGTCCCCTGCAAGTAAGTTCAGCGAGAGCCGAGCTGCTGCAGAGACAGCATCAGATGACGCTCACTATGTGCAAATACCACTCAGTGTATCATCTCGCACACCGGCGGCGGGGAGGAGCTTGACCAACAGCGCTGGTTTTCATACTGACACATAACAAAAACCTCAGCACAAAGGAGCAGCTATCAGATTCACTTTGTGCAGTGGTGATTTCGCTTCACAACTCCGTGAAAGTAATTTTTGGGAAGACTCTTAAGCAGCACAAGCGCACTTTCTTCTTAACGCAGGAAAGCTCTGGAGAGCGGGAAGCGTTTCACGCCCGTCAGAAAAGCGCGGCCCGCGAAGCTCTGGGGTCTCGGGCTGTCCCGGAGGAGGCCGGGGAAGGATCAGCGCCTGCGCGGCGCCCGCGGGGTCTCGGCTCACTTACTGCACACAGTCGCTGGCCCGGCCCTTGCTCTGGTACTCCACGATGCACCGGATCAGCTGGTCGTTCTCCTCCAGCAGCTAGGGCACAGGAGCGCGCCGTCACCGCCCGCCGCGGCCCGCTACCGCCCCACACCCAGGGCCAGCGGGGCCAGCTCTACCTCAGCCGAGCCGGCAAGGCCAGTGCCGCCGCCACCACCACCTCCGCCGCCACCACTGCCAGCACCGCCGCAGTCGCGGCGGCCCCCACGGCCAGCACTCACCCGCTGCAGCGTCTCCTGGTTCACCTCCGCCTTCCCGCGCAGCCGCTCCGGCACGAACGCCACCGACATGTCCCTGCCGCCACCGCCGCCTCGCGCAAGGGCTGACGGGAACCGGCGGCCCCAACGGCCCCGCCCTCCGCACGCTCCCATTGGCTCTGCGGGGCCGCTCGCGCACGCCCCCCCCGCCCCCCGCGAGCAGCCGCAAGCGGGCGCCGCACGCCTCGGCACGTCCGTTGCAACCCCTTCCCCTCAGCCACCGCACCCAGCTCCACGCCGCTCCGCTCCCAGCATCCAGCAAATAACCTGCAGAGCCGGGCTTCAGCGAACGGTTTATTCGGATTTAACATAAAGTAAAAACAAAAGGAACATCCCCTCGGTGCCGCGGCGCACGGCCCCTGCAGGCAGCCCCGCGGGAAGGGCCAGACCGCCTCAGCCCCTTCCCAGCACAGAGCGCCCGTATTTACAACTCATCGTGTTTAAATAAGCCCGGGCCACGTCCTACAGTATACAGTTATTGCAACAGCACAGCACTGGCTCTGCGGTCCAGCATCCCCCACGGCTGCTCACAATCATGATCTGTGGATCCCAAAAGGCATTGCTGTTAACATGCAAAAAACATTACTAAACAATATTATCTAACTTCTACTTGACCTTAATAAGGAAACCAATTACAAAATACTTCCTTGTAGTGCTATACAAAAGTTATAAAATTAAGATTCTATCACCACTTTTAAATATTCCAATTTTCCAACAGTGCAGTTTTCCACATTTTATCACCACTGAGCATTTTGAAGTTAAAAAAAAATAAAATAAAATCAGCAAATTAGATCAAAAGTTTTTAATCTTTGGATCCCTTTATTCCTGTGGCCTTCATACACACAGACAGACACAAATGACCGGGTTTCTATTCCAGCGCATCAAAACATCGTAACTAGTCATTCGTAATTGGCAGAGTCCATCCTCTGTTATCTCTGACTTCACGGTCTTACAACCAGAGTCATAATGTCTCCCAAGCTATGGCCTAGCAAAATGCAAACAACTTCAAACACTAAGAATTCTTTAAATTGCTTATGTCTACAGGTATTACAACAAAGTTAACAGCTCAAGAATTGATGAATGGAGGCATATTTCAGTCCCAGGCACATCAGAATCACAAACTTGTGTGCCTGGTCCGTCATTTAAAAAAAAAAAAAAAGTTAATATTTATCACTAAGTAAAATTAACTGCAAATTTGACATACTAAAATTTCTGTTCTCCTTATTTCAAAGTATCTCCCTTAATTTGGTCAAATCCTGTGATATGCCAGAAGCTAAAAAATCAAATCCTTGCAAGAAAAGGGAAAAATGTATCCAGTTTTGTGTGATGGAAGAATATTTTAAAATCTTCATTAAGAGTCCAAATATGAAATCAAACATTTAAGCCTAAAAAGCTGCTAAAGAAAAAAGAAAACCAACTAATTCAGTGTTCTTCAGCATATCAACTTTTGCAATAACACAGTATATTTGCCGACTTAAAAATGTTTATTCTTTAAAAAATTAGTTGCTTTTTATACAGCTATACAAAGTTTGTGATGTTTCTTTGGCAATGGGATATAATGGAATTTTACAACTATATAAAAAGGTTCCTTTGCCTAAGAAACAGTATTTACTGTGTGTACATATCTGAGTGACAAAGCAAGTTTCCGACTATCCAGCACCCTAGTTGATAAAAGTACAACTATCTCAAAAGGGATATTACAGGATTTCCAAAAAACAACCTTCAGTGGGTC
The DNA here is from genome assembly GCF_004027225.2 of Strigops habroptila. Lineage (NCBI taxonomy): Eukaryota > Metazoa > Chordata > Aves > Psittaciformes > Psittacidae > Strigops > Strigops habroptila. Next base: position 11,625,894 of record NC_044302.2, read on the forward strand.
AAAACACTCACAGTATCGACGGCCTTCTGCATACAATTGTCCTTACAACTTGAAGCAATTATCAAATACAGTTTAGTAATAAGAAAAATCCTTTCAGTGATGAAAAAATACTTAAACTCCATCGAAGTACTGCTTTATAATTAACTATACATAAGAAATTACTCATCCTTCTGTCTCAAATATATTTAATGCTCACTGTTTTCAAAGATGGCCATTTTTCAAAAGTAACTGCATTACACCCCTTTGAAATTAAATAGTTAAATCCCAGTGCTGGTGACAAGTATACAGCAAATTAACTTCATTCTTTGCAGAGACTGAAACTAATTCTCTGGATCAAGAAGATCTAGACGTTCACCTGGTTTCAGCTTTCCTGTAGACTATGCAGCAACTTTGTTGTCTTTCTAGAGGGAACAACAGTATAAGATAATTAAGTTTGCAAAACAAACAACCCCCCCCAGCAAACAAAACAAAAACAAGCAAACAAAAAAAAACCCCACAAACCAGAAAACCCCACAAAACAACAACAAAAAAATAATCACAAATTAATCTAGGCAACAGCATTAGGCCAAGATGCACTGTGATGGCTCCTTCCTGTCTTCTGCAATGTGAAAGGAGACCTCCCTGTGCAAGCAGGAAAGTGTCTGGTCAATGCTCCCTTGCCTGGCACATGCTGAAGCACCTCGTCACTTGGACGCGGCACAAATCCTTGGTCTTTACACCACCTCCCACTTATCTGTAAGGCTGTTAAATCCTTTCATGCAGAAATTCAGATCTTTGATCTTCCACCCCTCATTTCAATTCATGCTCAGCTATCAAAAAAGTCTTTATTAACGAAGGAATAACTGAGGGACAGTCCGAAATCTTTAGCTACAAAAAAAAGGCTCCCCCCTTTTTGTTTTTATTAAAAATATTTAAATCTTCAGACATAAAGTAACTGCTCATGCAGTAAACTACCAGAGAAAGTTATATTCTGTGCCAGTCAGAGTTGTAAAAGCCTACACTTCCTTGCACCAATCTGGTTAATTAGTTTGTTTCTGATTCTGAACAGGGTGCCAGTATTACTGCTGTTCCTTCACAAGCCAATGTCCCAGTTGAATATACACATTGGATGCCAAGAAAAATGGCTTGCACTGAAATTGTTAGAAGATTTTGGTTTTCCAAGCAGCTGAACTCTGCTGACTGAGATCATATGTATGATCCATGAGCTTTCATACAGAGTTGAATTTACATTGTTTCCAATGTAAATTGGAAAATTTACTTGCAAAGTATTATTCAAGAAATTCTAGTTCAATATCAAATTTAACAGCAGGAGGTTTTTCACGACTAGTTTCCAAGAACAATGGATTAGGTCACAGTAACATTAAATATATTTTACCCTATATTCAAAGTCAGCGAACTCCCTGCCCCCACGACCTCCTCTGAATCCACCACGGAATCCTCGGGGGGCAGTGAAGCCACCTCTTCCACCTCCTCGTCCTCTTCCACCTCGAAAGCCAATCCCCCCTCTGCCTCTGTACCCTCCACGGCCACGATTGGGACGCAGTGGAATCCCGAAGGTCTCTGCATTTAATCTTCTTTCCTCAGCCCAGGTGGGTCGCCGTTCTCTGCCACACAAAAGAAACAAGGATCATTGTAAAACACGCTTCAGAAGGAGGATTGCCTGGCTTAGTCAGAATCACCAAAAAGCCCATGAAATGAAGAATGATACATTAATCCCACTGTAAATCTTCATTATCCTTTCTGTAGGAATCTAGGTGTCTGCCACAATTCACTTCTCTCAACAAAAAGGGATATGTTACAGTACCGCTAATTATATATTAAGAATGCTGTAAGAGTTTCCCATATAGAAGGACACAGTCTGTATCCTCTGCATACACCTTATAATTAAATTTTAAAAAGCTGTCTGAAATTTAAAACAATTCACAGAAAATAAGAGTTTGCAGCTACAGATGTTATTCTATCTAGCTGTCAGTACATGTTCTGCTGACAGGCAGGGTATGCAACAGAACGCCACGTTATACACTAGCTGTATAGAGTTTACTAAACAAGCACACTAATGCGAATCGGGTCTGTATCTCTCTATATACAGTAAATAAGTACAATAAAGCAAATCAGATATGTGTGTACATATATATACACACACACATAAGTACAGAGGAAAATCAGCAATGCATCAAGTCATCACTGCATAGAGAGAAAAGAGATTAAGAAGAAACGCGACCAGTCACCACCGAATCATCATCCAGGCCCACACTTCAAGCTGGGAAGCCCCACTGCAGCCAATGCCAGGAGTCTCAGGTAACTGGGAAAACTCCTACACGGTGCATATGCCCATACGTGAGGCTCCGGATTCAGCCACAAGAGGGTCCTGCCTTTATACCCTTAGAAAAACAACTGGCTTTATGCCAGATCTCTAATTGTTTACTTGTAGAGCCGTGCAGTTTCTCATGATCTCACTGTTGTCCACGCTGAGAGCGTTGGCCAGGCACCCCGGTGTGGCCAAGTATGAAGGTCATAGAACGGCTGCACACCTATGTTTTCCTGCCTCTTTGTGACAAACAGTAACAATCAACATAAACATACATACTCTACTGAATACACTTTGACAAAATATACTTCCTTATATCTCTCAGTCATGAGAGGGAACCAACTCTCAGCTGGGTTCCCATTCATTACATCTCAACACCCCTCCACCCCATAGTTCACAATAGGTCAGCAATCCACATCATCTTATCTAGTAAGAAAGACAACAGCAAAAGACAAGCTCTAATTTTCCTGAAATGCTGTCTTCCCATTCAAACACTAAGTCTTGCCAAGACAGTTATGTGATCTACTCAGAAGCCATTACCAAAGCAGAGTCGTAACTGATTTAACTAAAGTTGTAATTCAGTGGGAAAATAAAACAAAGCACACCACCTACTTCAATTGCCGAGGTGAGTATCTCCAGAGAGGACGCCTTTAACACCGGAGCGGGGGGAAGCACAGCGTCCAGGAGCCTCAGTTCGGGGCGGCAAGACCGACCGAGGGAGCCTCAAGTCCTCGACAGGACTTGCTCAGGAGCCGGCAGCTCAGCTCACACGAGCAGCTGACTCACAGGGGGCGGCGCCAGGAGTGACGGCACCAGCCCCCAGCGGGTAAAAACCCGCCCCAGGGAGGGCGAGCGACCAGGGGCGCGGCGAACAGGGCGGGCAGTCAGGGCGTGGCGCGGCAGTTTGCGCGGCAGTTGGCGCAGGCAGGGCGAGCGGGCAGCAAGTGGGATGGTGAGCACTCGCCTCAGAAGCAGGGCCCGCTCTGGGAGCTCTGCCCCGGCGGTGGCCAGCGTAGGCACCCAGACAGAGCCGATGAGAGGGGAGGCTGCGGCGCAGACCTCGGAGTGTAGAAAGTGCCTCGACTGGTCGCTTGAGGCGAGGGTGCACAATGGAAAGGGCTGCACTCGGTGCGCCCTGGTGGAGGTCCTCCTGCAGCAGGGGCTGAGCTGCGGGAGACTGTGGGTGAGCTAAAAGATGCCAGGGAAGCTGAGAGGAAGCTGGGCTGCTTGCTCCAGGCCCAAACTGTGCAGGGGCCGCAAACGTCCAGCATTGCTCACATAGGAAAGAAGGAGGGCAGCAACCCAGGAAGCTGGGAATTAGTCACGAGAAAAACGAACAAAAAAAGGCGGAAGAGGACAACTAACAACAAGGGACTTCCTCCTAAATCTGATGTCCCCACCCAGAACCGCTTCGCAGTTCTGCAGGGGGCTAATGAGAAAGCACCCACCACACCTAATGAGCATCCTGCTGATGCACCAGTAAGGAGGATCACTACTGGTGCCTCCAGGAAAAAGCGGAGGGTCATAGTAGTAGGGGACTGTACCTTGAAAGCCACAGGGGCACTCATCTGCCGGCCTGACCCAGTCTCGAGGGAGGTGTGTTGCCTGCCAGGGGCTAGGATCAGGGATGTTTCTGAGAGGCTGCCTGGTGTAGTAAGTCCTGCTGACTATTAGGCCCTTCTAGTGGTCCATGTGAGTGCTAGAGATATAGATAGCAGTAGCCTGGAGAACATTAAGAAGGACTACAGAGCCCTGGGAGAGGTGGTTAGGGGCTCTGGAGCTCAGATAGTTTTTTCATCGATTCTCCAGGACAAAGGGGAGGACCTTAAAAAAGCTAGGCGCATTTGGCAGGTTAATAAATGGTTAGAATGGTGGTGCCATAGTCAGGGGTTTGGATATTTAGAACATGGGGCTCCATTTGGGAGGCCAGATCTACTGGAGGCTGGTGGAGCTGGTCTGACAAAGAAGGGGAAGAGCTGTTTTGGTAGGAGGCTTGCCAGGCTGGTCAAGAAAGCTTTAAACTAGATGTGTTGGGGGAGGGGAGCATTAATCCATCCCAACATCCCTGGTCAGTTGCGAGCACCTGTAATAAGTGCTTGGAGCGATGTAGAGAGATTTCAGCTGCTCCAGCCATTGAGTCGGCTGCATTTGGAGCTCGGCTAAGGTGCCTCTATACAAACGCCCATAGTATGGGGAACAAGCAAGAGGAATTAGAGATGTGTGCAAGGCTACAGGAATATGATGTCATTGGTATCACAGAAACATGGTGGGATGGCTCCTATGACTGGAGTGTTGGAATGGAAGGTTACAGGCTGTTTAGAAAAGACAGGCCGGGCAGACGGGGAGGGGGCATTGCTATCTATGTCAGTGATAGGCTAGAGAGTATGGAACTCTGTCTGGGGACGGGTGATGAGGTAACAGAGTGTTTGTGGGTCAGGATCAAAGGGAAAACAGCAATGGGGGACATTACGGTGGGGATCTGTTACAGTCCGCCTGATCAAGAGGACTCTGTGGATGAAGCGCTCTACAGACAGATAGGAGCAGCCTCAGGCTCGCAGGCCCTTGTCCTCATGGGGGACTTCAACCACCCTGACATCTGTTGGGGGACGGTACGGCCCAGCACAAGCAATCCAGGAGGTTCCTCAATTGTGTGGAAGACAACTTCCTCTTTCAAGTAATAGAGGAGCTGACGAGGAGAGGTGCCATACTTGACCTCGTGCTCACCAACAGGGAGGGACTGGTTGGAAATGTGACGCTCCTGGGCAGCCTTGGCTCTAGTGATCACGAGATGGTTGAGTTTGAGATCCTCAGGACAGTGAGAAGAGCATGCAGCAAGCTCACTGCCCTGGACTTCAAGAAAGCAGACTTTGGCCTCTTCAGGAACCTCCTTAGTGAGGTTTCATGGGATACAATCCTAGAGGGCAGGGGGGCCCAAGACTACTGGTCGATATTCAAGGATCACCTGCTACGTGCTCAAGAGTGTTGCATCCCGACTAGAAGAAAGTGCAGCAGGAGGGCCAGGAGACCTCCATGGATGGACAAGGAGCTGCTGAGGAAACTCAAGAGGGGAAAAAAGAAGCTTATAGAAGGTGGAAGCGAGGACAGGCGGCCTGGGAAGAATATAGGAGCATTGCCCGGGAAGCTAGGGACCAGGTTAGGAAAGCTAAGGCCAAGCTAGAATTAAGTTTGGCAAGGGATGTAAAAGATAACAGGAAAGGATTCTATAGATACATAGCAAATAAAGACAGACTAGGGACAATGTGGGCCCTCTCTGGAAGCTATAAGGAGAACTGGCTACCATGGATTTGGAGAAGGCTGAGGTTCTTAATGACTTCTTTGCCTCCATCTTCACCAGCAAATGCTCTGACCACACCACGAAAGTCTTGGAAAGCAAATGGAGGGACTGTGAAAATGAAGACCTTAGGCCACTGTAGGAGAGGATCAGGTTCGAGACCATCTTAAGAACCTGAATGCGCACAAGTCCATGGGACCTGATGAAATCCATCCACGGGTCCTGAAGGAGCTGGCGAATGAAGTTGCTAAGCCACTGTCCATCATATTTGAAAAATCATGGCAGTCACGTGAAGTTCCTGACGACTGGAAGAAGGGAAATATAACCCCCATTTTCAAGAAGAGGAAAACGGAAGACCCAGGGAACTACAGACCAGTCAGCCTCACCTCTGTGCCTGGCAAAATCTTGGAACAGTTTCTCCTGGAAAACATGCTAAGGCACATAAAAAACAACGAGGTGGTTGGTGACAGCCAACATGGCTTCACTAAGGGGAAATCCTGCCTGACCAATTTGGTGGCCTTCTATGATGGAGCCACGGAACTGGTGGACAGGGGCAGAGCAGTTGACGTCATCTACCTGGACTTGTGCAAAGCGTTCGACACTGTCCCGCATGACGTCCTTGTCTCTAAATTGGAGAGACATCAATTTGATAGACGGACCACTCAGTGGATGAAGAACTGGCTCAATGGCCACACGCAAAGAGTTGTGGTAAATGGCTCGATGTCCCAGTAGGAAACCTGTAACGAGTAGTGTCCCTCAGGGGTCGGTGTTGGGACCGGTCCTGTTCAACATCTTTGTCGGTGACATGGACAGTGGCATGGAGTGCGCCCTCAGCAAGTTTGCCGACGACACCAAGCTGTGTGGTTCCGTTGATACGCTGGAGGGAAGGGATGCCATCCAGAGGGACCTTGACATGCTTGTGAGGTGGGCCGATGCCAACCTTATGAAGTTTAACCAAGCCAAGTGTAAGGTCCTACACCTGGGTCGGGGCAATCCCAGGCACTGCTACAGGTTGGGCAGAGAAGAGATTCAGAGCAGCCCTGCAGAGAAGGACTTGGGGGTGTTGGTTGACGAGAAGCTTAACATGAGCCGGCAGTGTGCGCTTGCAGCCCAGAAAGCCAACCATATCCTGGGCTGCATCAAAAGAAGCGTGACCAGCAGGTCAAAGGAGGTGATCCTCCCCCTCTACTCTGCTCTCATGAAACCTCCTTTGGAGTACTGTGTACAGTTCTGGTGTCCTCAACATAAAAAGGACACAGAGCTGTTGGAGCGAGTCCAGAGGAGGGCCACGAGGATGATAAGAGGGCTGGAGCACCTCCTGTATGAAGACAGGCTGAGAAAGTTGGGGCTGTTCAGCCTGGAGAAGAGAAGGCTGCGTGGTGACCTCATAGCAGCCCTCCAGTATCTGAAGGGGGTCTATAAGGATGCTGGGGAAGGACTCTTCCTTAGGGACTGTAGTGGTAGGACAAGGGGTAATGGGTTCAAACTTAAACAGGGGAGGGAAGTTTAGACTAGATAGAAGGAAGAAGTTCTTTACAGTGAGGGTGGTGAAGCACTGGAATGGGTTGCCCAGGGAGGTTGTGGATGCTCCATCCCTGGTGGTGTTCAAGGCCAGGCTGGACAGAGCCTTGGACCACGTGGTTTAGGGCAAGGTGTCCCTGCCCATGGCAGGGAGTTGGAACTAGATGATCTTAAGGTCCTTTCCAACCCTTACTATTCTATGATTCTATGATTCAGCAAATCCATAAAGGAGATTCTGAAGTATTCACACTAAGTTCCAGAAGCATAGTTTTAAAACAACATTTAAAGTATTTTCCTGTTCTTGCATTGTACTTGCCCACAAAGAAATTTTGTGCTTGGTATTCCTGTTTTATTTTTTGCCCACTGCATGTGGAAATAAGCTTTACTCATTCTCGAAGTCGATTTTAATGACACTAACTTGTGACATAAACATGCATTAAGTAGACTAACAAGCTTCCCCTCGCAGGTCATACCTATTGTCATCACAGGAGATGTTATCAAAGAAGGATTTGGTTTTGTCATAGTAGCAGTTGGGGCCAAGTGGATCCTCCTCATCCGCATTCCCTTCACTATTTTGGGTATCAACGCCTGAGTCACCCTTGTCTTCTCCATTTACAGGCTTCTCTGGTTTCTCAAGTTTATCTTCTGGAAAATAAACAGAAGCTTTCCAGACTATCATACTAAACAAAACAGCACTACTAACTTATTCCCAGACAGGCAGAAACTATACTGAATGTTCAAAAATACAAACCCCCTCCTAAATTTAATGGGAAAGTCAAATAATTTGACACATAAATTAGGATGTTTTGCTGCTGCTGTCTGGAGGTTTGATATCCTCTATATTCTCTGTAGGCTTAATCAACAAAGAAACAACCAACCAACCCCCAAAACAAAAAGAAACCTGTGGTAGAATGGATTTGACAGCCATCTATTTTCTATCATCCTAGCTACCTCTTTTCCAAAGATAAAAGCCTCACTCAGTCATTCCTCATAAAAGCCATTCATGTTTTTGCTCATCCCTGTTGCCCTTCTTCTTTGCCTTCCAGCTTTGCCGTTACTCCTTTGAGACACAGGGCCAGCGTTCATGATACCCCATGAACAGACTTTGTTTCCTAATAATGCCTGAAGTTCAGCTTACTCTTTTGACTGGCACTGAAAAGGAAGCTGGAAGTTCATCAGAACTAGCTATTACAATCTTAAAGTCTCATTCCTAAACGCTTACAAATTTACACCTCATAATACTACGCATAAAATTCAGATAGCCAGCTCAACCTTTCCACAACACACACACACAAAATTACCACTCTGTCTCATAAAATATTTCTATAGCTCTTTATGGCTTGCTTTCCCTTTCATTATTCCGAAAATAATTAAAAAAAAAACCAACAAAAGTATCAACAGCAAACTGTCAACTCATTTCTCATTTAAAAATGGTCCAGAAAGAGGCAAGCATCACAATCCTATGGGACTCCACTGGTGGTTTTTCTCTACACTGAAATCTGACCATTTATTCCTACCTCTTGTTTCCTGTTTTTTAGAAGTCATTTACTGAAACAGGGAACTCCATACTTTAACTTGTAACAATTTTGTCCAAAAATAGTAGCAGCAGTGCAACAAACAGGTGGCTGGTCACAAGAGAATGAGGTAATTAAAACAGAAGCCTGCTAGGAAAAATAAAGACAAACATGCTGGCAATATGGATTTTTCCCTGTGTTTTCCAGGGAAACACAGGAAAATACTCCTGTGTTTCCCTGGAAAAAGGTAAAAGCGAAAGAAATCATAGAAACTTTCTTAAATTCAAACTCTCATGTGTCCTTCAACAAAGTATTGATCCCAAACTCATGTTTTTGTGGCTGCTTTGGTCTATTAATAATTGGAAACATAAATGCAGGTTTTCTTTTATTGCATCTTTTCCAGAACTCAAAAATAAACACTGTTGGGACTTCTGCTCAAGTAAACTTAATTTTTAATCAACAGATTTGTTAAAACATGACGTATAATATTTGGTAGTTAAAATGCCTTCAAAACTCATATACTGACCCAAGCATTCAATTAAATAGATGATCCCAGTTTACTTGTTCATTGATGTACTTTTTTTTTAAAAAGAACTGCAAATGAGACTTAATAGCATATGCCTTTTACAAATTGTTCTTCAAGATAGGATTAAAACAGCAAGACACAGTTTTTCCCATGATTAAATATAAATCAAAAAATGGTTTACCTTTTAGTTTAAGTTTATTATGAAATTCTCTATCAATTTCCTCCTTGTTGAACTGTGCGTTTGCACTTTCAAAGTCAAAGTCCTTCTCAAACTTCATTGGACCATCCCTCCTAATACCAAATCTTCCTCGACCCCCTCTGTGACCTCCACGGCCTCTCCGTGCTGCAGGTCCACCTGGAACTGAAAAGAGGAAAATTGTGTTTGGTTTTGGTTTGTGAATTGGTTTTTCTTTGAGGGTGGTGGCAATAGTTGGTTTTTTGGGTGGGTTTTTTGGTTTGCTTTTTAATTCCTGGGGTAACAGGTTGGGACTTCATGCATCCTCTTCCTGCACTTCTGTTGTTAGAAGTCCTGTTGGAGCAGCTTGTAATTTGTAAATTCACTTACAGTACTTATGGCAGTGACACACAAAGCATAATGGTACTGAACTTGGGTACTAAAATGACCTTCTAGAAGTTATAAAGCTTTTGGAAAAAGATTTAAAATGTTAGTGGCTTTTCAGTCCATTATTTCTGTAGAAAGGTGACAGGTTTTATTTTATGCTATTGTGTTTATAAATCCATGAATACCACTTGGTTTTGCATTTTCATTCAAATTGCTTAGCATGGGGCAATCAGAAGATATTTTTCTCTTTAATGCTGACTTTTTGTGCTTGTATGATTCTGATCCCAATGCAAAGTTGTTACCACCCACTAGAAAAAATTATGTGAAATAATTCTGAATACATTAACTCTTTACTACTGTAATCTGAATCGCAAGATCTCTGGCTGTTTATGAAGTCCTAACACTTTGCAAACTACACAGAATGATGTATTTTAGCAGACTTAAAAAACTTGATGAAGTCTGGAAACATGATAGCTATTTCTCAAAACAAGATTTACCAATTTGTCGTTTGTTTTCATTTCTGAGTTCATTTTCTGATCTTGAAACCTTGTGTGCTTCAGCTAAAGTTGGAAATAAAAAAGTTATTTGTTTATCCAATTAGGTATTTTTGATCATACTTTTGTATATAGTTATGTAGTTCATATTTCAAAAAAAATTCCAAACCTATAAAAAGTAAACCACAAGTTTAACTCATAAAAGAAAAAAGAAAAAAAAAATAAAAAGGAAATTCTGAATATATGCTTGACTTCAAAGAGAAATATATATAATCTAGGTCTCTGCTAGTCAGTCAACCAGTAATGCACAGCAAGAAAATTCCTACACGTTACCCTTAAAAAGAGCACTTCATATGTGTATGGGAAAAAAATAAGCCACATAAAAGTTATTCAAAGCTACCTCGTCTGTGCTCCTGATTCTCTAACGATTTTTGGCTAGCAGACACCAAAGGTCTGGCTGGTACAGGACTCCTCCTCCCAACTGGCGCTGGAGTAGGCAAGTGGGCTGAAGCTGTTTGTACTGCTTGTTCCATGGAGGGGCTCCTTCTCAAGTGATCCATCTGAGGGCTTGAACGACCTGGGACAAAACCAGAACAAACTCAAAACCCAAAGAGTTATTTCTCATCTACAAATTTGAGTTACTGGTCTCAACCAATCTAGACTGACAGGTTTATCTGCCTTACCAGTCAAGACAGCTGTGTCCAAAGAAGAAATAGGTATTTCTGTACCCTCAGATTCACTAATCTAGAATGAAGGCTATTTGGCAATTCCCCTTTCCCCAGTCTAAAAGAAAAAAATGGGTAGGACAATTAATCCCTACCAATCCATCCATGATGTGTATTTAGCTGTGGAATTAAATTTTTGATTGACTGGAGGTAAAAATACTCTTTCTGCTTCTCTGGAAAGCTAAGTGGAAAGCGACTTCTCCTAAAGGCAGAGATGTAGTTATGATACTGAAATTTCATTTCATCTAGCACACTCTGTTTTATGATCACCACAAAGTAAATGAATGGTGATGGCTAGGTGCCACAAAGTGCTGTTCATACATTTCAATTTGCAGCATGAGTGACTGGAGCCAGGAGCATGTTTAGAATGGAGACGTTTGATTCAGCCAGACAAGTTTATGACAGCATATAGGTAAATCTACTAAGAAATTAGAATGAGATACAAAACCCAGTAAGTAAAAGAGCAATGTTATATCCCGTAAAAAAAAAGAGCTTAACAAAAGAAGAAACAACCACAACAAACCCAAACAAACAAGAACCCACCACACCCAACAAACCAACCACGCACAATCTATGAAGATGACAAATATTTTAAAAGCAAACACGGAGGTGGAAATTTCTTGGTGCCCCCCAGGAGATTTGGTGTCAGAATACATGTTCATCTGGAGTATGTGTCATACGTTAAGTCCAAGGATCATACGGGTTTTAATTTCACCTACGGAAACCTAAGGCACTCTTTCAACAGAGAAACAGTTAATACTGGGCATACCTTCCCCCCCCCTTCAATTAATGCAACACACACCTAGAACCTATTTTTGGTAATCCCCTCAACTAACTCTAGGAAATAGTCCTAACTGGTATACAAATCTCAAGTAGAAGTCAGGAAAAGCCCTGTTTGCTGCAAGTGTTTTGCCTTTAAACATGACTGCATAAACTTAAAAACAGCATTTGGAATGTACCTTAGCACACTTTTACAAGCAGCAATGAAGAGTGGAAGAGCAAAAAATAATCTCTTGTGGATTTTGAGGAGCAATCAACACATCTGCATGAAAAGTGAGGGTGAAGGTGCTCCACATTTAGTTTCTTTTTTCTTTGCCACTCAAAAAGCATAGAGAAGTTCCTTTTCGCTTCTACTTTCTTTTTCCAGTATTACACAAACTCCTCATACATTCTATTACTATTATGCTGACTTAACTGTCATGTCACTTTCTCTACAGGCAATCAGGTCTGTTGTTAGTATTATTCATCTAGATATACATTAACAAAAAAATACCTTTAAGAATAAAGATTTTAAAATTGTAGGCTGAAGGACTTCACAATTCAGTCAGCATGAAGCATCTTGAGTTTTGTCATGTCAGCAATAAAACTAGATATTGAGTTTCCATATGCACCTAGTTGCAAACAGTATTCAATGGAACTAAGTCCTACTCTTCAATACAGATGCTTTAAGGAGAGCAACAGATGTGTTGCCAACAGTTACCTACATAGCACACCAAGATAGGAAAACACTTTTAAAGAGGAAGTGCAAAGCCTCTCAGTGCTTTCTGGTTCTAAGATCAAGTGTTTCGTGCCACGATTCAGCTGTTTGGTTAGCATCTCTGGCAACCACATAAATCACAGAGGTCAAAAAAGATCAAAGAGTTATTAAAAAAGATTTACCTTGAGACATCTGTGTTTTTAGTGATCTTGCATCTGTTGTAAATGCAGAACCAACTGTAGTGCTTTGGGACATGCTAGCGCTGGCTGAAGAGTCTGTTCCAAAAGATGTTAAGGAACCTCCTGCTTTGAAAGAAATAATATAGTTGTAAAACTTGGTTTAGACTTTTTTCCAGGGGTTTTTTGGTTTGCCTTTTTTTTTTTTTTCAATTATCACTAAACAATTAGTGAAGTCATATTAGGCAGTTATTCCAGAATACATGTAAATCTGCCCTTCCCATACACTTTAAGAATAATGTGATACATGTGTTCCTTCACAGTAAGTTGTTAAGACTATAGTATTTTGATGCTTTTATCTAACCCCCTCCAAAACAAACAAACAAACAAAAAAACTCCCAAACCTCCAGCAAAAAAAACAAACCACAAAAAAGAAATCACTGCTATCGTCGCAAGTATTAACATAGCATAGTCATGACAGTATCTTACAGATCCTGTTCGCAGTACAGACAGTACTGGCATATTTTTCCACTTAACATATTTTAAACAAAAATATGACTGCCACATCTTATTAACTGATACCAAGTTATGGCCAGTTCTACAGCCTTCCTTTCACATGGCTAACATATTCAGTACCAGGAGTAATGCTGATGCCGTAACAGTCACAGGAATGTAAGTTCCTATGTGAAAAACTAAAAGGTGGAATAAATAAAAACTTAAAGAAAGTTGGTTGAAAGTTGGTTGGTGAGTGAAAGCATCTGAAAGGAGCCATTAACCAATGCAGCTCATAATAAGCATGCACTTCATGCCAGGCTACCATCTCCTGAATAGCTGACGGACTGTGCTGGCACATGTATTTCTGAATAATCCAAACCCCTGGTTATTTGGATTTCTGAATAATCCAAACCCACACTACCTCCTCAACCTGGAACACAGCTATGGGGCTTTTGTAGAGGAGCTGCCTACCACTTGTGAAATAAAATGACCACAGGATGAATGCAATGAATATATACAAAATAGAATGCATTAATGAATACAGGAACCCTTTTGAGATAGGGTGTTTAATTCTCAGTCATCATTGCTTTGATTTGAGCTGCAATGACTATGAAGGACACTACTTTTGAGCTAAATTGTGGGACTGACACAGATTGAAGACTTTGGATCTGCCTTTAAAGTAACAAAGACAGAGAGAAATTGTAAGCACTGATTATTGTCTATGCATACATAACTTCACTTATAGGAAAACACCAAATAATAAAATGCAACATACCAACTCCAACAGCACCGAACTGCTGCCCCACCAGCGGGCTTGGACTAAACTGGCTGTACGCAGGCATTCTGCCAAAAGGACCATAGGACCCTACATTCTGGAATGAAGATGCAGTCGAAGATCCTAACGAAGACTAAAGACAAAACACACTCGCAAATATTCATGTTTGCACAAAAAGAAGTAGTTTTGCAAGGCAAGAAATGCAGAAACTAACACTATTTTTAAAATAAATACCACTGTGGCTAATACATATACAAGACCTCAATATTCATAAAGTTGCTTCTTTTAATATCAAGAATTTAACCACTTTAACACACATGAAGACAGAACAAAAAAAAAAAAAAATTACACCCATTACTTTGTATGAAAACTCATCACAGACAATAGTTAGCAGAAAACATTTGCACAAGTATTACACAGTTTAGACAGTACTTTTACCCTTCCAAGGTCACAAACTTGTGAAAAGAGTACCATAAAATTCTGCAATCTTTTCCCTAAAACCTCAGATACTGGACTCCTTTGTCAAACACTTATACAAGCTTTTGTCATCAAATTTGGAAAATGTCTTATCTTTTTCCCTGAAGTTTCAAGTACTATATGACTAACAAAAGATGCAAACATGCTGGAGAAAGGCAGACCCTTACTATTATTTGGCTTAGAAGTAATGCTATTTCACAGCTCTCAACCACCAGTGACAGGAGTTGCACCACATTCAGCAAAAGAGCTCAGAGGGTTGCCAGGGTACTTTGTAAGGAAGTATCAAGAATTTTATCTTATGGAATAGTTAAACATCAGAACATAAGCACTTAGAATTGCTAAGCTCCATTGAACGAAGAACTTTCATCTTGCTCTCAGGGATGATTTTTAAGACACCCCAGAAACACAGTCAACAAGCCAACAAATTTCAGTGATCAAAAATAGCCCTGTCAGTCCATTTACCATGAAATAACAGATTATTTAACTTTGAAGGCTTAAGATGTAAGTTGCTTTCTCTTCAAGCAACCAAGTATTCCTTTTTCAGGTAACTGCCCTTTAGTATGAAGCCTTTTTAAAAACACGTAGGTAGACGAAACACTTTAGAGTCAGTAAAAAAAGATGACCATGAAAAAAGAAAACAAAACAAACAAACAAACAAACAAAAAAATCACTAATTATTTAGAGAGGTTTTAGCTTCTATTCCATTTGACTTACATCAAGTCTGACCTTTCCAACAAGTCTTCCATACATGTCCTCCTAAGCCCAGTACCTTTCAGAAAAGACATCAAGGTCTACTAAAAGTCACAAGTTGTTTTGGAAAAACTGACAGCCTTGGTATCCAGTGCATTGTGTTAGAGTTAGATTTCAGCCTTGACTTTCACAGTTAAAAGACATGACTCGAAAGAAGAAAATCCTTCCACAGTTCTTTACCTTCGGTTGTGAACTCTACAGCAACAAATATTTTACTTTTTAAACACTCAGCTAGAGAGCACTTAAAGCTACCGGGTTATAACTTCAGCAACAAACACCTAAAAATATGTTTTGACTTACTTGAACAATAGCAGGGTCCTGTGGCAAAGAACACTGAGGCTTTGGTGGCTCACAGACAGTCAGGTCTTTAATGTCACTGCCACGGAATATAATATACTCAAAGACTTCATCACGAGGTGGTATAGGTCTATCAGTTGGTCTGTCTTCTGTACCAAAGGAGCGAACTGCAAAATTGGGAAGGCAGAAAAAATAAAAACATCTTGCATTTAACAAAAAGGTTTCAAGTATACTGCAGATACCAACAGCTTTACATAAAAAGAACAAAATTTTGTTCAAGACCAAAAAAATACCAAATAGGCAGCATACCCTTTGTTATTATAAACTGCTCAGACTTGTTATTTGATCTTAGAAATTTCAGTTGAAAATCAAGCAGAAAGACACCTATTTTTCACTGAGACATCATTTACACTATCATTCACATTGAGTATTTTGACCGTTTTATAAGGGGAAACAATAAAGCAGTTTTTTGCAAAGTTAATACTTTCTGGACAGCAATTAGGAACACCAACGAAGTCTGCTAAGTCATTCCTGTGAATCAAGGACTACAGGAGTTTGCATTCACATTCTGCACTTGCAAATCTGGGAAAAAAAAATGCTAATACTACTAGAAACTAGACTATTAAAAATTACCTAAACCAAAGTATTTCTCAATAAATTCAATGTCTCAATCAAGACTGATATAAAAATTAGGAATTCTGTGGTATGTATATACAATTTGAAGTAAGCAAAAGCCATTCTTGCTGGTGTAAGGTTCTCACGATCTCTGCCAAATTAAGTAAATTCACTGGACCCCAACCATCTTCCTAAGTGGGCCTGCATAGGGTGCAACATACCAAGACACTAAATTTATTTGTATGTACTTAGCTGAATTCCACCAGTTTTTGGATTGCATAGTGATGAAGCTTATCATGCTTCTGCCTCTGCATTACACAAAATCACTAGCACTGTATATGGATAACATCACTTTACTTTCACTACCCTCTCAAAGACTTTTCCTCACCTTAAGATTGCCAACCCTAAGTGAAAATAAAGCAAAACAAACAAAATTTGAAGAGGTATGTCTTCAAGAGCTAGAGTTTTGTAAGCAAAAACTAAACAATGAATTGAAACCACAGAAGAAAAAACAAAATCATGACAATCACATTCTACTGAACCTCAACTTGCAGAAGCTTTAATAATCCCTCACAACTATCTTTTCTCTAAACTTAAGAAGATTTTGTTTGTTTTGTAAGGTACTACAGGTTATGCTGAGAGAACATCCGTATTTTGCTTTAATTTACCAGAACTAGTTTTCCCTCCATTTTCAAATGCATCAACAACTTGGAGACATCACTAGGCACTTCTGTGCAGCCATAAAACCAGTAGCCAAGCAAAGCAGTTTCCTGTAGAGCCATATAAAGCGACACCAAGTCATTGCTCAGGCTGCACCAACCACCTTCCATCACTGTTGCTTCTTCTAGTACTGCATAAATAGTGCTTATCAGCCAAGTATTACAAATCTCTGAGAAACATAATTTGGGGTAAAAGGATCACTTCCACATTACAATGAAAAGTAACATTAAGTAGTTACGATTATTTTGTTCATACTTATATCATCTGCTGAGCTTCATTTAATCAAGTTTTCTTTTTCTGTGCATCTGAAAGTCTGTTCTGAATGGTAGTAAAAAAAAAAAAAGTGCTGTAAAAAGGCATATACTTTTAAGTGATTTTCCATTTTTGTTATAAATCTGTCTTCTTTTCTTCCTCTGTAGAAAAAAGATATCCAAAGCTGACGAATCTGCGAAAGTTAATTCAAAGTAAGACACAATAGCTTAATATTATCAACTGGTCATGGGCATTACTGTTGCAAAATTTTTATTCATCAGGCTTTTTCTATTTCACTGTCTTGACCAAGGATCCACCTTCACTTTCTGGCCATCCTATACTCTATTTAGTTGATACCTAAAAAATTAACTTGGCCCTTCATTTGGCCTGCTGTCTTGATAAATAAAACCAAAGTTGATTTTGCATTGGTTCTCTCTATGCCACACTGAAATGGTTGCTCTGGTAGCCATTTTGTCTACAAAGGTGCACAAAAATGGCCACAGTGTCATCACTAAGTTACTGAAGTATTTTACTTTCTAGCTAATGTGAACGAACTAAGCAGTAGCAACACCACAAGAGTAGTAAACTAGAGATCGCATCTCACCTTTACATAGAGATAAAAATTTGATGAACTATGGAAGAAATTTGTTTTGAAAGTACTTCAGTCAGAGCTATGCTGTACGGATAAATATTTTACTATTAATACTAACATCACATGATGCTTACAGAACAGTTTTAACAGTTGACAATTACCTTTCTCCATTCTAAACCTTTTTTTCTTTTTTTTCTGTAAAAAGTGAACCACCTAACTTTCATCTAATGACACCTTAAAAGATGTAATAGGTTGTACTGTGTGTAAAAAAGAATGTCTTTCTCCCTATCATAAAATTATGAAAACATCAAATGGAAGTATTTTCAATATAAAAAAATCAGAATTCATCTTTAAGACATTCAGCTGTCCGTGCAACTACATCACGACACTGATCTGGCCATCAAAGGTTTTGCGGTGAAACACATCAACAGTTGCTACTAAGAGTTTGGGGCTTTTTCCCTGCCCCAAACCAGACTCATTCTAGTGCAACTTTCTGCAAAATTTAAAGACAATTTCATCCAATAAGGATTCACTCTGGTAGAGACGGGTAAGCAAACTCCTCTGATTTGGGGTTCAATCTTCCCCTCTCACCCCAAAGCAACAAAAATAACCACCTCCAAGTCTAATTTCCTTCTAAAACAAGGAACCAGAACTGCACATGCAGCAATCTAAGAAAGCAGTTTAGGACAAGGGCTACTTGATGATTTTTGCAGTGTCAATCCCAACTAGGTCCTTCAGATAGTATTATAACACAAAAGACTTGTAAGGTCTTTTAATATTTTGTAAAGGGATAGCTACCTTTACAGTTTCTTCCTAGCTTGGATCAGGATTTAACATAATCTGAGCTCACCAAAGGAAAAGCCCAATATTAAAGGTGGACAGTACAATAGGATTTTAGAAGGAAATAGAAAGAAAATAGAAAGAAAAACCATAGTTTTGCATAATCAGAAATACTAAGTTGCCAGAGTATGAAAAACACAAGGTATTGGAGCAGCAGCAGTCTTAGAGCTCTATCCAGCTCTGTCTCTTAAGGTATTCCCTCAGACAACATCCTTCCTCCAGAACAAGGTACAGTGGTTCATATATAGTAAAACACTGAAGAGTGACAGGAAATGAAAATAAACATGTGAAAGATAACATAGTTTTATAACACTTCTCAGACACTTATGGTAAACCCATTTAATCTTACCCTGACAATTTAAGTGTGGTGGGGTTTTTTGTTGTTTTGGGCTTTTTGGTGTGTGTGTATTTCGTTTTTTTTTTTTTTGTTTGTTTTTGGTATTTCGGGGATGGGTTTTTTTGGCATTGGGACTTTTTTTTTTGGGGGGGGGGTGTTTTGTTTATTTGTTTAAATGAGCTAAACTGGCTTTGGGACTTGCAAACAAAAAGGCAACCATAACACATCACAAGCAAACTTCTTTTTTTTGTCCCTTTAAATACACACAATTAAGTAGCTAGCTAGCAAGAAACTAACACCAATGAGCCTGACAAGATTCATGTATGTAACATTATGCCCAAGTAGTTCCACCAATTTCATACTAAAGTGCTGCAGGCAAATTTCTGAAGAGATTTTGACTGCCTTCAGTATTACTACTATACTGTATTTTAACAGATATTACTGTATTATACTACTATAGCACCCAAGGAAAACATTGCAACTGTCTCTATCAGTTAACAGAAATGATTACCTGTTGATTAACACAGAAAAATACCATGTTAATCAGAAGCCAAGATATACATTCTACTAGCAAGAGGACTCTCTTCCCATACAATGTGAATTATTGTGAATAGATAGTTCAGCCTCTGTACACACGCAGCACTGACAAAATCTTACCAGCCTTACTTTGTATGAAGTATACATACATGGAAACCAGTTTTTCCCCACTAATGCACCCATGAGAAGCTTGACGACTAAACTTTGACCACTTCTATGAGTACAAATAATTTCAATTGCCATCCCTCTTCAAAATATCACAACCCTTTCTCTGTAAGCATGCTTAGATGCCTGCACACCACATTACAGGAAAAGTATTAATGCAAAGGAGCCAGCTTGTGGCAGGCTCGTACCTTCCGAACAATTAATTCAGTCTGCACTGCCTTACTCGTAGGGGCAGTAAGCTAAGAGGAAGATAGATAGAAGAGAAGCAGCCAGGAGTGGGCTTTGACAAGGCGAATTTTTCTGCTGTGACACGCTATGCACAGGGTTGGTTTGGCACATGTGCCCTAAACCTCAAGACATGGAGAGATCATGTTGTTTAACTGGCTAAAAAAATAACTTAATAAAAAACATGATAAAAATTTAACCCTTCCCTTTCCTGTTCCAACCCCTGAACTATAAGAAATGCTCAAGTCTCCACAAGAATTTAACTGTCTAAATTTCCGAGTCTTTTACCCAACTAATATTGTGTAAAAGCCTAAAAGAAAGGGAAGTTTTCTCTTTCTTGTGTCATTAAACTATGGAAAACACTATCACAGATGGTTAAAAATGCCAGAAATTTAACTACTCCTTATATTACTGAAAGCTATTTCATTAATATCTATTATTCTTAATGACAATGTTTCCAAATGCAAGTCTCAATGGTCCAACAACCGATAAGTGAAAACTGATACATTATATCAAAGAGACAGGAAACAATTTTCTGTTTCTTACACCCACATGCCTGCGGATTCCCTACTGCTGTCAGAGAACAAAGCCTTTTCTGACCCAATATGGTTGTTTTTACACAGCTTATCAACGTTAAAATCTCTAAATCAGTGCCTTGAAATAGAAAGACATTATGCATTATTAGCATGAAAGATCACATCTAGGTTTTAATGCAGCAACATGTAAGATCAAGCACAATCCGCCAAGATTATTCTGTAACTTCACCAGGTAGGGCAGCAACCACTTCACAGCAAGAAAATTTTACTCCTAACCATGGCTTGCAAACATTCTGCTCTTAAATTGGCTGGACTTAATGATGTTGAAAAAATTCAGCATGAATTGGAAGTATGAACCAGGAGGACATCCCAAGTTAATTTAACTTGAAACTTCAGAGTAAGAGTGGGTAGTTTTTGGTTCCAAACACTAGCTCTGAAAAGCTGGCAATCCAGCCCAACAAAGTATACACCAATAATATATAAAAACCTCAAATACTTGTATAACTTGCTCAACATTTGTAATCCGACAGAGATGGGAGTTATCACTGTTATTTAAATAACACACTTTAACACTTTGTGAAAGACTGCACTGCTTTCCCTTATCAAACTCCATTAGGACAAAAATGCTGTTATTTAAACAGCTGCTATCTTCCTCTAACTTGCAAGAGAGGCCACAACTTTCGCTAGTGAAAGGATCACAGCTTTGTAAACAAAATGCTTATTAAACAACTATAGGAGATTGCCCCTCAGTAGGCGAAGACTACAACCAGTACTCTGTTAGCAACCCAAAAGTATTATTTCTGTCTAAAACCCCAGAAGATTTAAGATAAATGAAGCAACTCCGTATGTACAACTTTATGAGATTAATCTCAGACTTCAGTTTAGCCCACAGAAGACCTACTGTTAGGCAAATCTGTAGTTACCCAAGAACAGATTCTATCTCTACTTTTGCATTTTATGTCACAAAATGTCAGTGATTTCAGTTAGGAAATAAAACAGTGATAAGAGACCCTGCACTCAAGCCAGGTAACAGTCACATGAACCCAGCTACCTAGCAGATCAACTGAAAGCATTGAGTCATCTTTTGGGGCTTTTCTTGTCTCTCTCTGGCAAGAAGTTTTAATATTTGTGGTAAAGATCCATGGTAAACAGTTCTAGTTTGACTTCTGGACTCACCACAGGAAGAAGAGATAACTATTATCTGATCAACATATTTACAACTACAGACAGTTCAGAAGGAAGATCTGCTTTTTTCACGTAAGGATCTGGCCATAATTAACCACACTTGCCACCTTACATATTAAGCTATCATAACATATTCCTGTGACCTAAACTTTCATTTATTCAGAACCTTCAGTACCCTGGCATCAAACATTTTGTTCATGAGCATGGTGAACTGGAGAGAACTGCAATCTGATCTGGTTATCAGCTTCCAGATTAATCTCAAGGTTTTTGGTTCTAGGTGACCTAGAAATACTGGTTTACTCTCTTCTGAATCATGACACTGTATTACAAAACACACATTTTTCAGCTAACTCAGCCAAGTTTTATTAAAGCAAATTTAATGGTTTAGAATTACATTTCTGATGAGAGCTACGGGAAGAGAGTAGATCAGATTTGTAACTGCAGTTGGACCTATCTTAAGTACGTACACTTTGGCAGATATGCCATTATACGACTTAACCACTTTTGAGAAGTCATGCAGAATTGACCTGGTCAGCAGTAAAACTGTCTAATTTAATGTAACGCTATCTCAGGTTCCTCAAGGACAATATTCTTTTAAGTGCTTTTGTACAAATCTTAACAATCACAGCATGCAACTGGAACTTCTAACAGTGCTCAGGCTTCTTCTCATATAAATACTAGCTGTGGCTTTAAAACAGATAATTCCAGCAAGGTAATTATTGCAATGAACTATGCAAGCCCAGGACCAAACCAACTATAAGGTGTTTCAAAGCATTTTGAAAGTAAAAATTTACAGACCAAAGCAATCTATTCCTTAAATAATACTTGTCGGTGGGGAGGAGGGAAATAAGAGCACCTTAAAGTGACAAGGCACACTAACAAGAACTACCACAAAGGCCAATGGGAGATGAAAGCTAACAAACTGCTACACAGTATCAACTCCACAGCCCAACTATTATACACACCGACTATATAAAATGTAACAGTTTGACATCATGCTGAACTGCTAAACCTATCATACCAAGCAGGAACTGAGGTTCAGAATACTCTCAGTCCCAAATATTTAGTTCACACAAAGCAATTTTCTCCCTAATGGCTGGATAAAGTCTCTGCTTTTATATATGCATTTAGATTATTAGCAAGACTTTACAGAGTCAAGAAGTGTAAAGTAAAATACCACCGAGTTTTGCAGAATCTATTATAAAGAAGCTATTAAAAATTCTGATTTAATTTTTTACCTCAATATTACACATCACTGCCATGGCTAATATACCTATGTTGAGTGTGCATTATCATGCACAAGAAACAACAAAGTCCTTCAATGCCCAGTTTCAAAGATCCTCTTCTCTTTTTTACTTCCCAGTCTGACTCTCTTCTTAGTAGACATATCTTCCTAACTTTCTTACACATACACACACATATATTCTCTGGACAATACGTTCTCATGCCAGCACTCAGTTTCGATTTATACAGTGCCATACCGCTACTTCTGAAATGTAGAGCTCACAATCAGCCTTTGCTGATAGCCTAACACTCACAGATCCCCTTTAGACCCCAGTTATCTCCTACCCCAGGATGCATAACAGTTCAGTCGTATGCGGCCCTATACCCTGAAACTCTTACGATGCAAAGAAATCCTCTTTCCAGCCTCCCTCTCCTACTCCCTTTTACGCGCTAACTCTGGACCACTTCCACCGCGAAGGGCGTCATTCTTTTACTCTATTCAGGAATCCTATGAGCAGCCCCTAACTAGGTAACGTTCTTGGCTCCCTTTCGCGACGGTCCCTCGGCGGCCGCTCCGAGTCTTCCATACCGCTCCCCGAAGCCAGGGTAGCAGCCCGCGCCGCGGGAGCCGGGGCCTCCGCAGCCCTCTCTCGCCGCCGCTCCTAACCCCTCGATCGCTTCCACGTCCGCCGGGAAGCGTCGCGGGTCGCCCCAGCCCCACCGCAGACTATCCGTCGGGGGGGATGGCGGGAGGACGCGCTTCCGTCCGAAACTACGCGGGCTCCTACCAAAGCCCTGCCAAGACCCTCGCAGCTGCTGCTGGGCCCTCGCAGGCTGCAGGCCTCTCCTCGCACCTCGGGCCTCCCCATGGGCACAACGCCACGGACGACTCCGCCGCAGTTTCAGGTTCTTGCTCGACCCCGACAGGCCCCCTGCGGTCCCGCTCCCCTCCCGGCCCCTCCCCGAGGTGTTGCTGGGCCGCCAGGGCCCAGTCCTGCACTTCACCAGGTCCTTACCCTTGGCCAGCGCCACAGTGGAGTTTTCGGTGTCGATGGTGTACAAGATCCCTTCATAGCGGATCTCGGCCTTAGAGATAAGGCTGATCTTGCTCCCGATGTAGGGCGTCCCCCCGCTCATGGTGCTGGCTTCTCGGTCAGGGACACCCCTCCCCTTTCCTTTTGAAGCCGTGCACAAACAACTAAGCAAGCTCGGCTCAGAGTCGTAGTAGGCGCTCTACTGCTCCCGCTTCGAGCCCGACCTTCCGCCGATCCCCCAGCGACGGCTTTCCCTGCGCAGACTCCCTCAGCACACCCCGCTCCGAAAGCACCCTAAAGCTCCCAACATGGCCGCCGCCTTCATCTTCCCTCAGAGCCGGCCCCCCTCGTTTCAGCCGCGAAATGGATGCCGGGAGCGGAAACGATCTCGCGAGAGCTTCGAGCCGGAGCGGGGTGGGGGCCGCTGTGGGGCGGGGGGTGCTATTTGTGCCGCCCGGGAGATTAGGTTGGTGGTATCGGGGTTTCGGGCTCTCGGTGGGTCCCCGCCCGTGTGTGGAGCGCGGTTTCCTTGGCGGCCGGGCTCGGTTGTGCCTCATCGTGCTTTCCATGCCTGGGTGGTGTGCGGGGCCCGCGGCTTGGAAACCCCACCCCTGGTCCGTAAGCTGTGAGCACCGGGGGTTGTGGAAGTTGGTTGGGTGATTGGGGGTTTTTGGGTGTTTTAGAGAGGCCTAAGCCGCCTATCGTTGAATGCTAAATTCTTGTGATCTTTAATAAGCCAGACCTGCAAAAGTTTTGATGGCAGTAACTATTTAGCTTGTATTTCGATGGGGATTCTGTTTTACTTGGTCATCAGAGCCTTGAGATGGTTGGATCTTGCCAAACAACACTGAGTTATGCAACTGTTGATGGAATCTTGGCTAAGTGTGGAATTAATCCTTAAAAAAATACCCTTTTAGTACAAGTAAACACACAAAAAATAATGATTTTGAGATTACACTTAACTTGTACACCTTAAGTAAAAATCACAAATGAGGCTTTGCCTGTTAAAACATGATACTGGCTCAGGTGCCCTTTGTATATTTACAGCCTAGAAAATTGCATGCAACAAAAACTAACTTCTGGAAAAGGGCACTTAATAGCTTTTGTTGCAGCAACTGGACACTTACATGTTGCAAAGATTCAGCAAGTATTTTGTTCAGAATAGGCCTTTGAAGCACAATAGCAAGCCAGATTTTTCTGGATGAGCCTGTGAGATTCTAAATTGGAGCCATATTAGATTTCCGGAAACTTTATGCCAAGTTCAACTGACTAAAGTTGTGGAGGTCTTGAGTGCTCAGGGAGCTTTACTGTGGTATGCTTTTAGCATGTCCTGGACTAACTGAAAGATTTGGGGTCAAAGTTGTGCAGTTAATTACTGGATATACATGTCCATTTCAAGTCCGTGGGACGTCACTGCTGAAAATCAGCATTTGTAACTCAGCTCAAAGTAAAGCTTTCCATCAAGTCCTGTGTAGGTGAGTACAGACAAATATTTACAATGACGATTAACTTCAAAACAAAAGTTCCTAAATTTCTGTAAGCTATGTATAAAAAATACATTTCTTTGCAACTTAAGTACATGAAACTAAATTTAGACATGTTTCTAGAATAGCTTTTGGATACTCTAGCCATCTTGGTGCTCTTCACTTTATGGAATTTATAGTTTTTAATTAATGCTTAAAATCAGCAGTTGAAAGAGTATTTTTACAGCACAAAGTGAATTTCAATTCTGTATGTAAAGACTTCTTTGAATTCATTTTAAGACGTTATCTCAAAGCCTTATCTAAACCTGGTAGGTACCATTTTAATATTAAATGTAAACTTAAGATAGTTAAATTGTATATTTGAAGGCACTAAAAGTGTGTATTTGAAATAAACCCATGTCATTTAACTAGGCAAATAGTGCTCCTTTCTAAGTGCTTTAATTCCTTTAGAGGTCTCCTGGTTTTGTCTGGGATAGCTAATTTCCTTTGCAGTACCTGATATGGGGCTGCTTTTTGGATTTGGTGAAACAGTGTTCGTAATACAGAGATGTTTTAGTTACTGCTGAGCAGCTTACAGAGAGCCAAGGACTTTTCTGCTTCTCACCCCATCCCACCAGTGAGTAGGCTGGGGGTGCACAAGGAGTTGGGAGGGGACACAGCTGGGACAGCTGACCCCAACTGACACAAGGGATATTCCATACCATATGGTGTCATGCTCAGCATGTAAAGCTGGAGGAGGAAGGAAGGGGGGGCCACATTTGGAGTGCTGGCATTTTGTCTTCCTCAGTAACCATTAACATGTGATGGAGCCCTGCTTTCCTAGACATGGCTGAACACCTGCCTTCCAATGAGAAGTGCTGAATGAATTCCTTGTTTCGCTTTGCTTATGTGCTCTTTATCTCAACCCATGAGTTTTCTCACTTCTACCCTTAAAATCGTCTTCCCCATCCCACCACAGGGTGGGAGGGTGAGCGAGTGGCTGTGTGGTACTTAGTTGCCAGCTGAGATTAAACCACCACTGTCCTTTTTGGTGTCCAACATAGGGCACAAAGGGTTTGAGATAACAGCAGATGTGGCTGGGATGTGCTAGATGGAATTTATAGCTGTTACTGCTGTTTAGCTATTAACTGACAGCATGCTGTGCTTGCCATGGGGCTTGCTTGCCTTACTGTGTATCAGTGTTGCGCTCATTAGTGGCTGCTTTTTGCTTTCGCTGCTTGGTGTCCTGCTTATCATCTGACTCTGCTGTGCCTGGGAACATTTTGATAACAGCAATGGCAATGCGCCTGGGCTGGCAGATGGCCAGGGCATGGCTGCTGTTTCTGTGCTGTTTCTGTGCTTACTGGACAGGCTGAAACTCCAGTGTGAACTCAAGGCAAAGGCACTGTGACCTGTCGATCAGTCCACATAGGAGCAGGACACCCTGAACCATCTGTGGCTATAGATAAGTCCATGCCAGAGCAGGTACACATCTTGAAGCATCTATGGCCCTCGTTATTTCTGGGCTACAGCAGGTATACCTCTGAAGTGATGCAGCTCAGGGATGAGTCCACGCTGGAGGAGGTACACCTTGGAGCATCAGTGGCTGTGCAGGAGGTCATGCTGGAGCACCTCAAAGCATGCACCCAAGGATAAGGCTACAACAGAGCGGGTACATCTGTGGCTAAGGCCATGCTGGAGCAGGTTTATTTCTGAAGGGGCTATGGGTTATAGGGCCGTGCTGGAGCAGGAACATCTCTAAAGGCATTGTGACCCATGGACAAGGCCATGCTGGAAGAGGTGCACCTCCAAGCAACTGCAGCTATGGATAAGTCAATCTGCAGCAGGTATTCCCCTGGAGGCACTGGCTTATAGATAAGGCTCCCCTTGGGGCAGGTACACCCCTAAAGGACTGCAGTCTGTGGGCAAGTCCTAACTGGAGCAGGGGCAAGGGGAGGAATTCATTGCAATATTAAACCCTATGGTGCGGTCCAAAGGGACCAGGCGTGCAGATTGTAAGGGAAATACCTTTAAACTGTTGTAAGCAATGATTTGAGTTGGATGTTATAGGAATTATTATAAGCATGTAAATATTTGAAAAAGATTTTTATAATAAAGGAATTAGTACAAAAGTCCACCAAGATTCAGTTCTTTACCACGTCTCAATCCCTACGTAGAAGCACAAGCCCAAAGCCAGCTTCAGCAACAAGTTTACATACATTCTTATGTATGTCATAACTTCTTGACTTGAAAGGAGTCCAACGTGAATCAGTGTACATCATGTTTTATTAAATTATTCTATTATACTTCCTTATTCTGTGTGTTTATATATATAAAATGGCTCAATTAAGAAGAGGTGAGTGGGAAGAAATATGAATTCATGTTTTACAGATTACCCACCCACAAGTGTACTTTAAAACTGTAATTAAAAGTAGGTAATTTTTCAAGTTTTGAAATCTGTCGCATAAATCATGACTTGCCACTTTCTCCCTCTGGTGGGAAGATTACTTTTTATCTTCTGAAGTCACAAAGCAATAAAATTTCCTTCTGGGTGTGGTTTTTTTAATGGAGACACCCAGTTTAATGCCATAGTGTTAGAAAAATGTATACAAAAACTTTTTCATATACAGGACTAGTTGCAGAATCGTATGTCTAGCTCTTCATTACAAAAACTCTGGAGGTGGTGGTATTCAAATCAAGTCCAGGATCAAGGGAAGTAAGTGAAGGAAGCATGGAGTCTTCTCTGAAATTAATAAAATGTGCAACTCTTAAAGTAATACTGGATAGATTCTGATTTTTTTTTCAATACAAATGAATATTCTGTATTTTTGTGCAATAGCAAATTGAGTCATAGTCTACTAGTACATATTAATTAAATTTCCAGGTAGAAACATTTGTTAAAAGTCCAATTCAGCTGTATCATTCCATAAAAACAATACTCATTTGCTAAGCAAATTTTTGATGTATAGATCTCCTGTGTACACTTAACACTGGTTTTCATAAGCGCTACTGTGCTTATGTACAGTCACTGTGCTTATGTACAGTCACTTACTGCGCCGTCTCCTATTTATACATCCTGACCACACCTTTGGGCTTTCAGTACTTTTACTGGCCACTTGATTTAAGAAATACGTACTGGTTTAATTTCAGGAGACTTGTAAACTTAATTAAACTGGCGAACCTATTTTTAATCCATTTTAAAAGCAGATGAATTTTGATTCATCATAAACCTGCTCCTGTGGGTATAAGCAGACAACCAGGAAAAACTACCCCAGATAAAAGTGTAACCTACATTGAGAGGAAATGGATGGTAACAAGCCAGTTATTAGCAGTCTAGTGACTTGACAAGTCACACAATGTCTGACTTAACAGATTGAGCCTGAGAATGGAGAAGAGTTGTGCATGCATACACTGTGAGCCCTTCACTCATTTCCATCAGTACCTCATACAATTGAAGATGGGGTTTTCACCAGTGCACCTTTTCTAATTGTATGGAAATTCCTGAAAAATCACAAAATGGAGAATGAGTCACCATTTCAGGCCACAGCAGCAGCTCAAATACGTTCAAGTTTGCAGACATCCAAGTTACTGCAGGCTGGCAGAGACAGATAATGGAATCTAAGCTGTTTTCTGCTGGCAGCCTCACGAATCCATGGTAGTTATCACCTGTGTGCAAGAACAGATGCAATGAACTGTGGGCAATGGTTATTCGTAGGGGGATAATTATTTATTTTGAAGGCCCCATCAAAGAAACTGCTCTGTCATTAGTCAAAGAAATTATGGTTTAGGACCACCATCTTTCAAATGGTATTTCTGAATGCGTGAGGCAAGCATTGATTGGAAAAGGGCGTACAGGAGCGCAATGGCAAAAGCGGTAGTATCAGAATGAGCTACCTCAAATTTTCTGTGTGGATGCTGAGGGAATACAGTACGCCTGAACAGCTGCTATGATGATGCAAAGAATCTTATTTTTGGTTTACAAGTCTTCTGTTAACAGCGTCCACATTAGGAATTGCATTACTGCAACCATTCTTGTCTAGGTGAAGCTGTAGCTTTAAACACTCTGTGCGCTTCTTAGGATTTCAAACCGCTTCAACAGCACATGCAGTTACCTCCTTTGAAGGAGGTGGTGTCAGGCACCTGAGCCACTACAGCTGGCTGAACGCATGCTTTCAGTTCTCCCTAAGCAAGAAGAAAATTGTCCTGGCTGCAACCATCCTCACAGGGTATGAAGCGAAGGCAAAGAGCGTAATTACGGCAGCTCTGCTACCAAAAGATGACATGACTGCGTGACATTTCAATTCCCAACGGGCAAGCTCACACCTCTCTTTCAGCACCAGGGCCTCCTCCGAGCATCAACCCTCCCTGCCAGAAGTCCTTACAGACACAATTAACGGCAGGCTCCCACACGCACCACCCGCCAGCACCGCCGAGGTACCTGCCCGGACAACACTGCCTCTTCCCGCGGCGGCCGGGGCGCAGCCGACCGCGCTCTCACCAACTCCCCCGGGCCCTCTCCCTCCCGAGGCCGTTGCCCGGTCAGGCCGCTCCTGAGGAGCGCTGCGGATCTCACCGTGCAGCGGGGGAGCCGGGCGCACGCCGGGTCACTCAGCTCCGGCAGCCGCCTCAGCGGCCCCCGCCGCGCCGCGCCGCGCTCCGCCCCGCCCCAACGACGGGCGGGTGAGGGGGGAGGAGGAAGCCGGCCCCTCCCGGCATGCCCGGCGCGCGGCAGAGGCCGGTGCGCTTGCGCGCTGCGCGGCCGGCTCCCAGCTCAGCGCAAGATGGCGGCGGGCGCCTCGGACCCCCTGGAAGAGATGCTGCTCTTCTCCGAGGAGGTGGACGAGAAGGCGGTCAGCGATCTGGTGGGCTCCTTGGAATCGCAGCTGGCCGGCGGCCGGAGCTCCGCCGAGGCGCCCCAGCCCAGGACCTCCGCCCCGTCCCAGCAGCAGCAGCCGCAGCAGCACCAGGGGAGCCTAGCGGGGGGCAGCAGCCCCGTCCGGCAACAGCAAGGGCATCCCGCGCCTCCTCCCGCTCCCGTGGCAGAGGAGGCGGTGGCGGGGTGTCCCGGAGCCGCGGAGAGCCGAGCCCCTACTCAGGGGCAGCTCCCGTCCCCGTCCCCCCCGGCGGCGGCAGCGGCGGCGGCAGCAGCGGCGGCAGGGAGGGGAGTGAGTGTAAACAGTAGTAGTGTGCAGCAATCACATGGAGCGGCTCTCCTCAGCAGCGGCGGCAGCCCCGGCGCGCCCGCCGCCCCTGCCCCTCCGCAGCCCGCCGCTCCTCCGCCCTCCGGCGCCCCTGCCCAGCCTGTCAACAACCATGTGGCTGCCGGCGCCACTGCCCGGGAAGCGGGGAGCCCCAGCCCTGGCGGCAGCCCGCCCGCCGCCGACAGCACGCTACCACCGCCGCAACGCAACGAGGCCGCGGAGGGGAGCGGGACCCCGGCCGGGGGGGGCGGGCCGGCGGGAGTGGCGGAGGGTGCTTCTGCTGCCGCCACCGCGCCGCTCCCCGGCGAGGCGGCGCCCAACGGGGAGGGTGCCGGGGGCCGGCCGGCGGCAGTCCCACCAGTCAGCAGCCACGGCAGAGCAAACGCCGCCACGGCACAGATAAAACCCGCGCACGGCCCGCTCCCTGCAGTAAACGCACTCAGTAACTCCGCCAGCCCCGCGCCCGCCGCCCCGCCGGGGCAGGGCTCGGCCGCCAACTGCGCTCCGCCGGTCCCCGCAGCGCCCAAGCCGGCAGTCAGCGCTGCGAAGGCGGGCGCTGCCCCCCTCGCCGCCCCCCAGGCTCTTTCGCCCCGTCCGGCACTGGGCGCTGCGCCCAGGATCGTTGCCCCGCAGCTGATCATGAGGCCGCCGCACCAGACCACCATCCAGCTGCCCCCCGGCTTCACCATCCCGCCGGGTAAGTGAACCGCAGCAGCCGCTCGGTATTACCTTTTTTCTCTCTTTTTTTTTTTTCTCTTTATTTTCATTCCCCAAAGTTGTCTTCTTCGCGCTGCTCGACGCGCTGGAAACAGAAGAGGCACCTGTCTGAGGGCGACGTCTGACAAACAGGCTGCCGTTAATGAGGGTGTAATTGGTACGGGACGGGCGGTTTCTAGTGTAATGTAATTACGACTGTTGTGTGGTGAGTTACTTGTTCTGTCCTGGGGTGAGAGCGGCAGCCGCGGTAAGTTATTTTGGAACGGTGTAGTGAGCAGTCGCGCTCCAGATAAAAAGCTGGGTGTTAGCGAAGAATAACTTTATACATGCCTTGAAGGTCTCTGTTTTCTGCTTGACTTCTGATAGACTTGAAAAGTTTTCTTTCTTCAAGGAGCGTCTTCTGCTGTGAATCAGGCGGCAAGATACAGACTGATGTGCATAATTTAATCTAAAATTTTTAATTTCAGCAGGTGTGATGGTGTCATTCGCTGCTGCGTCTGGGCAGTCTTTACATCACCGGATTTTATTTTCAACTCTGAAGTAATGGTTACATAGTTTATTCTCCTCTTAGTTTCTTAGTTGTCATTACTAAGAATGTAAGTTCAGCAAGGTTGCTAACTAACCAAAACAGCATCCCTTCATCCTGGTGATTCGTGTTCTAATTGTGTATTGTTTCAGCTGGAATTCTGAAGGATTCTGTGGTCCCCTACTTAGATTTTCATGTTGCAAAAAGTTAGTAACTTTACGCTTTCTTGGTTTAGGAGAGGATTTAACATTTGAACTGGTTTTGATATATTTTTACTAGTACTATGAATAGGATGATAATATGGGGAGCTATTTATGTAGTCTGAAACAACTTCTTCCACCATGTTTCTTAAAATATTTGATATTTATTAGCTAAGTGTAGCAATAAAATTAGCTAAGTGTAGCAAAAGTGTAGCAAAAATGTGTAGAACCTCACTTCTAAGTGAAGTTTTAGTAGTTCTATATTTGGCTGTAGTTTTTGAAAGTCCTCCTCCAGATTCTAATGCTCCAAACATAAAAAGCTCAGTGGTTTCAAACAGGTAGGAGGTTGCTATTCAGACTACATTAGTGACTTTAGCCTTTGATTTCCCATTGTTTACCTGTTTGATAATTAGTATACATATATGATAATATGTATCGTAACTTTGCATACAGTTGCTGAAGTTTCTTGTGTCGATACTTCGTTCTGTTACTTAATTTTCAAACAGAAGAGGGAAAACGGTGCCCTTGAAAGCAGTCTGGTCCAAGATTTAGAAAACGTTATGGAAATAATACTGTGGAAGGTTATAATTTGAATTTGATTTTATTACAAGTCAGCTTGAAATCCATTGTATTTTCATAAACAGTAAAATCGTATGTTCCAAAATGAAGTTATTCAGAAAATACGATGTTATTTTTGAGTTTTTCATTTTTAAAATTGGTGGATCATTTATAATTAATTTTGAAACTCTCACATTGTAAACTTCTGTCTAAAGCAGAAATTTAGAATCAGCTTTTGACAATACGTTATTTTAGCATATAATAATCATAAGTTGTGTGTTTTATCTTTATGTGGCTGACAGGGAAAAATAATCTCATGATTTAACCAGATTCTAATTTGTATGTGTTGTTCGGTAAAAGAAATTTCAAGTCCTCCAAACTGAATTATAACATTAATAAATGAACATTTATGCATCTGTAGTAGTAATTATGTCTACAACTTTTATTGAAACTGTGGCTCGTGTTGCAATTAATTTGTCCTTTCCATTCATTATTTTTTATTTCAGAATTGGTTTTAGAAGATTGGAAGATAAATTAACACACCTGTGAATCTGTGTAATGGAGATAGAATGTGTAGTTTTTTAATGCGTGGTAGGCATTATCCTATGAGGATTTTTATATGAGGTTCACACATAGTCAGAGGAGGGATACTTGTTTGGCCAGTTGGCAACGTACTGGTATTTTTGTTTCTGGATGGTTTAGGAATGGCATATACCGAGTACATAATCTGCTTACAGAATTATCTGCAAATATAGACCATGAGGCTTGGTGCTTAAATGGCAGATGGACCTTAAAAAATATATATATATTTTAAAAGAGTTTTTGTGGGTTGTTTTTTTTTTCAGCTTTTCTTTTAAAAATTGCTATCCGGGCTTAGAAAGAGAGTTATGAACATGGCTTTTGGATGTGGCTCTTCCTGTAGAGCTCGGTGCCTTTAACCTTAAAGCTTGATTTCCAAAATTCTTTAGTTTGTAGTGGCAGAAATTTGGCTCCTGTTTGTGTTTTTAGCAAGGAGGATTGCCTGGAAGCACCTAAGGCTATGAGAGTGAGGGCTTTTGTTGGTGCTGCAGTTTGCTCACTTGTTCATCGCACGATTGGGATTTGTATTTCTATGTTGGAGACTGAAAGAAAAACTTTCTTGGTATAGGTTACATCTGAAATTTTTACTTGCTTGTTATAATAGTGTTGGATTTCTTTATCCTGGTGGTATGTTGCAAGCCATGTCCCTTTAATGAGGTGGGGTTTTTTTTCCCATGAAGTTAATTAGAAGTGGGTGTATGCTTTTACCACCTTTATTTTCCCTTGAAAAGTTAAAAAACATACATGAAGCAATTTGCACATAGGGATAAGTTGTAGAAACAGTGTCTACTGACTCTTACCAACAGGACAAAAGTGACTTCCTAGATTCTTGTGTTTTTTGGTTCTCTTGTAGTTGCAGTCAGGATATTTTTCTGTTTATAGACCCATTGTACCCTATCTAGGTTAAACTATTAAAGTGTATTCTGGAACTAACTTGGAAATTCTTTTTAAATAATCTGGCTGGGGAATTGCTGCTTAATAATGAAGCACCTTACATGCTTTGCAATGATCCTGAGTAAGCATGAAGCTCCAGCTGATTTAGGGACCGAGTTAGCCATTGTCTCCCCTTTTCTGAACTGCTAATTGTGGAAAGCTTGAGACAAAGCTTAATGGCACTGGCTGTGTTGTATAGAAGGCCTCTATTTGTGAAATGTGTTACCAGAAAATAATCTGGGGGGAAAAGAAAAAAAAGATCATTTACCTCCAAAAAGTATTAGATAGCACAAGTACTCTGCTAATTTTAAAGCAATTCCTTTGGTGTTTTCTTAAAATACCTGCACTTGTATCATTTTGTGTTGAGGAGTGGCTGTGTTGATTCTCTGGATTTGGCAATATTTTTTTCTTGATATCTAAACCACAGGTAGTGCCTCCCAATATGGTGATGATGGGTACCAAATAAATTCATCTGTTAATGCTCAACAATTAACTAGATCTCAAGTATTGTGTACTCAAAAATGTGGCTGGCCTGATATTTGCATGTGCACATCTCCTAAAGCTGTTGTTTTCGTAAAGCTGTCATGTCATTGTCCCTGCTATGTTCATACTGAATTCTATTCTCAGCTACTAGATAATCATTATAGTTTAATTGTAATGAATATTTCTTTCTAATTTTATTCTGCTGACCCTGACTAGACTGCTGAAAGCATGCCTATACACACAAGTGACCTTTTTTTAGTCACTGTTATCCATAAGCTACAGTTATTCAAATTCCAAACTGAATAGGGTATTAGTTTTTGTCTGCTGGTGGGGGCTACTTTTCTTCTTTGAAATAACATCTCATGCTACACCAGAATAAAAAAAGATACAGTGTAAAGAAAAATATACAGTGCTATCCGTAAGTTTTACTTGTACTCCTTAGTTAGATAGTACCTTATATATTATTCTTTATTGTATATTATTGTTACTTTGTTCTCATTAGGTATGGTCTTAGTGCGCACGGATGCTGGACAGCTTGTAATGGTGCCTCAGCAGGCTCTAGCACAGGCTCAGATGCAGGCTCAAGTACACACGCAGGCACAGGGTCCTGCCAGCATCTCACCGAGACTCTCCGTGCCCACAGCTGGCCCTGTTTTTCGCCTGTCAGCAACTCAGGTATGTCTGGCTTGATTTCACTTTACTTTTGTGCATTGTGTTTTCCTCTGTCTTACATATTGTTAGTTTATGTGTGTTTGCAAATGGGCTTTCCTTTCCTTTTTTGTTGTGGAAACACTAAATACCTTTTCAAATGCAGTTTATTTTCTGAGGCCTAGGATTACATTTTTTTCTCATATTTCAGGAAAAAAGGTAAATCTACTTTACAGAGTCTCTGAAGACCTTGTTCAGACTGTGAGATCATTGAAGGCTAGAAGGCTCAGTCTTAGCCTAAACTTAGTTTGGGCTATATGCTACTGGTTCAGTAAGTGCCCCTTGTTCCTCTGAATCAGAAGCGCTGTGATCCTGACATGCTGAATGGATGCACAGGATAGCTAGATTTTAATAGAAATTAGCAAAGAGAAAGCCAAGCACATTCAATACAAGGATTTGCAGGAATTAACTTTTCAAATGACACTTTATTAAAAAGAAAGGTTTGATTCCTTTGCTTCACCTCTGAGTGTGATAGGTGTATGCTTAGTTTTGCCTGTGTCATAACTACATTTCCTTTTGTATATGGATTGACAGGATAATGGGCTTCCTTACCCCAAACTCTTCAGTGGAGTGTGCTTGTTGCAACTCAGAAGTGATGTGTATCCAAGAGTGAAGGGGTATTGTTTTTTAAATTACTTAGTAGGCTGCATTGGTTTAAAATTGTTTAGGGAGGCTGTTTAGCTTCAGGCTATTTGGGGCTAGAGCTGAACTATCTTACTAAAATGTAGAGGCGAACAGCTTTGGATGTTAGTACAGGGCAGCTGTGCTGTAATAATGATAGGCAGAGTTTAAGATAGCTTTGCCCAAGGTCTGTATTTGCAGAAGTGGTAAGTAATTCTGAATGGAAAGAGATGAAGAGGTGCCTTTATAATTTTTTAATTGATGGTTGTATAGGTTGCTTGAAATAACTAAAATGTGTGTTTCCCGATGTTTGACATTTGATTACTGTTCTGTTACATGCTTTGTGCATTATACCGTATTTGTCTAAAAGATTAGTAAGTTTAATTCAAAAGTGAAAACAGTGATAAACTTTTCAGAAGAGAAAGAACCAGAACAAAATTGGAGAATTGAAAATAAATTACTAACATGAGGCAATCTAAACCACAGGGTAGCCAAGTAGAATGTAAGTTTTAGAAATGAGTATCACTAGGAGGATGGTAGCTCAATGGAATGCATCTCGGAAAAGACACAAATAAAATCTGGAAGCACTTGAAGGACTTTACGCTCTCAGGAAAGAGATAAGTGCATATTGGATGGAATTTGTAAAAGGACTCTTCACAGAAAAGGCAGACATTCAAGGTTTAAATCTGTGATATCTGGGAGTATAAGAAAACTTGTAGAAGCCTTCAAAGATAAATTTACTTGAGGAAAAATACACAAGGAGATAAGCCTGTATTAATTTTGAGATTTTTTTTTTTTTTTTTTTACAAGTTTGATGACACTGAAAATCCAGACAAGTTGTTCTTTTGAGTTTATCTGTCTGTCTGTGTTTGGGGCTTTCTTTGTAAATAAGTACAATCAGTTCTTTAGTAGTGAACTACAAGGGACTGTATGGCGCACATTCTAGCGAAGGATCCTGAGATAAGTGCATAGCATAAATGCAAAACAGAAACTGTGGGGTGGGACTGTGCCAAGAATATGATCTCAGTCTGTTAAAATGAGTTAGTTTTAGCTGTTTCTGTTTCATACTGTTAGTTTTCATGTAATACATTGTAATCATGTTGTGGCCAGCATACAGAATTAAAATTCAGAGTGGAAACATTCATAGCAAATTAAATATTAAATTGTCTGTAGTTTGAAAACATTTGAGGAATGCATCTTTATTGTACATAGAGAAGCATACAAAAATGTAGACTGACTGCTTGGCTATGTGTGTTCAGTCTTTATTAGAAGACTGGGGTTTGAATCCCAAAGTCAACCTTAAGATGTGTGCACAGCAAATACTGGAAATTGATCATGTTGGCCTCAGGCAATTATAGGAAGCAGTTAAAGTTGCAGGAAGAGTATAATCTGACCTGCTGGGTTTATATAAAACTAAATCTGTGAGGATATGGCATATTCATGTGTTTGTAGAGATATCTAAAATCTGAAGGAGTTCATGTATTAGAAAGACATAATTGTTTTTGTGCGGGGTTCTGCCCAGGTAAATACCCCACTGCATTACAGATACTTCTTTACATGTGTTAGTGTTAATAAGCTGGTTGAAAACAGAGAAGACCAGCAAGACCTTACGAATGATGTCTTGCAGGATGCAAAAGTTTGATTATTTTAACATTGTGGGATTAGAATCATGGTATTGCAGCTTGTCAGGATTCATCTCCTTTGACAGATCTTCGTAGTAGCTGCCCAAACTGTACTGCATCATTTCTTTCTTTGTTGTAATTAGCAAGGATAAGAAATAATTAATATTGTCCTTGGGAAATTTGCATTGAACTTCCATGACTCTGCATGTGGTCTGAGGCTCTTCTTTCATTTTGACAGTGCTTATGTTTTATAAATGTTTGACCTTAACATTTAAAAATGATGGTCGGTGGCCTTTTAAAACCAGACAGTGAAGGTTTCAAGTCTAAAGGTTTATCATATTAGAATTAGACACTAGACTTTTATTTGATTAGGTGGATTATAACCAGAGTCCTTGGCTTTCTGGAGGAAAGCCCAATGACCATTATTATGCTAAGGTTTTAGAAGTGTCAGTTATTTGATTAGTCATTATGATTAATCAAGAAAAGGGATCCATTTTGAAAATACAGGAAATTGTATGTGCTGAAAAATAACTTTTTCAGTGAGTTTATGATTAAGCTTTTTTTCTTTCAGAATCAAATTCTGATGTGTCAGCTAAATTCTGTGAATTAAAATTTTCAATAGGAATTCAACAGGTATGGAAAATAGTGTCTTATGGGATTATGTCTTATAATATTCAAGAGTCCTAGTCTCCACAGTGACTGAAACAGAAGAAAACTGTGTGTGCCATTAGCTCAAGACAGACAAAATATAAACATTACTTGCTTGAGTCCTGCAAAATATTTTGCAAAGTTGATGAACATTGCAAGCTATGCAGTTTTTTACCTCTAGAACATCAAACGCCTATCTCTCTGGTATGTTAGTGAGATGATTGTTATTTTACTATGCAGAGCTCAGATTTACTATTATGGTTTTATTTAGCTATTTCAAGGTAGTTTTATTTGAATTAAAATGCAGGGTGCTTTAAATGTGTAGAATTTAGTAACATATTTCACTGAATTTGTGTTTTACTCTATTTTACTTGTGTAGAAAGTCTGTGCAGGTGGTAACTTGCAGTCCGCTGTAAGTATTGTAGGAAATAGTAACCCATTGTGAAGAACATATCAGAAAAAGTCATAGGCTTCATGCTTCATAGGTAGTATGGTTGCTTTTCTTCAGCTTGTCCTAATTCCTGGCCACTGTCAGAAGTTATTCAGCTAGGTGATTGCTTTCAGTGTTAATTTTATATACACTTTAAATAATTATCATGTTAAGAAATGTGTTAGGAGCTATATAGTTAGATGTAAAACACAGGTTATTAAATAACATGCTAAGGAAATTGCAAAAGCTCAAGGTTACTTTTGGCAACTCATTAAGTGTTGAGAGTGATAACTGGAGAATATAAAATGAATTATGAATTACTTTCTTTAAAAATATAAGAAAGATTGTCTGATAAGTTACCAAATTTGACAGCTGTTTGAATCACTCCCCTTGAGAACTAAGTAATTCTTCCTTCACTTGCAAAAAAGGAGGAGGGGTACATAAGGCAATGTTAAAATGCG
Source organism: Strigops habroptila (assembly GCF_004027225.2). NCBI lineage: Eukaryota > Metazoa > Chordata > Aves > Psittaciformes > Psittacidae > Strigops > Strigops habroptila. The sequence goes on from NC_044302.2 coordinate 11,664,695, forward strand.
CTTGGGTGAGATTGACTTGGTTGGTACGTACAGAGCTGTCCGGGTTCTAAACTTCTGCAGCAGTTCAGAGATTTTCTTCTCATATCCTAGGCTGTCATTTGCCAGATGTTCTCCCATCTGTTTGGGAGGAAAAAGAATTGGGTTTCTTGTGAAAATTTCTTCAGCTTCAGCAGCCAGGCCTATATCCAGGAAGGAGCCACCTTTCTCTGGGAACAATGAAAGCTCCTGAAATAGAGAAAGCGTAGTCTGTTTTCCCTTAGGATTTAGTATATGGGCTTAGGATAACGCTTTGCTTAAAGACAGTGGCTTTATCCTTACATGTTGCATTGCTGAAGGTTCAGAAGTCAAATACCTCTATACAGTAGTACTTACTTTTGCAGGGAATCAATACAGCCGTATGTTACAGGTGGGAACCTAGCTAATATTTAATTCTCTCTCATGACTGAGAGACATAACAAAGTATGTTTTTGTCACAGTCCATTCTGTAGAGTGTAGATGTTTATGTTCATCGTGACTGTTTGTAAGAAAGAGGCAGGAAAACATAGGTGTGCAGCTGTTCTGTGACCTTCATATTTGGCCACACCAGCGCGCCTGGCCAACGTTCTTGACATGGACACAGGGAGATAATGAGAAACTGCACGGCTCTACAAGTAAACATTCAGAGATCTGGCATAAAGCCGGTTGTTTTTCTAAGGGTATAAAGGCGGGACCCTCTTGTGGCTGAATCTGGAACCTCACCTATGGGTGTACGCACCGTGTAGGAATGGTCCCAATTACCTGAGACTCCCAGCATCGGCTGCAATGGGGCTTCCCAGCTTGAAGTGTGGGCCTGGATGATGATTTGGTGGTGACTGGTCACATATTTCTTCTTAATCTCTTTTCTCTCTGTGCAGTAATGACTTGATGCATTGCTGATTTTCCTCTGTACTTATGTATGTGTATATATATGATTTGCTTTAGTATGTAGAGATATAGTCCTTATATGCATTAGTGTGCTTATTTGCTTTAGTGTGCTTGTTTAATAAACTGTGCACATTATGTATATATTGTACAGCTAGGGTATGGTCGTTTTGTTGCATGCTGTGCGCGTCATTAGAACACCATCCTCTTCCTTTCCCAAGTTTAAGAAAAGATATTTTGATTGGAATGCCAAACACACAAGTTCAGAAAAATGAAGATACATAACTTCCCATTCATCCTATACTATTTTCTTCTGTACATATGCAGTGAATTCCTTACAGTCTGTGTGAGATAAATGCACAGAGATAAAAGCTTCATCTAGGCAATCAAGGCACAGAGTTGATGTTGCACAGCAGACGTTAGTCTAATATTTCTTACATTTTGAGCTCTTAACTTTGCTATTTAAGTTATTTTTTGACTTTTATTGTTTGTAATACCTTTGGCTAATTTTTTTGCAGCTTTTAGGGGCAGATGATGTAAGTTAATGTAGTACGGCTTTGGGGACAATTTTGAAGAAGATAGGCAAATCCCTTTTGTTCTCGACTCTTAGGTGGGTTCGTCTGTCGTTAGACAGTTATGCTCCTCTCAACTGCTGCTGTTTAAAATATGAATAAAAGCTGCTTGCTTCAATTCCTAGTGGAATTATGGAAAACTGGCTAATTAGGATAAGCAACTACCTTGTCAGAAGGGTTTCAGTTCTTATCAGTTTATTGCCAAGCTCAAAGGCTCTGGAGCGTGAGCATGTGTCAAAAAAGGATGTGCAATGTCTGAACCAGAGTTAGAAGTAGTGAAATGGATTCAATTGAAATAATCAGAATGTGTAAATAACAGAATAGTACAGAGAAAACAGTAATTCAGAGAAGTACCTGTAATAGGAAAATGTGCTTGATATTTTAATGATCTTTTACAATTACAGACTTCAGAGTTTCTTTAAATAAAATATTCAAGAAAAGCATAAATAACTGCAATTGTGCTATACAACAGTTTTAGTTTAGGTCCACTTATAAGATTGTATAGGACTGTAAGAGGGGGATATTGAATACAGCTGACAAAGCTTTTCAGGTTTTTTTTGGAGGAGGGGGGGAACATTGCGAGATATTCAAGTATATAAAACCAAAATATTTTTCATTATGAATATATATTCATCTTATCAGTGCAGCTATAAGAGGCTTGCCTTTTTTAAATTGGCATCTTAACGTTTTATATGAAAGTACTCAATCTTCCATTACTATTATGTTATTGTAATCTCTTGATGCGTTAAGAAGTGCAATTTTGTTGTACTGTGAATACTTTTTCAGTGATAATGTGCTTGTTTGAACAAAACATATTTAATGAAATTAAAAAAAATAAAATTTGGATGTTAAAAGCAAACATTGATTTAACTGTGCATAATTCTTATTGTACAA